>NC_138768.1:850610357-850685357 GCF_965119305.1 Pelophylax lessonae | reverse complement strand
CTCATGGTCTACAAGTGTTTGTTTCAAAATGAATGACGTGGCATGATCCATTGTTGTCACCATCAGGATCCCACCTTGATAAATCCTACGCAGCCATCCCTGAATTAGAGCCATGTAGAGAGGAACTGGCTGCAAAGAGACTGTGTGTGTGCTTTTTATTCATTTTTCCTTTTTTTAATCAACTGAGTGGGGGTAATATGTACTCCTTACTCATAAGGGGGGGAGGGGTGGTTCTTGGGTGCTTCTTGTTGGTAAAGTGGGATATCAGATTCCAAACAGCCCCTAAGACCCCCCACAACCACTGGGCCAGGGTTGCTGGGAAGAGGCCCTTGTCCTCATCAACATGGTTGCTGCTAGGATATAGATTTTACTGTATATAGAATATACTGCTTCAGGTTTGGTATGACTTGTATTTCAGAAAAAAATGTAAAAATAATCAAGAAAAAAAAGTAAAGTCCCCCTAAAAATCCATATAGGGCTCTTTACCGAACATGCAGCCTGAATGGCCAGGAAAGAAAATGAACGAGCATGTTGCCTCCTTTCTCCTGAACCGTACCATGCCACATGCCCTCAACATGAGGGGGGGGGGGCTAGGTGGATTGACAGTGATGCCCTCCTGGTAAGGTACCCCCCACCTCATGTTGAGGGCATGTGGTATGGTACGGTTCAGGAGAAAGGAGGCAACATGCTCGTTCATTTCCTTTCCTGGCCATGCAGGCTGCATGTTCGGTAAAGAGCCTGGTATGGATTTTTAGGGGGACCTTACTTTTTTTTTCTTGATTATTTTTACATTTTTTTCTGAAATACAAGTCATACCAAACCCGAAGCAGTATATTCTATATACAGTATAATCTATATCCTGCAAAAGGATATTGAATTTCCAAAAGGAGATAGGTTTTGTAAAGCAAAATTAAGTCCAAACTTCTATTTGGACTGAACTGGGAGTTCATCCCAATTGATTGACTTCCCATTTGATGGTGCTTGCCTAGTTCCGGAGCCAACACCACTTGGCACAGCTAGCCACATGACACCAATGATTTTTTTTAACTGTCTGTAAGGGTGATATCCTGACCACAACTATAAGGGGTAGCATTTTTCCCATTGGCCGCCAATGAAAAGAGCATTTTCCCCCCAAATCCCAATAAATTGGTTTCTACAGGAGTTCCCGGAGGCCTAAAAATTATTCTAAGGAGTCCTCCTGGACACAAAATGTTGAGAAAGATGGCAACCCATAGGAACAGGGCCGGGGTCCCTCTGGGTCCATTGGACCCAGGCAGCACTTGAAGAGGGGCAGCAAATTGACTCCCAAGATTTTTTTTCCAGCACAGTTTTGTGCAGAATTCCAGGTATGGGCATTTTCAACATAGTTACAGTGATCCAGCTTGGACCAATGGAACTATGTATCTACCATACTTGGTGATGCCCATGGAAGCTGGAAATTACTGAAGTAGACATCGGCAGTCCAGTGATCTACTCCAGTGAGCTTCCGGATTCTATGCCAAATGGCTGCCCTGCCGCATTCTGGACACAGGAGGCCAACCACTCAGCAAGGGTTCCAGTCAGAGAATGGTTTGTATTTTCTGAATGAATGAAAAGCATTCTCTGACTGGATGAGGCGGAGAGGCAGGGATGTGATGTCACAAGCTCCACCTCATCCAATCAGAGAATGCTTTGCATTCATTCAGAGAATACAAAGCATTCTCTGAATGGAACCCATGCTGAGTGGCCGACCTCCTGTGTTTAGAATGCAGCAGGGCAGCTGCTTAGTGCGGGACCCAGGAGCAAGTGGGGGCCACTGGAGTAGTGTCTACTTCAGTGATTTACAGCTTCCAGGGGCACCAGTCAGGTATAATGTATGCATTACTACATTGGTCTAATATGAATAAAATATTCATACCTGGATTTCTTATTTAATTGCTAGTGTGCCTTACTCTTTTATGGCTCATCCAACACTTCCCAGATGGGGGGAAGTGCTACATATTACATACACTATATTGTCAAAAGTATTGGGACGCCTGCCTTTACACACACATGAAATTTAACCACTTAAGCCCCGGAGGATTTGGCTGCTAAACGACCAGAGGGTATTTTGCGATTCGGCACTGCGTGACTTTAACGGACAATTGCGCGGTCGTGCGATGCTGTACCTAAACGAATTTGGCGTCCTTTTTTTCCCACAAACAGAGCTTTCTTTTGGCGGTATTTGATCACCTGTGCGATTTTTTGATCACGCGCTATAAACAAAAAAAGAGCGTAAATTTTGCAAAAATAGCAATATTTTTCCCTTTTTTTTATATGAAATTCCCCCAAAAAAAAATTTAAAAATCAAAATTTTTTAATATTTTCGGCCAATTTGTTTTATGCTACCTATGTTTGGTAAAAAAAATCGCAAAAAGCGTATTTTGATTGGTTTGCGCAAAAGTTATTGCGTTTACTAACAAAGGGAAAGATTTTTGTCATTTTTGTTGTTTTTTTTTTTAACGCGTAATGGCGGCGATCTGCGATTTTTTTTGCGGTACTGCGACATTGCGGCGGAAAGATCGGACCCTTGACTGACATTTTTGACACTTTTGGGGTTACCAGTGACATTTCTACAGTAATCAGTGCTATATATATGCACTGTTACTGTAAAAATACACTGGTAGTGAAGGGGTTAACTTTATTTGAGAGGGAGGGGCTGTGTGTGTCCCTAGGGGCGTGATTCTAACTGTGATTGGCTGTGGCTTCAACTGTATGCAGAGTGATCAATGGATCTACATAGTAGATCCATGTGATCAGCTCTCATACAGAGAGGAGAATGACAGGCAGCTTGTTTACACAAGCTGCCTGACTTTCTCCCTCTCCCCCGCCGATCGCAGAGTGGCCGGCGGCGATCGGGTCCGCCGGTCACACGCGCGGGGAGGTCCGTGACCACGCGGGAGCGGGAGCGCGCCTCCGGCGGCGCGCGCTCGCTCCCTAAACCCTCACAGGCGAGCGACGTAGACCTACGTCACTTTGCCTGTGAGGGGCTGACCGCCGCCGTAGATAGTCGTGCGGCGGTCGGCAAGTGGTTAATGGCATCCCGGTTTTAGTCCGAATGGTTCAATATTGAGTTGGCCCACCCTTTGCAGCTATAACAGCTTCAACTCTTCTGGGAAGGCTGTCCACAAGGTTTAGGAGTGTGTCTATGGGACATTCTTCCAGAAGCGCATTTGTGAGGTCAGGCACTGATATTGGACAAAAAGGCCTGGCTCACAGTCTTCACTCTAATTCATCCCAAAGGAGTTCAATCGGGTTGAGGTCAGGACAGTCAAGTTCCTCCACTCCAAAATCGCTCATCCATGTCATTATGGACCTTGCTTTGTGCACTGGTCCAAATCATTTGGTGGAGGGGGGATTATGGTGTGGGGTTATTTTTCAGGGGTTGGCTTGGCCCCTTAGTTCCAGTGAAGGGAACTCCTAAGGAGTCAGCATAGCAAGACATTTTGGACAATTTCATGCTTTGTAGGAACAGTTTGGGGATGGCCCCTTCCTGTTTCAACATGACCCAAAGCAAGGTCCATAAAGACATGGATGAGCGAGTTTGGGGTGGAGGAACTTGACTGGCCTGCACAGAGTCCTGAACTCAAGCTGATAGAGCACTTTTAGGATGAATTAGAGCGGAGACTGCGAGCCAGGCCTTCTCTTCAACATCAGTGCCTGACCTCACAAATGGGCTTCTGGAAGAATTTATCAAACATTCCCATAGACACACTCCTAAACCTTGTGGACAGCCTTCCCAGAAGAGTTGAAGCTGTTATAGCTGCAAAGGGGAATTTAGGTTGAGGTCAGGATTCTGTGTAGGCCAGGCAAGTTCCTCCACCCCAAACTTGCTCATCCATGTCTTTATGGACCTGGCTTTGTGCACTGGTGCGCAGTCATGTTGGAACAGAAAGGGGCCACCACCAAACTGTTCCTACAAAGTTGGGAGCATGAAATTGTCCAAAATGTCTTGGTATGCTGACTCCTTAAGAGTTCCCTTCACTGAAACTAAGAGTCCAACCCCTGAAAAACAACCCCACACCATAATCCCCCCTCCACCAAATGAATTGGACCAGTGCACAAAGCAGGGCAACATCAGTGCCTGACCTCACAAATGCGCTTCTGGAAGAATGGTCAAACATTCCCATAGACACACTCCTAAACCTTGTGGACAGTCTTCCCAGAAGAGTTGAAGCTGTTATAGCTGCAAAGGGTGGGCCAACTCAATATTGGACCCTACGGACTAAGACTGGGTTGTCATTACAGTTCATGTGTGTGTAAAGGCAGGCGTCCCAATACTTTTGACAATATTGAACCCTATGGACTAAAGCCTCGTACACACGCACCGATTGTTGGCCGACCGATCGGCCATCTTTTGTCCAGTGTTGTTGTGTTGGTTGAAATGTGCTCTAGACTGCACACGAATTTTGTCGGCCAACAACAACCAACTGCAGAAGTGATGTCATGTGATGGTTTACTTTCCGTGTGTTTTTTCTTCTCTGAGCATGCCCAGTCTTGCTCATCTGATTTTTGTCTGCCGAAATCTGTACTGACTGACGAACAATCGGCCGTTCTGGTGTCAGCCAACAAAAATTTTATAGCCTGCACACCAGATTTTGTTCGGCCGAAAAGTCGCAGTCGGTTGTCGGAAGCATCATACTAACAAGCCGACAATCGGGCGATCGGACATCGGATGAAAATTTACGGCCAACAATCGGTGCGTGTGTACGGGGCTTTAGTCTGGGTTGCCATGTTATTGTAAAGACAGGCGTCCCAATACTTTTGACAATATAGTGTAGAAAGAACAATTCCATAGAGACAGACAGGTTGTCTTTAAATTACCTGTTTGAAATAAAAGTCTGCAAGTGTTCTACAATGAAAAGACCCGGGGAAGAGGTAGCACTCGCAGAGTTAACTGTCGGTGTTTTCATGCAGGTTAGTCAGTGAGCTGTGACAGTTTACAGTACACAGAGGAATGCTTTGTACAGGTGAGCCAGGAATGGGCCGGTGTGGGTCAGTTTCACCTGGATGGGCAGAGAGTGGAGTTATATACACAACACCCTGAGTCGTACGGCCCCTATAAAACACGCAGAGGACAGGCTCTGCAGACACTGTGACAGCGGATCCCAGGATGGCTACCAAAGTGGAGATCAGAGTGAACCACGCCGACCTGGCAGGGGCCAAGGAACATGCAATGGCAGTGTCCCGGGATTACATTTCCAACCCCAGGCTGCGTGAGTACATTCTTACACATCAATTTAAAGTTTTTATCTTTTTCACACAGCTTCGTTCACATTGAACCGAATTGTCATGCAATTTGACAGGTCAAACTGCATGACAAGTCGCACCCTATTGCCAGCAATTGCACTGTTTAAATCTGTGCGACGGCGACTTTGCAGTGCCGCACCAATTTGAAAAAAAAAGTAGCTCCTGCACTACTTTTGGCGATTTCAGGTGCATGAACCCGCACAGACGTCTTCCAAGTCATACCCAAAGTCGCACTGACATGCGGCTTTAAAATTGTGCGATTTCATATTAAGTTGCGCGATTTCAATGCTGCAGTTAATGCAACCACTGGAGAACAGGAATTGTATGGATTCATAATAGCCTTTCCCAACATTTTCACCCTAGAGCAGTGGTCTCCAAACTACGGCCCTTTGCTTGCCTTTATCCTGCCCTTGGGGCACTATTTTATCTGTGATACCAGAAATGGGCATAATTCCCCACAATGACACCAATGAAGGGGCTTAATTGACACCAATGAATGGGGCATAATTTCCCAACATGACACCAATGAAGGGGCTTAATTCCCCCCAATGACACCAATGAAGGGGCTTAATTGACACCAATGAATGGGGCATAATTCCCCAACATGACACCAATGAAGGGGCTTAATTCCTCCCAATGACACCAATGAAGGGGCTTAATTACCCCCAATGACACTAATAAAGGGGCATAATTCCCCCCAATGACACCAATGAAGGGGCATAATTCCCCCCAATGACACCAATGAAGGGGCATAATTCCCCCCAATGACACCAATGAAGGGGCATAATTCCCCCCAATGACACCAATGAAGGGGCAAAATTCCCCCCAATGACACCAATGAAGGGGCATAATTCCACCCCAATGACACCAATGAAGGGGCAAAATTCCCCCCAATGATACCAATGAAGGGGCTTAATTACCCCCCAATGACACAAATGAAGGGGCATAATTCCTCACACTGACACCAACGATGGGGCACAATTTCTTTCAATGGGGTTGATTTACTAAAGGCAAATAGACTGTGCACTTTGCAAAGTGCAGTTGCTCCAGGTATTAGTAAATGAGGTAAAGCTTCACTTTGCAAAGAACATCCAATCACATGCAAGGAAAATAAAAAAAACAGCATTTTTGCTCGCACATGATTGGATGATAAAAGTAAACAGAGCTGCATAGTCTATTTGCCTTTAGTAAATCAACCTCAATGACACCAACAATGGAGCCCAATGACACCAATGATGGGGCACAATTCCTCCCAATGACACCAAAGATGGGGCACACTTTCCCCTAATGGCACCAATGATGGGGCACACTTTCCCCTAATCGAACCAATGATGGGGCACACTTTTCCCCAATGGCAACAATGACGGGCACAATTTCTCCTAATGACATCAACAATGGGGCCCAATGACACACTGGTACACAATTCCTCCCAATGACACCATAGATGGGGCACCATTCCTTCCACTTCCCACTGACATAAGGGTCTATTCTACTCCCGTTGGCCACAGTCTGGCCCCCCTAAAGTCTGAAAGTAAGTTAGCATGGTCCTTTGTTTAGAAAGTTTGGAGACCCCTGCCTTAGTGGAACCTTTGAAATAATTATCAGGTCTTGGGTGAACCTCTGATTAAAAGAACGATACCTACAGCTCATGGTACATTAGATCAGCCTTTCTGTATGGCCTACGCTAGAGAATAAACTGGTGGGTGTTGCAATTTATTATGTCACACGTGCTGCGGTTTTTCAAATAAGAAGAGGAAGAAGAAGAAGAGCTGTGTCTATCTTTACAAGCTATTTCTGCACACATTTTCCTGTGAGTAATATCTTTTAAGCACAATTAAATGGACTTAACTATGTTGGCTGTCTACTTTTTTTGAGCCCCAAAGACCCTTTGTAAGGCGATGCACAGTGACTAAGTGGTAGCATCGGGCCGGTGGATCAACATTTCATCTCACCAGTTTCAAGCCTTCCCCCCCCCCCCCCCCCGACTAAAATAGCTGAGGGTCCATTATTTCTGGTGAGTGGGGATCCAGGAGGGGAGCCCCCCCACGTGCAGCTTTATTGGCTTGAAGCACTCCAGCACTTTCTTTACCTTTAAGCACTTTTGCACACCTTGTGGACATTTTGGAGCACTAATGTACTTATATGAATATATTTTTTAGCATATATGTTTTTTAGCACTTTATTGTTGTTACATATTTCTGCACATGAACAGTTTATTTTATAATTCTATGATTGTTATTTAATCCTTGTAAGTGCTGTTTTATTGCTAGTATTTTATTTCTGAGTTTTACACTTGGTGAACAGGAGCTGCACATTTTATCACCTTAATTTTAATGCTTATACCTAGAGCGGGTTTATTTTAATAATATTTTGATCATATGTAAGAGTTTACAACCACTTTATTAAATCTAAAGGAGATTGTTTCATATATTCAGATTGTAGTATGTATGGGAAACGTTCGGTCTTAGAAAATTCTATTTTATACACAGGAAGAAAGGGTACCTAAAATATATATATGTGATTTCGTTTTGCGAACACACACCCTACCGACCCAAGTGTGAATTTTAAGGAAAGGTCCACATCATAAGCGGTCATAATGAATAATGAAGTCATGAGATATTGTAGTGGATTATTTATTATCAGGGGTATTTCCAGAGAGGAATCTTCTTAATAAGCTGGTGTGACCTTTTATTTTAGAGGTGTTGGAGTCTAGTGTTCCCGTACAGGTCACGGGGTGTGTCGGAGTTTTGGTAACAAAGGAGAGAGTGGAAAGCTTGTTGTGAAAACACCATCACCGGTATAAAGAGTGAAGTACATTCATACAGAACACGGCACTCATTTATAAATGTCTGGCTGTAAAACATTTAACAAGATGACCTTGATGTAAGAAGTGACCTCTATGGTGTGCTACAAGACAGAAGGAAAAGTTGAGGAACCCTCAAGCCATTTGTCGTAGTTTAACCCGTTCATCTCTCATCCCGGTACACCGCCTATGGAGGATAAGAAGCTTTACATTGCTGCTCTGGGCCTTTTTATCCAACAATAACTTGGTTTTTCTATAAGATAACAAAGCTCTATGTACAGGTGCATCTCAAAAAAATTTAATATCAAAAAGTTGACCACTTCCCCCAAAGGAACGTACCTGTACGTCCTTGGGGTTCAGTGGTAACAACAGGATGATTGTAAAGCCGAAACGCGTCAACATTTGTCATGTTGTCACCGCTATCTATGTTGGAATAAAGAATTTTACTTGGAAGAAGACTTTTCGTGTGCCGGCTTTATTCATATAACATTTGGTTTGGACGTTCAGCCTGAGCAACAACACTTAGCTCTTTATCTTTCTACAGTGCGGTGGAGCTAGGGTGAGTTATTGTTAACAACAGGATGATGCCTGCACCTACAGGCATCGTCCTGGTATCATTTTTTTGCAGGCAGCAATCCCCTTTGAGGGAGAAGTGATCTGAGTGACTAATTAGTCGCAGATCGCCGCCATTACTCGTTAAAAAAAAAAAACACCAAAAACGACAGAAATCTTTCCCTTAGTTAGTAAACGCAATAACTTTTGCGCAAACCAATCAAAATACGCTTATTGCGATTTTTTTTACCAAAAATATGTAGCAGAAAACAAATTGGCGTAAAATTATAAAAAATTTTGATTTTTACATTTTTTTTGGGGGGGGGGGGGGAATTTCATATAAAAAAATGTGAAAAATATTGTTATTTTTTTCAAAATTGTCGCTATTTTTTTGTTTATAGAGCAAAAAGTAAAAATCGCACAGGTGATCAAATACCACCAAAAGAAAGCTCTGTTTGTGGGGAAAAAAGGACGTAAATTGCGTTTGGGTACAGCATTGCACGACCGCGCAATTGTCAGTTTAAGTTGCACAGTGCCGAATCGCAAAAGGTGGCCCAGACGTAAGACAGCAAAATCCTCCGGTGGTAAAGTGGTTAAGAGCCACCACACACAGACCTATCCAGGACATGGACTACAACTGTCGCATTCCTTGTGTCAAGCCACTCCTTAACTATTACTAGAAAAAAATTACTTTTAAGCCTTGTACACACTACCCCAGCAGTGCTGAAGGAAAAAAACTGGCAGCTCATGTTGGAGCCGCTCAGGGGCTGACTGGCAACTTTCAGCCCAGGGGGCAAGTACAAACCTGAGGCCGATGGTGAAGCGACTTGGCCCCCCTCCCACTCTCCCTCTTCCCGGCCTCCTCCTGACCCCCATTCCAGGCTGAAGTTCTGCTCCAGGTACTCTCTACTCCCTGGCCAAATCTGGTTTCCTGACCTAGCCAGCAGGGGGCAGTTGGGGGGAGCGGGGACAGCTCAGTGGGGCTGGAGGAGGAGAGTCTCCAGTGGGGCATGGAACTGGCCTCTGCTCAGACACAGCTTACACCATCCATGCTGGGGGGGGGGGGGGTCTGCACTTTGTCCTTGTCTTCATCCCGCACTCAGTAGGTCAGCAGTGGGGACTTTTTACTTCTCTTCACCAGGAATTCTTTAGGCATGTCGGTGGCAGAAGCAGTGCAGCCTTTTTATGGGGCATCAATTGCCCCCCTGCCTTCTGGCCCAGTCCTCCCCTGGAGCCGCTGTAATAACAATCCAATGTTGTTACAGCGATCTCCCTTGCTGTGCTATTGTGTTCTGACAGGTGGATGCCGTTGGCTGAGAGCGCTGATCAGGAGCCGATCGGCACACCTTTTTCAGGCATGACCCTTCGACACACCGTACACACGGCCCATGTGAGCTAGTCTTTAGCCATAGTTCACACTGATGCGATTTCAGATACATCCCAAAACCTGTGGAATTGCATGACAAGTGAAATAACATGATTTTCTATGGAGAACATTCACATATGCAGTCCAAATGTGATGCAATTTTAAAAAGGGTTCTGTGTGGTGTGATTTTGAGCTGCACTATTGTTTCTGTCCGGATGCCTAGTTAATTAGCTCAGGTTAATTATGTTTCTGTATACAATTTCATCCGCATATGATAATGTAATCAGGCTCACCTGACCTGGTGGGGGATATATTCTGTATGAGTTTGTTCAATAAACATTCATTCCTGTTGTATCCTTCATCAAGTCTTGGCTGATGTTTAGATAACCAAGGGCTCTGATCACTGATTTACTTGGGAGTTGGGAGACTTATAGTTACATAGTTACATAGTTAGTGAGGTTGAAAAAAGACATCCGTCCATCCAGTTCAACCTATGATGTGTGTGTGTTTGCTGTTAACCGTACATTGTATACCCCTGTATGTTGTACATTGTATACCCCTGTATGTTGTGGTCTTTAAGGTGCCCATCTAATAGTTTTTTTTTAAACTATCAATGCTCCCTGCTGATACGACTGCTTGTGGAAGAGAATTGCACATCCTTACCACTCTTACAGTGAAGAACCCCTTACGCACTTTAAGGTTAAACCGCTTTTCCTCTAGTTTTAGTGAGTGGCCACGTGTCTTATTGTATTCCCTTACTCTGAATAGTTTGTTCCTTATGCTAGGGTCGCCAGTACAGTATTTGTACATTGATATCATATTCCCCCTCAATCGTCTCTTCTCCAGAGAGAATAAGTTCAGTGCTTGTAGCCTTTCCTCATAGCCAATGTCCTCCATTCCCCTAATTATTTTTGTTGCCCTTCTCTGGACTCTCTCCAGTTCCAGGATATCCTTCCTGAGGACCGGTGCCCAGAACTGGGCAGCATACTCCAAATGTGGCCGGACCAGAGTCTTGTAGAGAGGGAGAATAATCTCTTTATTTCTGGAGTGAATCCCCTTTTTTATACATCCCAGTATTCTGTTGGCTTTGCTTGCAGCGGCTTGGCATTGCATGCCACTGCCAAGCCTGTTGTCTACCAGTACCCCCCAAGTCTTTTTCCATCCTAGACTCACCCAGAGGTCCCCCCCCCCCTCCTAGTGAGTAGCTTGCGTTCTGGTTTCTGGCCCCCAAGTGCATTACTTTACATTTCTCAACATTAAACCTCATCTTCCATGTAGTTGCCCACCCCATTATTTTGTTCAGGTCCGCTTGTAAGGTTTCCACATCCTGCATAGAAGATATTGGCATGCCTTATTTAGTATCATCTGCAAATACTTATAACGGATGTACTCAGTTGGAGTATAGGGGATCCATTACAATATTGCTTGTCTCAGGCCAAAGTGCCATTTCTGTCTGCTGTCTCATTCCTCTGCTATCTGTCACTTCTGACAGGTAATGCCAACTCCAAGAGATCCAGGGGTATGGTAGAGGGGAGCTCAAGTGCACAGCCTATGATTAATAGCCTCAGCTGAGCATATTTCTCTATGAGACTGTGTAGAAGGGTGTGTCTATTCCCGTCACTCAGGTCTCAGATTACACTCAGCTCTCTGCCCCATGCTGGGTAGCGTGTGATATAGTCCCTCTCTTCTGGCAGCTCAGAAATGCTATGTAAATTATGTACTTTGAATGGATGTAGAGGTGTGAGGTCTAAAGAAATACAGGTACAACTTATGTAGGATGATCTCTTTTATCTCAGTGTATCACTTAAGGCCAGCCACTTCACAACCACTTTTATAATAGGCTGGTATGCTGGGACCTGTATTTCCCTAATGGCTGCAGTCCTAAATGCTGACTGCAATAGAGAAGATCCTCCCAGATGCCAATCTGTGCCATCTCTGTTTCCTCTGAGCCCTGTTAATGTGCCAGATGAAGTACATGCATGGGGCTGAGTCAAGCGGCCGGGTATGAATTTGGCAGGAAGGCTCATCGTTCATTAGCGGGGCTCGGGGGTTAAGGTCTGAAGCCATCTAAGCATCAGACCATCTGGTCATTAGCTGCCTGGAAGCCTTGTGCTGCGGTCACCTCCGCTTAATTACTGGAGCTGCACAATTAGCATCTTGTTCAAACGCCCAGCAACACTGGCAGGCATCGCGCCCAACTCAGATGGGAAAGAGGGACACCCTTTCTTTACAAAACTATTAGACAATACACCCTGCCACTATTCAAAAACAGGCTGCCATTTAGGGTTGCCACCTCCATCCCTTTAATCCAGGACACATATTAATTACACAGGTTCCGAGGCCGATATAATGCACATAAGGCACTAGGTGAGTTTAATTACCACCTTAATCAGCCACAGAACCTGTGTAATTAATGTGTGTCTTGGTTTAAAGGGATGAGGTGGCAACCCTACTGCCATTGCATAAGCAGCCTTCACATTTTCAGGTACTTTATGTACACCTAACGAATGTCACCCCACAAATAAAGACTAATGCCTCCGTTCCCACCTGAGCGATTTTCTGCTTGAGGTTTGTAGCTCTACAACGCTCAACAAACCAAATCCAATTCATTTCAAGCCAAATCCCATTCCTGTTCACAACTGAGTGTTCTGTCGCCTGAAGCAAAATGACTGTCATTCGAGAAAAGTACATGAGCTTCTTTTTGGCAGATTGGAGGCAGATTGGGCTCCATAGACCTTAATAGGAATGCGTGGAAATGTGCGAAATGAGCGTTTTACAAGCATTTTGTCACACGCTTTCTGCTCAAACAACAGCTCTCTACTCCTAATCCTCTCCACTTCGCCTCCCCCTAGTGCCTTCTATTGGCTTAACAAAAATGCCTGAAGCTGTAAAAAGCTTGTATTATGCTTGTAGTACACTTTCAAAAACACTCAAAAACTCTCAAATAAAAACTCCTGAAAGTCGCTCTGCTCAGGTGTGAGTGCAGTCTAAAGCCTCGTACACACGCGTCGAAAATCGGCAGGGAATTTTCGTCCGACGACCGATCTGCCGATTTTCGGCTTGTTAGTATGATGCTTCCGACAACCGACTCCGACTTTTCGGCCGAAACATATCTGGTGTGCAGGCTATAAAATTTTTGTTGGCCGTCAAAACACGGCCGATTTTCGTGCAGTCAGTACAGATTTCGACAGGGAAAAATCTAATGAGCAAGTCTGGGCATGCTCAGAGAAGAAAGAACACAAAGAAAGCAAACCAACACATGACATCACTTCTGAAGTAGAATTTTGTCGGGCGAGAAAATTCGTGTGCAGTCTAGGCACATTCCAACCAACAAAACACCACTCTGGACAAAAGATGGACGATCGGTCGGCCGATAATCGTTGCGTGTGTGCGAGGGTTTAGTGTTCCCCTAACTTGTAGTAGTTAATCACATTCAAGGCTTGGAAAGAGAAAGGCTTGGAAACATTCTTGTAGTAGTCCATGCTTGGTGTTCTCCAGGGACTGGTAGGTCTCCTCTGACAGGCTGCAAAGCACAGCAGCTCTCCTCTGGGCTCTGTAGCGGGCCAAAGCTCAGAAACCAGGGCTGGGTCCAAAAAGCCCAGGAACAGAGGTGCAGCACATTTACCCCCTCCCTAGTCTGAGCCGGCCAACTGCCTAGCTAAACCATAGGCAATCTGCATACAGGAGAAGTCCAATTCAATGTAACTGACTAGTAATAGCTATTCTGTGCACTGGATAAATGGAGCCCTTCAGAAATGAGCGTTCCCCTAGTTCTGGTCACCCTTCTTTACTGAATCTGGCTTCAGTTGAGTGGATAAAATTCACAAGTAAATTAGGTGGTCTGTCTTATATTATTTTTACAGCTGCAGTGTTTCCTGATTAGGCTTAAAAATCCACCAACTACCTTGCCTGAATATTAATAGTCCTTTTCCTTCAAGTCAACTGTCCTTTAAATACGTTTACTCGGCTTCGTCCTACTGAGAGTCACTCTGGGAATGGCTGTCGGCCCTTCAAAAGCCGAAAAGGGGTGGAAATGTTTGGCCTCAGAACAATGAGTTTTTGATGAGGCAAAGAGTTAAGGGGGGATAACGAGCCGCTAATCATTTTCACACCATCAGGCATGGTATGTGATAGAGAAGGAGTCATCAGCTGCGGGACCCTGCGCTCCTATTGGAATTATGTCACATGGAATCACGTCTGCTTGATATCATTCAGGAAGCAGAGCCTCGCACAGCTGCACAGATCCAAGCCGGATCCCCCACTTCTATTTCCTGAGAGCTGCAAAGACATGATGAGTTCAAGTTTCTTTACTCTTTCAACTAGTGGCCAAATCTTAAAAGTTTTTTTAAAAATTGTTGGTGAACTAAGGTTCTCCTGTACAGGTCTGGATCCCAGAGACCTGATCAGAACCTATGACTTTGCTTAATTTGTTTGGTGGAAGAATCAACAACAAGTGGGACACAATCATGAAGTGGAACGAAATTTATTGGATATTTCAAACTTTTTTAACAAATAAAAAACTGAAAAATTGGGCATGCAAAATTATTCAGCCCCCTTAAGTTAATACTTTGTAGCGCCACCTTTTGCTGCGATTACAGCTGTAAGTCGCTTGGGGTATGTCTCTATCAGTTTTGCACATCGAGAGACTAAAATTTTTGCCCATTCCTCCTTGCAAAACAGCTCGAGCTCAGTGAGGTTGGATGAAGAGCGTTTGTGAACAGCAGTTTTCAGTTCTTTCCACAGATTCTCGATTGGATTCAGGTCTGGACTTTGACTTGGCCATTCTAACACCTGCATATGTTTATTTGTGAACCATTTCATTTTAGATTTTGCTTTATGTTTTGGATCATTGTCTTGTTGGAAGACAAATCTCCGTCCCAGTCTCAGGTCTTTTGCAGACTCCATCAGGTTTTCTTCCAGAATGGTCCTGTATTTGGCTCCATCCATCTTCCCATCAATTTTAACCATCTTCCCTGTCCGTGCTGAAGAAAAGCAGGCCCAAACCATGATGCTGCCATGTTTGACAGTGGGGATGGTGTGTTCAGGGTGAGGAGCTGTGTTGCTTTTACGCCAAATATAACGATTTGCATTGTTGCCAAAAAGTTTGATTTTGGTTTCATCTGACCAGAGCACCTTCTTCCACATGTTTGGTGTGTCTCCCAGGTGGCTTGTGGCAAACTTTAAACAACACTTTTTATGGATATCTTTAAGAAATGGCTTTCTTCTTGCCACTCTTCCATAAAGGCCAGATTTGTGCAGTATACGACTGATTGTTGTTCTATGGACAGAGTCTCCCACCTCAGCTGTAGATCTCTGCAGTTCATGCAGAGTGATCATGGGCCTCTTGGCTGCATCTCTGATCAGTCTTCTCCTTGTATGAGCTGAAAGTTTAGAGGGATGGCCAGGTCTTCGTAGATTTGCAGTGGTCTGATACTCCTTCCATTTCAATATTATGGTGGGATGGTTGTTGTCTGTCATCCTCGGTGTGAGTGAAGTGACAGAGGCCAAAGCGTTGTGTGGTGTGAAGTTGTACACGCACCTTCACACTTGGCAGAAAGGAGGTCAGCGGGGTGAGGAGCACACAGATTGGGGGGCTGCTGGCCGGGGCAGGAACAAAGCCAGGAATGTGTTCAGCTTTAGCTAGATCTCCGTAATCTCTGCTAATGGTAATGGCATCTGTCAGGCTCAGAGAGCAATTTCCCCTTTAACAATTAGCCAATCAGCAGAGAGCCAGGAACAGAGAGTTGATGTGGAGATGCAAAGGGGACTTACTGTGCTCACATACCGGGGCTTAGTTGTAAAAATGTAACTCTATGTATGCAGGACATGATTGCCGAAGGATGACTGGAATGGGACTGGAATGGGACATAGGCTTTAGGAGTTGGAAAGAAAGGGGACATAAGGAGCTCTTTACTAGTTCACTAAATGGGGTCAAAATAAAAGTTTCACCTTCCATTGGTTGCTTCAAGACTGTAGCGAGATAGACAGACAGACAGATAGATAGACAGACAGATAGACAGACAGATAGATAGACAGACAGACAGACAGATAGATAGATAGATAGATAGATAGATAGATAGATAGATAGATAGATAGATAGATAGATAGATAGATAGATAGATAGATAGATAGATAGATAGATAGATAGATAGATAGATAGATAGATAGATAGATAGATAGATAGATAGATAGATACAGTGCCTTGCAAAAGTATTCGGCCCCCTTGAACTTTTCGACCTTTTGCCACATTTCGGGCTTCAAACATAAAGATATAAAACTGTAATTTTTTTGTGAAGAATCAACAAGTGTGACACAATCATGAAGTGGAACGAAATTTATTGGATATTTCAAACTTTTTTAACAAATAAAAAACTGAAAAATTGGGCATGCAATTATTCAGCCCCCTTAAGTTAATACTTTGTAGCGCCACCTTTTGCTGCGATTACAGCTGTAAGTCGCTTGGGGTATGTCTCTATCAGTTTTGCACATCGAGAGACTGAAATTTTTTCCCATTCCTCCTTGCAAAACAGCTCGAGCTCAGTGAGGTTGGATGGAGAGCGTTTGTGAACAGCAGTTTTCAGTTCTTTCCACAGATCCTGGATTCAGGTCTGGACTTTGACTTGGCCATTCTAACACCTGGATATGTTTATTTATGAACCATTCCATTGTAGACTTTGCTTTATGTTTTGGATCATTGTCTTGTTGGAAGACAAATCTCCGTCCCAGTCTCAGGTCTTTTGCAAACTCCATCAGGTTTTCTTCCAGAATGGTCCTGTATTTGGCTCCATCCATCTTCCCATCAATTTTAGTGTGTCTCCCAGGTGGCTTGTGGCAAACTTTAAACAACAGTTTTTATGGATATCTTTAAGAAATGGCTTTCTTCTTGCCACTCTTCCATAAAGGCCAGATTTGTGCAGTATATGACTGATTGTTGTCCTATGGACAGAGTCTCCCACCTCAGCTGTAGATCTCTGCAGATCTGGTACACAGTGTACAAAGCCTGTGTAACTGGTACACAGGCTTTGATACAGCCCCAGTGATTGGCACAGACTGGTTGTCTCTGTGCATTGTGGGGTGTGGTATAAAAGCCAGGAGCACATGTGCTCGGGGTCTTTGGCTGACAGAGTCCTGGAAGGAGGGTGGCCACTGCCTCCTCCTCTGTAGCAGATGGTGTATGGTCACAGGCAGTCGGCCTGGTGAGCCAGAGAGCAGGAGCTGAACCCAGAGGTCCAGAAGAGCTGACTAATGGCGCGTTTCCACTGAGCTTTCTGGTACGGTTCGGTTCGGTACGCTATTTATGCCGTTTCCATTGTGAATGGTACCCTAATTCCGAACCGTACCGTACCACTTTTTGGTACCCTTTCGTTGGGGTACCAAGCACATTAGACCCGTACCAACTGGATGGAGCTACACTCTGCAGAACTTTGATTGGTTGACAGAGAATCGTCTATCACAGCTTTCCTGCTGTGACCAGCTACACCATGCCTATCATGAAAAGGGTACTATTGGCAGTGGAAACACAATGTGTACCGTACCGAACCGTACCGTACCGAACCGAACCGTACCACTCAATGGAAACGAGGCATTAGAGGAGTTGAGACACTGGAGAACCTGTAAAAACAGTATCGTGAGTACAAGTGATCGTGTCTAAGGGTCTGACCAGGAAGGCGGCCACTCCGGAGTAGAGTAGTCAGTCAGAGGACAGGTGTCAGCTGGTGGAGTGAAAAGGGGGTGCTAAGCGAGTACCCTGAAGATAAATGCTAAGCAAGTGAACTTTACCTCAGATTCATCTAGTGGCAAAGTGAAGCTGCAGCCTGGCCGCATCCTCAGATAGAAGTCCTCAGCATTGTGAATAGTTCAAGTTCTGGGGTATCCTACTCTTACCTTCTCCCATCCCTATTTATAATAAAACAACAAAACAACCAAAACCCCTAGACTGTTCATTGACTGAGTCGGAGAATAAAGTGTTAAGATTCTGCATGCAGTTGCTACCGGTAACCCAGAGGGACCCGAAAAGGTGAGAAATCCAGCCACCCTCAAGGGGGCAGTGCTACATCAGTATACTGTACAATTAACACATAGACCACAGGAAAATGCCGTAACCCTGGAAAATTATCAAAATGGTAAAATACAGTAAAGTAGACATAAAACCCATTTCAGCCCTTAAGCCTAAATCATAGCTAAAATGCATTGGTTGTCTACTCATTGCATTAAAGGATATTCACTTATGCTGATTTTCTGGGGTGCCGGCTTTTTCCTGTTGTCTCTTCAGCATTGGAGGGGGACTGAAGCCTTTTAGCCTGAGCACCTGGTTTCTGAAGCTTTGAAGTTCAGTGGAGATTGCAGCACGGTCTCACCTGTTGCATTTCATAATTAGCACATATACCGCAGTCCTTGTACCCACAAAATACTCCTTAAACCAAAGCTTCAGCCCCTGGTCTTCCTGGCTCAACCCCGCCCTCTTGCTCTGCCATTATGGCACATGCGCAGATATGCCATAGGGCTGTTTTTTGGCAATTAGGTCCTGGCAGAGCCCTTAGGCACATCTGTGCATGTGTAAGGTATATCCTGCACAGGGGGCAAAGACTGGGATGTTTTGACAGTTCCCTCTTACCCGTATTTGCACATGCGCGGCGAAACCCCCGTGCGTGCACATATGCGCAGATGTATGTGGAAACCCAAGTGTGCTCAAGACATCATTGGTGTTGCTGGTGAGTGGGGGGGGGGGGATGCTTGGTGTCAATGGGAAAAATTCCAAAGAGTTGGCCGGCCAAGAGTTGGTACTGGTGCTCAGTGGGGGGGGGGGGGATTGGTGCTCAGTGGGGAGAGGGTCACTGATGCGCTGTGGAGAGAGAGAGCGAGGCACTGGTACTCTATGATAAGAGAGGGGGGCACTAATGTGCTGTGGAGGGAGAGAGGGAGGCACTGCTACTCTATGATAGGAGAGGGGTCACTGATGCTCTGCAGAGGGGAGAGGCAGGGCTGGCCAAGACATTGTGCTGCCTGGGTCCAAGAATAAAATACTGCCCCCCATCCTCACAAAAAAAAAAATACACATCCAACAAAAGGCCTCTACATTCATTATTTTATATAAATATAACCTTTAAAAAAAATATGTATGCTGTTATCTTCTTCCATAACTCACTACTGGACCGGTCCACCAAACACTCACTGTCTGTCCTCAGTCCTCCTGTCACTCCTGTGTCTGCAGTGCCCACCACCCTAGAAGATCCAGCCTGCCCTGCGTGAGATGGAGTGCGCACACCACGATCACGTGAGGGAAGTTCCCAGGAGGAGACACTCTGCCTCGGGCGGCAGTATGAGGTCGGGAAATGCCACCCGTGACGCGCCGCAAACTGATGACACACAAAACTGCTGTAAAAATCTTGGGAGTCAATTTGCTGCCCCTCTACAAGTTCTGCCTGCATCCAATGGACCCAGTGGGACCCATGGTAGGGCCGGCCCTGGAAATAGGACACTGGTGCTCTTTGGAGGAAGAGGAGGGCACTGGTGTTTCATAAGGTCAGGGTGAGGGACATTGTCATTGGGGGTCTCTTAAGGGTTATGGGGGGGAGTGCTAAAGGCAGAAAAAACACTCACCAGTTGTTGGACACAGAACTCTCCCATTATATTCCCTATATTGGCCCTGCTTGGTCATTCTGGCATTCCCTGCAATATGTGGAGTGTGAGGTAGGGCCAGAGCTATGCAAGGAAAGGTTCCTGTAGAGGAAGGTCAGTTTAGGAATGGGCCTGTAACCCCTGAAACTACCTGGTTTGAGGAAGGACCCTTCTGCCAACCTGCATCCAGATTGGTGTATCCTTGTGCTCAGGGCCGGCCTTAGGTGTTCAGGCGCCCTGTGCGAGCTAATCCTGTGGCACCCCCCACCGCACGCGTGACCCCCCCACCCGCACATTTTCTTGCACTTTTTTGCACTTTATTTGACTTTTCTTTTTTATGATCACTTATAACTTAGCCCCCCTTACATTAGAGACCCCTCACAGAGCCCCCCTTACATCAAATACTCCTTTACATTAGAGATCCCCACAGAGCCCCCCCTTACATCAAAGACCCCCTTACATTAGAGACCTCCACAGAGCCCCCCCCTTACATCAGAGACCCCCCTCACACAGAGCCCCCCTTACATCAGAGACCTCCCCACACAGAGCCCCCCTTACATCAGAGACCCCCACACAGAGCTCCCCTTACATCAGAAACCCCCCCACACAGAGCCTCCTTATATCAGAGACCCCCACACTGAACCTCAGGCCGCGGTCGCCGCTTACCTCCCGCTGTGCGGCCTGATCATCTGCGAGCTGTGATGGCCCCACGGCGCCCCTGTTGCCCATGGTGCCCTGTGCGGCCGCTCAGCTCGCACACCCCAAAGGCCGGTCCTGCTTGTGCTTTGTGTTGCCAGCTCAGAGCCCTCACAACTGCCTATAGTGCTCATGTCAGGCAGGAGATCACTATATCTGAAGGGGCAAAGGAGCTAAGGCCGGGTGCAGAAAAGAGCATTCAGCACCCAATTTTCAATCGGTATCTCCAAAACGCTGTTAAGATTTCACGACAGTCCCTCGGAATCCGAGAATATTGGTAGGTATGCAGTTATATCAGCAAATAACACAGCAAGCTGAATTGAGCCAAATACTGTGAACACTATCAAATTTCATCTAACCAGTTCTCATTCGAATCGATGGGCACAAATGTGATGGCACAACTAAAAAAATCTCCATAAATGTCACTAAACATAAAGCTATATGTTCCATAGCAAGTAATCAATGGCTAATGATTTAAGTTGTTTGACCATGTACACTCACCAGCCATTTTATTAGGTACACCTCTTCAATTGCTTGGTAACACAAATTGCTAATCAGTCAATCACATGGCAGCAATTCAATGCATTTAGGCATCTAGACGTGGTGAAGACAACTTGCTGAAGTTCAAACTGAGCATCAGAATGGGGAAGAAAGAGGATTTAAGTGACATTGAACGTGGCATGGATGTTGGTGCCAGATGGGCTGGTCTGAGTATTTAAAACTGCTGATCTACTGGGATTTTCACACACAACCATCTCTCGGGATTACAGAGAATGGTCCTAAAAAGAGAAAATATCCAGTGAGCTGCAGTTGTGTGGAGGAAAAAGCCTTGTTGATGTCAGAGGTCAGAGGAGAATGGACAGACTGCTTTGAGATGATAGAAAGGCAACAGTAACTCAAATAACCACTCGTTACAACCAAGGTATGGAGAATACCATCTCTGAACGCAGAACACATCAAACCTTGAAGCAGTAGGCTACATCAGCAGAAGACCACACCGGGGGCCACTCCTGTCAGCTAAGAACAGGAAACTGAGGCTACAATTCGCACAGGCTTACCAAAATTGGACAATAGAAGATTGGGAGAACGTTGCCTGGTCTGATGAGTCACAATTTTAGCTGCAACATTCAGATGGTAGGGTCAGAATTTGGCGTAAACAACATGAAAGCATGGATCCATCCTGCCTTGTATCTACGGGTCAGGCTGGTGGTGGTGGTGTAATGGTGTGGGGGATATTTTCTTGGCACACTTTGGACCCCTTAGTACCAACTGAGCATCGTTTAAATGCCACGGCTCACCTGAGTATTGTTGCTGACCATGTCCATCCCTTTATGACTGCAGTGTACCCATCTTCTGATGGCTCCTTCCAGCAGGATAATGCACCATGTCACAAAGCTCCAATCATCTCACCACTGGTTTCTTCACCATGACAATGAGGTCACTGTACTCCAATGGCCTCCACAGTTACCACATCTCATCCAATAGAGCACCTTTGGGATGTGGTGGAACAGGCAATTCACATCATGGATGTGCAGCCGACAAATCCGCAGTAACTGCGTGATGTTATCATGTCACTATGGACCAAAATCTCTGAGGAATGTCTCCAACACCTTGAAGAATAAAGGCAGTTTTGAAGGCAAAAAGGGAGTCCAACCCGGTACTAGCAAGGTGTGCCTAATAAAGTGGCCGGTGAGTGTAAAATTTCTGCATTGAGCAATACAACAGTTTATTTATTCACCTTGTTCAGTCCCTGCTTGCTGATCCCAAGACCCAGAATCCTTTGCTTCCTGGGATAGAAGTTTGGCTGGTTGGCAGCTGCCCACTGATGGGTGGCCCCATGCATCCAAGTACATCAAAGTCACTGCTCTCTGGCACCTTCCCGAATCATTTGCCTTTGACGAGTCCCACCCCCTCCTACTTCCACTTGGCTCACTCTCCCGGCTTGGCAGCTTTGCCTGTTGGCAGCGAGTCCCCATCCCTGGCCATTGTCTGTTCCCCCGAGAAAGAATGTCGGACTTGAACGGGAGCCGAACGGCTGACAAGTCGCCACGCACTTCGCTTGTTTAGCTGTTTTGGATAAACAATGTTGTGCGTTCTGTGGAGAGAGCGGAGTCCTGTGAACCAGCTTTGGAGGCACTGACTTTTCTGAGCCTCATTACCCACATAAATCCTTATGATTAAAAAGCCTGTTTCTAAGAGGGAACCATGTTCAATCTGAAAAAAAATTAACTTTTGTAAGCTTGAGCAACTTTATGTTCAAGAACCGGGGAAATTTCCAGGCAGGAGAATGTCCAGATTACAAAATCTGGATTCTGGGTCTGGAAATCACATGGAACTAAAGGCCCGTACACACGAGTAGAAATTCGGCCGGGAAATTTCGTCCGACGACTGATCTGCCGATTTTCGGCTTGTTAGTATGATGCTTCCGACAACCGACTCCGACTTTTCGGCCGAAAAAATTCTGGTGTGCATGCATTAAAATTTTTGTCCTCCGTCAAAACACGTCCGATTTTCGTCTCATTAGTACAAATTTCGATGGGGAAAAATCTTATGAGCAAAACTAGGCATGTTCAGAGAAGAAAGAACACAAAGAAAGCAATCCAACACATGACATCACTTCTGAAGTAGAATTCTGTCGTACGGGAAAATTCGTGTGCAGTCTAGAGCACATTCCAACCAACAGACACCACTCTGGACAAAAGACGGACGACCGGTCGGCGGAAATTCGTTGCGTGTGTACGAGGCTTAAGGCTAGCCATAGACATACAAATGTGTGGGATGGGTCAGAAGACATTATCTTGTCTTGTCTGCAGAGCATGCAATTTTTCATGGGACCCACCCAACAGACAGAGGAACCGCACACATTGAACACCATCCTTCCCTCCTCTTAATGGATTAAAGCATTGCACAGAGATTTTCCTGGAAGCATTATTTGTAGCCTTCCTCTAGGGTCACCCAGTCTAATTCCCACTCATGTGTTGTACGAAGATTTCTGATTGGGTGCTAGGTCAAACCATTCATAGCCAAATGAAAGCCAAAGCAATGGGTCTACTTATCTCCCCCTTACAATATGCACATAACTGCATTCCCTTTGCAATGGTTCGGCTGGCAGAAAGAGAATAAAATGTACCGTATTTTCCGGCATATAAGACGACTGGGCATATAAGACGACCCCCCTATTACATGATCTACCGGTAATACTTATACTTAGGTTACCTTGGAGATATTATACTCGGCATATAAGGCGACCTCCCATTTTTGGGGGATTTTTTTGAGGTTCAAAAGTAGTCTTATATGCCAGAAAATACAGTACGTTACTTCTGAGTATGGGAGAGCATGTGACTTTACCACTGGTGGACATAATCAGTCAAAGTCTGAGAAAAAATATTTTTCGCCCATTCCAATATAAGAAACTGTTGGAGAATCCTGATGAATGCTGTCTACATCATGCCTGCCTAGAAACATTTTAAGGTAGTGCCAAGGTTACAGCTTTAGTCACCCACATCCTACCCACGTCCTATCCATTCAATTGACATGGTGATGGATACTATGATAGGTAAAAAAAAGCTCCTTTTCATCATCTCTACTGGTCCTATGGGTCAGCAACTGCCTACAAGTACATCTTCCCTTTAAAGTAACAGGCAGGCGCACAGCTTTGACCAATTGCACTATCCCCGGGGTTTACTGAAAGAGTCAAATAGTTGCATCTGAAACCCCTGGACATGCACTGATTCTAGTGTAAGAGGGGCTTTGTGGTTAGCTAGTTTTGGCACCCAGGTACAAGGTCCAACCCCCGCTCAGCCCTGCTAGAACAAGATCCTACCTGCTGAGGCCGACCCCACGGCCATCTTGTGCCCTGCTCCTTGCAAAGTTGCCATAGGCCTCATCGCGACATTCCCGGCCAAAGACCTTTATATCAGAAAAAGGAACACTCGAGCTTCTGCCTAGGGAGTTTGTGGATGTTTAATTTCTGCCTCAAAATGAGCTGTGTCCAGGTCAACATGGCATCAGGAATGGGGTCTCTGCACATGCTCAGCCAAAATATCCTGTAAATGGGCCCCTAGGGGGCGTGGCTGAACTGCCGATGTGAGCAGACGTGTCTCGAGTCGGCTCCGCTATCCTGCCTGAAATAATCCTGTTGATCGGACCCTAGAGCCCGCTGACAGTACCTAGTCGACCCGCACCGCTGCTCCTCACATCCCGGTGGCTGTTTGGTGATCCTCACTGCCGCACTCCGCCATGACGAGGAGGAAAGACGACAGCACAGCCGCAGCCAGGCAAATCCAAGATGGCGCCGGCCCGCTCCCGCAGCGTGCAGCTCGTGAGAAGCCTCCGCCGACTGCCATCGCTAAGCTGGGAAAGTTTGCCAGGGACCCTGCTAAGCACAAGCCAGCATCTCCTCCTCCGGCTCCCGCCCCGTCCTCCAGGAATCCTCCATCTCCGCCTGTGGCTGCGATGTCCCCACACGAGGCTGTCCAGGCCGGATCTCCTTCTGGGCACACAGTGAGTACTCGGCTGGAGGGTGCAGAGGGAGCAGCTCCGCTGGACAATATCCCCCAGGCCATCCCCACTATACAGGATGTCCTGACGGCTATACACACCTATGGGGCCTCACTATCTGAGTTGTCTGTGGAAGTTAAGAGCATGAAGGAGGGCCTGCTGCATATCAGGCAAGACATGCAAAAGATGAGAGAGCGGACCACAGCCTTGGAGGGTCGAGTGAGCGCTGTTGAGGATGATTTACCCCCCCCCCCCGATCCAAGATGTGCGCATGAACTCTTCTGGGGTCTCTGAAGCGATGAATAGGCTGGAGGACATGGAAAACCGGCTGCATCGCAGTAATCTGCGCCTGGTGGGCATTCCTGAGAAAGCGGAGGGTAAAACTCCGGTGGAATTTATAGAGCACTGGTTAATAACTACTTTTGGGAAAGACAATCTCTCCCCGTTTTTCTCTGTGGAGCGGGCACATAGGGTGCCTTTCAGGGCCCCTCCACCAGGTGGCCCTGACAGACCATTCCTACTGAAGCTGTTTCACTATAGAGATAGAGATATCATTCTGAGACTTGCCCGGCAACAGCCTCGCATGGAGATTCAAGGTGCTAAAATCTCCATTTATCCTGATTTTTCTGCAGCTCTGCAGAAGCAGAGGGCGCGCTTTACCGAAGTTAAAAAACGTCTGCGCGCCATCCCCTTGGTATATTCCATGATGTATCCGGCCAAGCTACGTGTGGTGGCGAATGGGACTGTGCACTTCTTCGAGAGCCCCATATCTGCCACAAATTGGCTGGACCGCCAGGAGCGGCAGCTCAGAGCTGCGGCGGAGTGATCGTCCTCAGGAGGAGCAAGGGTCTTTCTATGGTGTACGGGTCCACTTATTCTCCTGTTGAGAGCCACGGAGCCGTGCACTGATCAGAGATTATGGTTCAACTGCTGTCCCGCTTTCCTGAGCCCGTGGAAGGGAAGAACCGGGTCTCTCTGTTTATGCAAGTTCGGGCCCTCTTCTACTACCCCCTCGCCCATGTTGGGCTGGATAACTGTTCCCTGCGGGGCTTGGGTGACTGTGGCCTCCCCGGCTACTGTTCACCGCGTTTTTTTTGTACCTGTTCTTCGTTCTATGTTTTTTGGTTTTTGTGTTTTTGTCTGTTTTTTTTTTTACCGGTGATGTGCTCCATGGAACTCTACCTACGCGCTCTGTTTCCAGTGCTACCTATACCGACATTTGTGCCCCTTGGCCTTCTCTGCGATTCCTGAGTATCGGATTTCTCCTATGGACTCCTCCCCACTGTTTGCCTGTAGGCTTGTCCTACCATCTTACTGCATTGCCTAACTACCATGGCGACCATTGATGACTCTCTGCTATCCTGGAATGTACGGGGACTGGGGGATGCGAGTAAACGCACTGCTGTGATGACCCTGTTGTCGCACCAGGGTCCTGCGCTGGTGTGTCTGCAGGAAACCCACCTTACTCCAGAATCCTCTAGCGGACTCCGCTCTAGGCGGTTTCTGACCCAGTTTCATTCCTATCACAGCCAATACTCTAGGGGTGTCTCAATTTTATTCTCCGCATCTATCAAATTTGAATTGCGGGACTCATTGGTGGACTCTCAGGGCAGATTTATTTTTTTGGTTGGAGTATGGAATACATTTGAGTGTATTGTAGCTAATGTATATATACCGCCTCCCTTCTCCTTTGAGGTGCTAGAGTGCCTGTCTCGGTTTGTTGGGAAACACCCCCAGGTGCCGGTGCTAGTGTTGGGTGATTTTAATAACGTGCTGGACCCGACTTTGGATGTTTATAAGAAGTACTGCCCCGGGGGTTCCAGGAGGCCCACTCCGTTTGCCCGATTTATGGGGGAGCTGGGCCTGGCGGATCTCTGGCGCAGTTTGCACCCGCTCGATGCTGGTTTCTCCTGTCATTCACTGTCACACTCATCCCTATCCCGTATTGATCTTGCCTTTGGCTCGGATCTTACCCATGCCCTTTCCCCGGTAGTTACCTATTTAGCCAGGGGATTGTCGGATCACTCCCCGCTTCAGCTCCGGCTCAGGTTTCCGGGGAGTAGATTGCCCACGCACTGGAAGTTGAATCCATTCTGGCTTTCATTGTTCCCAGACCATGCAGCTTTTACTGCCCAACTGACGAACTTTTTTACTGAGAACAGGCACTCTGCAGCTCCGGGGATTGTATGGGACATTATGAAAGCATATTTACGTGGGCTGTGCATCAAAGAGGTATCGTCTATTAAATCTAATAGTAGGCGCTGGGCGAAAGAGGCGGGTGAGGCGGTGCTTCAAGCCGAGCGTGACTATTTGGCTTCCCCCACGGCGGCCTCGGAGGGCCGTTGGTTGGAGGCTCAACGATTCTATCGCTCTGTGCAACAGCAACAGGCGGACCACAAGCGCTTCTTCACCTCCCAGGCTTACTTCGAGGAGGGGGAGAAGACGGGTCACATGCTTGCCCTGATTTCTAGAGCACAACGCCCTCCATCCATAATACACAGGTTGGTTCTCTCTGCAAATCGGGAGGTCACGGACACTGCGGAAGTCTTGCAGGGATTTAGGTCATTTTTTGAGGATCTGTACTCCTCCAAGGTGTCCTATGACCCGGAGGACCTACAGGCCTTCCTTGGGGACCTTCAGCTACCAAAGGTATCTGCCCGAGATAGGGCAATGCTGGATTCTCCTATCCGGTTGGAGGAACTGCAGGAGGCTTTGGCTTCTTCCCCTAATTCTAAGGCCCCGGGGACGGATGGGATACCTTTGGAGATGTATAAAACTTTTGGAGGGGTCCTTTTGCCCGAGTTGCTTACTGTCCTACAGGCCTCTTATGAGACGGGGGAGCTCCCGCGCTCCATGTATGAGGCAGTGGTAGTTGTTCTCCTGAAGCCCGGGAAGGATCTGACTCGACCGGAATCGTATAGACCAATCTCTCTATTACCCACTGATTTGAAATTGCTGGCTAAAGTGCTAGCCACTCGCTTGTCGAAAGTTATTGCCAAATTGGTGCATGGTGACCAATCCGGTTTTATACCGGGTCGGTCCACAGCTACCAATATACGTAGATTATATCTGAATATGCAGGTTCCCCCGGATAACTGTGGCCAGAGAGCTATACTATCACTTGACGCTGCTAAAGCATTTGATAGCGTGGAGTGGCAGTACCTGTGGGCGACCCTGGAGGGCTTTGGCCTGGGACCCTCCTTTATCAAATGGATAAAAATCCTCTATGCTGCACCTACGGCGTGTCTCCGCGTCAATAATTCACTTTCTCGATCGTTTCCGCTACGCAGGGGCACTAGGCAGGGATGTCCGTTGTCCCCCTTGCTGTTTGCCCTGGCGGTGGAAACCCTGGCAGCGGCAGTGAGGGCTGCCCCGGATGTTGTGGGCTTCCGACGGGGAGACCAGGAAGACAAAATTGCATTGTACGCTGACGACGCGCTTTTATTTTTGGGCGACGCTTCGGGCTCGCTGCTCGCTTTAATGCGCCTGATTCATAGATTCGGATCCTTCTCGGGTTTCCAGATAAATTGGGATAAATCTGTCTTGCTGCCGCTTGACCCCCTGGAGGTGGCATTGCCCCCGGTTGCGTCGCAGATTGGGGTGGTGACCCAGTTCCGCTATTTGGGAGTGGTGATCCACCCTGACCTGGGGCAGTATATTAAGCTCAATATTCTCCCCTTGTTGCATAAGTTTCGTGATAAGTTGACTTGCTGGATCAGGTTGCCTCTGTCAGTGGTTGGCAGATGTAATCTGGTCAAGATGATTTGGAATCCACAGCTTTTATATGTTTTGCATAATGCACCGGTATGGGTCCCCCTGCATATTTTCAAGATGTTTAACACGGTTTACCGAGCACTCATTTGGCGGAAACAGTCCGCCAGGATTCATCTGGAAACTTTGCAGGAGGCCAAGGATAGTGGTGGTTTGGCCGTTCCGAATCCCTTCTATTACTTTTTGTCATCCCAACTACAACATGTGACGGGATGGCTGCTGGATGATGCGAGTGACCCTGTCAGACGGATCCTTGCGACTCGTCTGGCTGGTGGGACGCTTGTCGAGGCGCTGGAGTCGGGCACCCTGCGAGGTTCGCCTGGCTGTCCCACTCTCGCGCTTCTTGACAGGGTATGGCAGAGGGCTAAAACACATTTTTCCTATGCTGGATTCTCCGAGTACTCCCGTATCCTGAATAACGCTAACTATCCCCAGTTGGATAAATTGCGGACCTCTCTGAGATGGGGAGACTATGGCATCCGCTTCATTTACCAATTGTACAGGGGGGATGTGCTTAGGGATTTCCAGTCTCTCCGCACCGAATTTGGATTACCTAACTCCCTCTTCTTTCAATATTTGCAGCTGCGTCATGCCATTGACGCTCAGTCTAAGGTCTCCCCCTGGGGTTTGTGCCGGCCCGCTGTCCTCCTGAGTCTGGTTAACTCCACAAGCAAGAAAGGGCAGATTTCCTCACTATATACGGCCTTTATGGGACAGATATCGAGGGCTATGACATTTAAGTGCAGGGAATCCTGGGCTGAGGACGTGGGTTCCATATCCGCCGAGGAATGGACCGGCATCCTGGATAATGTACCCAGGGTCTCGCTGTCTTCCTCACAGAGACTCACTCAATTGTTTATACTACATCGCACCTACCGGACCCCGCAGCGCTTGCACAGTTGGCGGAGGAGGGATACTCCCCTCTGCCCTCGGTGCAAAGTTCACACGGGCGATCTGTTGCACATGCTGTGGCGCTGTCCGAAGTTGCATCGCTATTGGCATGGGATAATACGCTCTATTAACGATGTTTGGAAATTGACGTTGTCTGTGGAACCCAAATTGTGTATCCTGGGATGGTTGGATGAGGAACTCTACCCCCCCGAGATACACGTTGCAATCCTCAGAGTACTTTTTACTGCTAGAAAGCTGATAGCCCGCAGATGGATCTCTGCTCAGGCTCCTACACATGAAGCCTGGATTGAGGAGGTTAAGGTGCTCTTGAACAGGGAGCATCTCACTTATAAACACAGAGGGAATGTCATGAAATTTGAGCGCATATGGGGCCCGTGGTTGGATGTCCCGGGTCTAGCCCCACTTCACCTGGTGTCCAATAGGATTATGGGTGGGGTTCGACGACCTCCGACATAAGGTGGCTGCGACCCTGAGGGTTTCTCTCTGGGTCTACACCGGGGGGCTCCTCGAACTGTCTACCACATTTTCCTTGCGGCTGGTACTTGGGGGCTCCCCGTAACATACGTGCGTGGAGTAACTCACCGGAATGTTAGTGTATTGTTTTGCGTTTTGTCAGTGACGGGGGGCGTCTTCTCCTAGAAGTCTGTGCTTTATATGAGACGCTTAAAGTATAAGATTGTCGATACTTCACTGCAATTTCTTGCTAGATAATGTATTACCGTACTGTGATGCCCGTGGCGGCGGGTCCCCCGCTGCCGTATGACTATAGTCTATGCCACTCTAACTAGGCCTTTTGGGACTTGGAGACTTCCTCGTCTGTTTTTGTCTTGTAAGTTTGGTTTTGGTTTTGTATTGTATGTGAAAAAGTTTTTCTCAATAAAAATTATCTGATTAAAAAAAAATGGGCCCCTAAATCCCAGAAGGCCCTTGAACAGCTTCACAGTCTATACAAATAGCGGTTCCCTCCCTACTTGATCCCCTTTCTGTAAAATGTGACAGTATTGATGCTTGGTGATTGGCCCGGGTCGCCTGGGGAAGCAGTCCTCAGCGTATTGTAAGCTTCTGAAAGCCAATAGATACACAAGGCCTGCTTGCCTGAAGGATTATGGGGTGGCTAAAGGCAAAAGAAACACTCACCAGCTATAGTTCCTGACTTTGGTATCGGGTTGAGTGTCACCTCATTGTAATAAGAACAACAGAACAGGAAGAGATAACCAACAAGTTCAGTACAGTGTACAGGAAATTACAACACATCATAGAAATGCATAGCATATCAGTGAGTATTAGCGACATCTAGTGTCCTATTTGTGAACTGCAGTTAATCTGTAATAGGCTAAGCTTTAAAGTTGTTGTATCTCCAACAGTTGCGACTAACTGTATTTCTCAAAATGTACTCAATACTCATGTACTCTGATGGCTCAACTGTGTTGTTCTTGTGCACTTTTTTTTTTCTATGTGTGTTCAGGTTTTTCTTGTTCTGAGTAGAAAGAACACATAGAAAGCAATCCAACACATGACATCACTTCTGAAGTAGAATTCTGTCGGGCGGGAAAATTTGTGTGCAGTCTAGAGCACATTCCAACCAACAAAACACCACTCTGGAAAAAAGACGGACGTTTTTTTTTGAGGAAATTCGTTGCGTGTGTACTAGGCTTCAGTCACATTTTCTGATTGGTAGTCAGCAAGATGGACTCGAGATTATGTAACCGCTGTGAGAGTCACTCATAGTGGTCACATTATACAGAAGCTGCGTGGGTAAATTACCACCAGCCAGTTAGCCCTGTTTATATGCGTGTAGGCAGATGCAATCTACTTTCTCCACGGTAGATGGCATTCATCCAAAGTGGCCCTGTAGTTGGAGAGGTTGTCAAGAGGAACACAGTTCCTCTATGATTTCCTGGGTCTTTGGGGAAGCAATCCGTTTGGATGCTGCCACCCCATGTGACTCTGGCAGCCATCTTGGATCAGGCAAATCCTTTTTTTTTTTTTTAACACAGTAGAGTTAAGTAGTAGAGTTGGTAGAGTAAGGACAGGTACCCCACCTGTTAGGGATAGCACTAGTGGTAGGGTAAGGTTCCTGACGAGGAGGGAAAGCATAGAGTTACAATTCCTTGGAGCTCACCCCACTTGGGCACACGATGGCCAAACCGCATTTCTGCTCTCTTAACAGATGCTGTTAGTCCGGTTGATACCCTCTTTCTTCACATTATTGGAAACTGTAAGTGCACGCGATTGGGCAACCTTCCCACTGGGTTTGTTGTGAACTGTTGCTGTGCTATTTCAATACAAGTTTTCCATTGCACCTGACTGTGCGAATTATTGCTGCCACACCTCGCTGCATCCCACCTACATGCACATTACCCCCTGCATGTTCCACCACGGTCAGTGTCAGGAAGCCCATCCTGTGAAAGCTCATACAGCCATTCAGAGGCGTAACTAGAACCTTCAAGGCCCCGGTGCAAGAAACCATGAAGGGCCCCCCGGACCCCTGGCCAGGGCCCTTCCCTTCAAGCCTGGGACTCTTCCCACTGATCCTGGGGCCCTTTACTCTCGTTGTGGGGCCCTTTATTACTGTCCCGCAGCGGGACCCTTTCACAAGTTCTGCAGTGGGCGCCCTTCCTGCCATCTTGGGGCCTCCCCACAGTGGTGGAATGCCAAGGCCCGGTCACAGGTGTGACCTTTGCGATCCTGGAAGTTCACCCACTGGTGTCAGTAGTTTTTATTTTTTTGGTATTTTAATTGTATTATTTTTTATCATCTATTTTTATCAATGTCACTGACTATGACTCTGTTCATTCAGAAAAGGAAGGAGCTGGTAAATTACATATTTACCAACCCCTTCCTGGTTCTCTATTGTGACATATCCCCTGCAGCAGCCGGCAGGAGAAGGGTGGGACCACAGTTGGGGGGAGGGGGGGAAGCACAGTAGGGGGGGGGGGGACCAGGGGAGCACACAGGGGCCCAGAGACAGCAGAACACAAGTGAACTGGATAGGAGGAGTGGGGGGGGGGGGACAGCATACAGAGGAACCAATCCACCTCCATTTTCCTCCTGCAGCTACAGGAGGAAAAAGGAGGACAGTGATTTCTCTACATGCTGCCCCCGCCGCCCCTCCTATCCAGGTGTACAGGGGAGCCGCACAGGCCGCCTGGAGCATGGGGCCCGGTTGCGGTTGCAACCCCTGTAGTTACGCCCCTGCAGCCATTGCTAGAGTGCATATGAACATGAAGTGGCTACATAGAGGCTCCGCAAGATTATCAGTGCTGAGATGCAACAAAGGGTGAAAAAAGTGGAAAAAAAGTGTTTGATTTCTAAAAGAGTAAATTGTTAATTATACACAATGCTTTCATTCGGTTAGGATTTACAATGCTTAATGCTAAGGCCTACAATAATTCATTGTTGTGCTACAAGTGTGCCAGTTTGTTTCAGTATCGGCTGTAGAACATTTTCAGAGACAAATTTCCAAAACCCTCTAGTTGTCCCTGGAAAGCGGGGACCGCTGACAACTGGAGGAGCTGTGTTGGATAGGTGAGGAAGGGACGACATGTGATCTGCAGACAAAAGGCCACACAAACGGGACAACGACAAAAGAAGCGTTGACACTTGCAAATTAATCTTTTCCCAAGAGCGAAAGAAAGGCAAGGACTGTGCGTCTGGATCGGTCTTGGCCAGGCCTTGGCTGCGGCTGCTGGGTCCCCCTGTTTGTTCCAGCCTCTTCACGCATGGCCAGTCCCTGGACTTTCTATGGGCCTTTTCTTTGGCCTCGCTCACATGATCATGCAGGTGTGTATGGGAACCCTGAGCCACGCTGTTAATTAGTGGAATAGTTTGAGATTCCCCGCCGGGTCTTTCACAGGGGCTTCTGGCTCAGGATAGGCCGGCCGAGCTTGACAACACAGTCCAGACTGACACTTTGCACAATGGCTGTGGAGCAAAGGGCAAAACGGAGCAGCTAAAAAGCTGAATACTTCCAGGGAACAACTTTAACATCCTCAGCAGTTTATTCTCCCAGCAAGGGAAGCTGGCTTCCTAAAGGAAACCTATAGCTATCGTGTAGATAATTTTTTTCTTCACTAATTAATATTAAAAAAAACAGCAAATTAAAAAAATTCAGATTTTTAGTCTGATAAATTTTAAATATTAATTTTTAACAAACTATAATCCAAGGGTTTGCCTCTGAACTCTGGGTCTCAAGTAAGTGCAATTCCCCCCAAGTAGTTCTCCATACAGATACGGGTCTTGAAATGGAGATATCAAATAAAAGCTTATTTATTGCATGCAATCTTATGATGGAACTCTGTCAATCCTTATCAAGGCTTTGATAAAGATGGATGAAGATAAATCAAAAGGCTTTTGATTGATATCTGTGTTTTAAGACCCATGAATGCTTCCATTTCTCGTACCTGTATAGAGAATTATTTGTGGAATTGCACTTACTTGACGCCTAGAGTGCAGTGGAGAACCCTTGGATTATATTATGATATTAAAATGTTTAAGTCTAGCGTTTTGATGGATCTCCGTCCATCTTTATCAAGGCCTTGGACTCAATAAATAAGTTTATATTTGATATAATTATTTCAAAATCCAAGAGTGCTTCCATTTCTATTGCCTTCATATTTATTAGCCATTTTCAATACCGGCACTTTAATCTCCTTCCTGCCCAGGCAAAATTTCAGCACTGTCACACTTTGAATGACAATTGCGCGTTCTCACAACACTGTACCCAAATGGAGTACTTTTGAGGCTGCACTGATGGGTACTGATGAGGCTGCACTGATGGGTGCTGATGAGGTGGCACTGATGGATGCTGATGAGGCTGCACTAAAGGGCACTGATGAGGCTGCACTGATGGGTGCTGATGAGGTTGCACTGATGGGTACTGATGAGGCTGCACTGATGGGTACTGATGAAGCTGCACTGATGGGTGCTGATGAGGCTGCACTGATGGGTGCTGATGAGGATGCACTGATGGGTACTGATGAGGCTGCACTAATGGGTCCTGATGAGGCTGCACTGATGGGTACTGATGAGGCTGCACTGATGAGTACTAATGAGGCTGCACTTATGGGCACTGATAGGAGGCACTGATGGACACTGATAGGCAGCACTGATTGGCACTGCTGGGGCGGCAATGATCATCAGGACACTGATGATCAATGCCCTGATTATCAGTGTAAATAGTGCGCTGACAGGCTTGCCAGTTATCAGCACTACTTTCCTCACACAGACACAGCATGTGAGTCTGTTTACATGTGATCAGCTGTGATTGGTCCTTTACCCCAATCTGTGATTAGCTGTGTCCAAAGGACGCAATGATCACAGAGCGCCTCCTGATACGTGCCGCAGGAGGCATGCAGGGGGCGGGGTTCTGGGAAAACATCTATGGACGCCCTCCCAGAGCTATAGTACAGCGTTGTAGCCCTTTTGTAGCTATAGTGTGGTACTAAAGTAGTTAATAACATGGAGGTTTCTATACACCCAGCAGTTAGAGCTTTAAGGCTCAGTTCACCTTATCCATAAATAGCCTACACGGTCAAGGGGTCTCAGTAGGTATTAAAAAATTCTGCAGCTTTGAAATATGTTTGAAAACAATAGACACTATGGAGAGGCAAATGCATACAGTACACTATATTACCAAAAGTATTGGGACGCCTGCCTTTACATGCACATGAATTTTAATGGCATCCCAATCTTAGACCGTAAGGTTCATTATTGAGTTGGCTCACCCTTTTTTGTTTGTCCATAAAGACATGGATGAGCCAGTTTAGGGTGGAGGAACTTTTTGGCTTAGGATCTGTATAGACGTGTTTGATAAATGAGCCTAAAGGGATGGTGCCATGTACAAAGAGTCCTTCTAGGTCCTAGATCAATAGAACAGGCAAGCAATCACTGGGAATGACATTGCAACATTTTATGTACAAAAGATGCAAGATATTGCATAGGAATAAGCCATACATACCTGGGTGGTTGTAGAAAGTCCCCCAGGATCAGTGCCCTGTTATTGGTTTAAATGGGAGAAATAGTGCCCCATTGAAGTTGTCAGTAAGGGGAATGGTGCCCCATCATTGGTCTCAGTGGCCAGATAAAGGGCCAGATAAAGTCATGCAAAGGGCCACATCTGGCCCCAGGGCCACAGATTGGAGAGCACTCATATAAGGTGTCATTTAAGTTAGAGGTAGAAATACCAATACTATATTTGATGTTCAGCTCCCATCAAATGGGTAAGCTCAATCCTTCTTTGAGTGATATTATTGGATTATTTCCAGTGCATACACAGGTGCATACAGTATATGGGTCTATGCCAACGGGCTTTTGTTCACATCAAACTGTTTTGCGTTCCAATGTAAGTCTTTGGCAATACTAGACCCGCTTGAAGCAAGTCAAATGTAGGTCAGGAAGGGATCAACTGCAGGTCAATTACACCTGTCAGACTCAGAACCTGGCACCAATAGCATCTGTAATAATCTCCACTGTTAAATTGTTCCCATATTATAGATTTAGCCCTAAAAGTGGTAGTAAAGTCCGCTTTGTGATTTTTACCAACAGGTAAGCCTATAATAAGGGTTACCTGAAGGTAAAATAAATATCTCCCAAATGGGCACCGGGTCTCCAAACTGCGACCCGGGGGCCAGATGTGGTCCTTTGCTTGCTTGTATCTGGCCCTTTGGGCATTTGGGCATTTTTGGGCATTTTTTTTCCCCCACTTTTAGCAACAGTGGGCATGGTTCCTGCCACTGACAGCAACTATGGGGCACTAGTCTTCTAACTGACAGCAACAATTGACCACTATTCCTCCCATTGATAACAATGATGGGCCACTATTCCTCCCATTGATAACAATGATGGGCTACTATTCCTCCCATTTATACCAATAATGAGACATTATTCCTCCTATTAATATCAATGATTGGACACTATTCCTTCCATTGATATCAATGATAGGACACTATTCCTCCCATTGATACCAATGATGGGACACTATTCTTCCCATTAATACCAATGATGGGACACTATTCCTCCCATTGATACCAATGATGGGACACTATTACTCCCATTGATATCATCAATGATGGGACACTACCCCTCCCATTGATTCAAATGATGGGCCACTATTCCTCCCAGTGATACCACTGGGCTGATGGGAGGATACCAACGATCGGCCAGTATTCCTTCCAGTAATACCAATGATGAGCCACTATTCCTCCCATTGATACCAATGATGGGCCAATATTCCTCCCATTTATACCAATAATGAGACACTATTCCTCCCATTGATACCAATGATTGGACACTATTCCTCCCATTGATACCAATGATGGGACACTATTCCTCATATTGATACCAATGAGGGGCCACCATTCCTCCAAGTGATACCAATGATAGGGCACCTTTCCTCCCATTGATACCAATGATGAGACACTGTTCCTCTCATTGATACCAATGATGAGACACTATTCCTCCCATTGATACCAATGATGGGGCACTGTTCCTGTCCTGGATACCAATGATGGGACACTGTTCCTGTCCTGGATACCAATGATGGGACACTATTCCTCATATTGATACCAATGATGAAGCACTATTCCTTCCACTGATACCAATGATGGGACACTATTCCTCCCATTGATACCAATGATGGGACACTGTTCCTGTCCTGGATACCAATGATGGGACACTATTCCTCCCATTGATACCAATGATGAAGCACTATTCCTTCCACTGATACCAATGATGGGACACTTATCCTCACATTGATACAAATGATTGGTCACTATGCCTCTCATGGATACCAATGATATGGTGCTATTCCTTCCATTGATACCAAAGGTGAGGCACTATTCCTCCCACTGATACCAATCATGGGGTATTGTGTACTCTCACTGAAGGCAGGACATTTTCTTCTCGTACTGACCACAGTCCAGCCCCCCTAAAGTTGAAGGATAGTATGAAAAGGTATGGGGCTACCTAGCCTCACGAAAGTAAGTCAAAATGGATAATGTGACAGTAAAAACATAAATATAAAATGGTGTAGGACAATATCAAAATAATCACCTAACGAGTCACACATAAAAATCATAATGCAAATTCTAATTGTGAAAAAAGTGAATTCTTATGTATGCTGAAAATCCAAATTCCAAACATGATATGTATCAACCACCTTATTCTTATTAGATGATATCCATGTGTAATCTTATAAACTCATTATAGTGCACTTCCACCTCTGTGCAAACTTCTGTGCTCACAGAACTCTTACCTCATAAAAAGCTCATGTAAGCCTTTGAATAATATGCCCAATGGGCTTCCAAAGTACCCCAGCAATCTCCACTTCCATTAGATGAACACCCAGGATAATGTGGTACTGGTCCCTTTAAGATGCCCGTGGTCCCTTTCAACGTCCAATATATCGACTCATGTTAGAATAAAGCAAATACGCTTCCCATAGTGTAAAATAGTGTAAAACAACCCTTTATTATGATAAGAAAGCCTCTTACATTTAAAATGTTAAAACAGTGCATATAATATTTTGAATACTCACCATAGCATGGTGTCTCGCATCACTTCCAGCCAGGGAAGCCCTACACGTTACGTCACGTCAGGTGACTTCATCAGGGAGGATAAAGTCATGTAATGTGATGCACTGGGCAACAGGAGGAAAATCCAACTTGTACCATTAAATGTCTGTGGTCTCCTAAAGGAGTTGCAAAGTCAGAAGGCTTTTTTATTGTAATGCATTCTATGCAATAAGATAAAAAGCCTTTTGTGTAAATCAGATTCCCCAGCAGCCCCAAATACTCATCTGTGCCCCATTTCTGTCCAGTGATGTCCACGAGTCCCTCGGCTGTCCGGGACTTTCCCTATTGATTGGCTGAGACAAAGCCGCGGCGCCATTGACTGCAGCTGTCAATCAAAGTTAGTTACCCAATCAGGAGAGAGGGGGCAGGGCCAAATCGCAGCTCTGTATCTGAACGGACACACGGAGCTGTAGCTCGGCTCGGGTGCCCCCATAGCAAGCTGCTTTCTGTGGGGGGCGCTTGATAGGAAGGAGGGACTAGGAGGACGGAAAAAGGACCTGAGAAGAGGAGGATCCGGACTGCCCTGTGCAAATCCAACTGCATAGAAGAGGTAAGTATAACATGTTAGTTATTTTAAAAAAAAAAACATACTTTACAATCATTTTAAGGCTGCTGTAAAAGAGAACCTGTACCCCATTATTTTTTTTTAATTCAATTTTATTAAGAAAAGACATAATAAGCCATGGTACAAAGAATTATCAATGTAGTACAAGCCAGTATAAATGAACTGTGCTCCATTTCTATCACCACAAGATAACTTCTAGTATCATTACCACTTGCCAACCTGCCGCTGGAGGCAGGTCTGCAGGTTCCTGTGAAAAGACGTACCCGTACATCGCTTCACGGGAGTGATCGTGGAGGCGCGTGCGCACCCATTGGCCAGAGGGGAAGCCGATCTGTGGGGCCGGCGGCCACAATTGCTGCCGGCACCCGCGATCGCTCCCCGTGGAGACAGAATGGCGGTCTGTCATTGTAAACACGGCAGACCGCTGTTCTGTCAGCAATGAACACAGGGCTCCTGTGTGCATCCTTTTTAGGAACAGAGGAGCCCTGTGTTCATTCCATAAGTCCATCCCCCAAACAGTTAGAAATCACCCCCTAGGTATACATTTAACCCTTTGATCGCCCCTGGTGTTAACCCCTTCCCTGCCAGTGTCATTAGTACAGTAACAGTGCATATTTTTTAGGGATGCACCGATCCGATATTCGGATCGGATATCGGCGCCGATATGGCCATTTTAGATGGATCGGTAACATTGACTGATCCACTGGCCGATCCGGTTTTTGCTTGGTAACGGCTCAGCCATCCCTTACTAGGTGCAGTAGTAGTATGGGATTGGAGCCGCTACTTCCTGTATAGGTCCGGCTCACAGGCGGAGTGATATCAGATGCACTCCGCCTGTGAATGGAGGAGCCGTACACATGAAGCAGTGGCTTTGCTGTGTACTGCAGCCGCTTGCTTTGTGTGTAGCTCCGGATCGGTTCCGGTATCGGTATCGGCGATTTCACAACGTCAGATATCGGTATCGGGTCCAAAAAAGTCAGATCGGTGCATCCCTAATATTTTTAGCACTGATTACTGTAGTAATGTCACTGGTCCCCCCAAAAGTGTCAAAAATGTCAGTTAGGGGTCCGACCTGTCCGCCACAATGTCGCAGTCCCGCTAAAAATCGCTGCTCGCCGCCATTACTATTAAAAAATAAATAAATAAATAAAAATGACATAAGTATTTTCCCTAGTTTATGGATGCGATAACTTTTGTGCAAAATATACACTTATTAGGGGTTTTTTTTTTTACCGAAAATATGTAGCAGAATACAAATTGGCCTAAAGTGATTGGAAAATTTCAATTTTAATTTTTTTTTATTGGGAATGTTATAAAGCAGAATGTGAAAAATATTGTTTTTTTTTTTTTTTTTTCAGAATTGTCGCTCTTTTTTTGTTTATAGCTCAAAAAATAAAAATTGCACAGGTGATCAAATACCACCAAAAGAAAGCTCTATTTGTGGGAAAAAAGGACATCAATTTTATTTGGGTACGGCGTCGTAAGACCGCGTAATTCTCCGTTAAAGTAACGCAGTGCCAAATCGCAAAAAAATGGCCTGGTCATTAAGGGGGAAAATCTTCCGGTCCAGAAGTGGTTAACAGCGCTCCTTTCTGACCTAGTTTCACTTTATTACCTGAAGATCCTTGACTCTAAGTCCTGCTCAATAGATGAGATAACATTGGGGAGCAGTCAAGGCACTGTCTTTGGACAGAAGGAAGAGCTTAGCCAAAGTCATGAAAAATTGGTCCTCAGTAAAGCTGGTGATACACTGTTGGAGTTTTGACCAGTTCATGATAAACCAGCTGAAATTCGCTTAGTGGGCGACTCCTGCTTGGCATCCTTCAACTGAAGTATCAAAGGAGCAGACTGGAAAATCGTTGGCCTGACAGTGGCTGCATCCAATCAGATGCATTGTTCAGGTTTTCTGACAGCTGCCGCTGCCTTCTGGAATACATTACCTTAGCAAGGATATTGGTCCATCCGCACCAGGGGCGTAACTACAAGGGTTGCAATTCCAACCGGGCCCCATGCTCCAGGGGGCCTGTGCGGCTCCCCTGTACACCTGGATAGGGGGGGCGGTGGGGGCAGCATGTAGAGAAATCACTGTCCTCCTTTTTCCTCCTGTAGCTGCAGGAGGAAAATGGAGGAGATTGGTTCCTCTGTAAGCTGCCCCCGCCACTCCTCCTATCCAGTTCACTTGTGTTCTGCTGTCTCTGGGCCCCTGTGTGTTCCCCTGCCCCCCCACCACTGTGCTGCACCCCCCCCCTCCCACTGTGCTCCCTCCCCTCTCCTGCCGGCTGCTGCAGGGGATGTGTCACAATAGAGAACCAGGAAGGGATCAGTAAATATGTAATTTACCAGCTCCTTCCTTTTCTGAATGGACAGAGTCATAGTCAGTGACATTGTAAAAAAATAAAATAAAATGATAAAAAATAATACAATAAAACACCAAAAAATAAAAACTACTGACACCAGTGGGGGAACTTCCAGGATCGCAAAGGTCTCACTTGCGACCGGGCCCTGGCATTCAACCGTGGGGAGGCCCCAAGATGGCAGGAAGGGGGCCCACTGCAGAACTTGTGAAAGGGTCCCGCTGCGGGACTGTAATAAAGGGCCCCACAATGAGAGTAAAGGGCCCCAGGATCAGTGGGAAGAGCCCCAGGCTGCCAGGGGTCTGGGGGGCCCTTCATGGTTTCTTGCACCGGGGCCCTGAAGGTTCTAGTTACGTCTCTGATCCGCACTGTATAGCATGGATGAAGGAATCTGTTAGATTTATTTTGTTCAGCCTGCAGGCTGTATGGCCAGCTTACCCACTTCCGGAAGGATTTTCCCCCTTATGACCAGGCCATTTTTTGCGATATGGCACTGCGTTGGTTTAACTGAAAATTGCGCGGTCGTACGACGCAGTACCCTAATAAAATTGATGTCCTTTTTTTCTCACAAATAGAGTTTTCTTTTGGTGGTATTTGATCACCTCTGCGGTTTTTATTTTTTGCGCTATAAACAAAAAAACAAAAAAAAAAACAATGTTTTTTTACTTTCTGCAATAAAATATTTCCAATAAAAAAAAAAAAAAATCTAACTTTTTCATCGATTTAGACCAATATGTATTCTGCTACATATTTTTTGTAAAAAAAATCCTAATAAGTGTATATTGATTGGTTTGCGCAAAAGTTATCGCGTCTACAAACTATGGGATAGATTTATGGACTTTTTATTTTTTATTGTTTTTACTAGTAATGGCGGCGATCAGCGATTTTTAGCGGGACTGTGACATTGCGGTGGACAAATCTGACACTTAAGGCCCGTACACACGTACCGATCGTCGGCATACAAACGTCGGTGGACGAAGGATCTGCCGATTGTACGCGTGTTAGTATGGTGCCTCCGACAGATGTCTGCGCACAATCCGCGGACAAAAGTCTTTCGTGCAAACATGAAAATATTTGTATGCCGACACCAGAACGGACGATTGTTCGCCTGTCAGTACACAATTCGGCCGACAGACCGCAGATTTGCAAGACTGGGCATGCTCAGAAAATAGAAAACACAGGGAAAGTTAACCATTACATGACATCACTTCTGCAGTCGGCGGACAAAATTCTTGTGCTGTCCTTGTGCTGTCTTTGCACTTTTCAGCAGACACCGACATCCCGGGGAGAAAAGAGGAACATTTGTAAGCCGACCATCGGTACGTGTGTACGGGGCTTAAGCGACAATTTTTGGGGACCAGTGACACCAATACAGTGATTAGTGCTATAAAAAATGCACTGTTATTGTATAAATGACACTGGCAGGGAAGGGGTTAACAGCAGGAGTGATCAAGGGGTTAAGTGTGCTCCTAGGGAGTGCTTTCTATCTGTGGGGGGAGTGGATGCACTGAAGGAAAAAGAGATCTGTATTTCAGCTTGGCTTAAACACAAGATCTCGCTTTTTCTTCCTGACAGAACAGCGGTCTGCCTCCCGCTGTGTCCAATCACAGCGGGAGCAGTGCACCGGCTGCGCAGGTGCGCCCCTGAAAACCTGTGCACAAAGTCACGTACATGTACGTGATTTTGCACAGCTGGGCCGCCCTGCTGCAGTATATATGCGGCAGGCTGTCCGGAAGTGGTTAAGTTAAAATAAATTAGAGATGGGCATATGTGATAGTATGCTGCCATAGATTTCCACTAGAAAAGGAAAATTACAGTAAGCATTTTATATAATTTTTCGCTTTCCTGGCGCCAACATGGTAGCATACTACCACATGTATGCTCCTATGGATTGCGCCAGGAAAGGAAAATTACAGGAGTATTTTATATACTGTAATTTTCTCACTTTCCTGGCGCCAACATGGTAGCATACTACCACATGTACGCTGCCATGGATTGGTGCTAGGAAAGGAAAATTAAGGTAAGTATTTTATATAATTTTTCGCTCTCCTGGCGCCAACATGGCAGCATACTACCACACGTATGTTCCAATGGATTGGCGCCAGGAAAGGAAAATTACGGAAGTATTGTATATCATTTTTTGCTTTCCTGGCGCCAACATGGCAGCATGCTACCACATGTATATGCTCCAATGGATTGGCACCAGGAAAGGAAAATTATGGTAAGTATTTTATATAATGTTTTTGTTTTCCTGGCACCCACATGGCAGCATACTACCACATGTATGCTCCCATGGATTGGCGCCAGAAAAGGAAAATTACAGTACGTATTTTATATAATTTTTTGTTTTCCTGGCGCCCACATGGCAGCATACTATCGCATGTATGCTCCTATGGATTGGCGCCAGGAAAGGAAAACTTACAGTAAGTATTTTATATAGTTTTCAGTTTTTCTGGCGCCAGCATGGCAGCATACTACCACATGTACGCTCCTATGGATTGGCACCGGGAAAGGAAAATTACGGAAGTATTTTATATAATTTTTCACTTTCCTGGCACCAACATGGCAGCATACTACCACATGTACGCTCCCATGGATTGGCGCCAGGAAAGTAAAATTACAGTAAGTATTTTATATAATTTTTCGCTCTCCGGGCGCCAACATGGTAGCATACTACCACATGTATGCTCCCATGGATTGGCGCCAGAAAAGGAGAATTACTGTAAGTATTTTATATAATTTTTTGCTTTCCTGGCGCCAACACGGCAGCATACTACCACATGTATGCTCCTATGGATTGGCGCCAGGAAAGGAAACTTACAGTAAGTATTTTATATAATTTTCAGTTTTCCTGGCGCCAACATGGTAGCATACTACCACATGTACACTCCTATGGATTGGCACCAGGAAAGGAAAATTACAGTAAGTATTTTATATAATTTTTCACTTTCCTGGCGCCAACATGGCAGCATACTACCACATGTAAGCTCCTATGGATTTGCACCAGGAAAGGAAAATTACAGTAAGTATTTTATATAATTTTTGGCTTTCCTAGCGCCCACATGGCAGCATACTACCACATGTACCCTCCTATGGATTGGCACCAAGAAAGAAAAATTACAGTAAGTATTTTATATAATTTTTTGCTTTCTTGGTGCCAACATGGCAGCATACTACCACATGTACACTCCCATGGATTGGCACCAGGAAAGGAAAATATGGTAAGTATTACCATTCTCCATTTTTTGTGCTTATTAAGGCAATAGCAATCATTTTATGGCGGCAGTTTTCAGGCAGGAATTTTTAAAATGTAAAATGCAGTACAGTACAGCAATCCTTGACGCCTTCTTAGTAAATAAGCTGGTATTATGTATTTTTCATTTTACCTCCTTTCATGGGGACAGAAATATGTCTCTCTCCTCGCCCAGAGAGAGGGAAATCGCCCACCGCCGCACAGATGTCCAGAGAAAAAAGACAATTAGTGGCTGTACAAAGTCGAACCTAGTTCCTCTTTTGTCAGATCCCCTCCTGTCCGCCCAGACGAGAGTTAATAACGCATTATTCCTCGGCCTAATGGTGATTACTTGTGACAGCAACTGTGAAATTTGGGTGGGTGGGTGTGTGCATGGGGGTCAGCCTGAAAGACTTGATTTTTTTTTTTCTTTTACAAAATTGGCAATCACTCGCAACAGCTTTTCCCTTTTTCCTCCTCGAAAAATGCAGCCCACCCACAAAGCCTTTTTTACAGAGGAAAGTTTTTTTTTTTTTTTTATTTATTGCTCCCTCAATTACTGAAATTTGAGTTTTCCGGGCTAGGATTCTCCGGTTTTTGATCTGTTTCAAAATTTCACGCTCGTGCTGGATCTCCTTTGGGGATAAAAGGCGTCCTTGTCAGGGGCTCAGCAATGAAGCGAAACTTTCCTTAATGCACTTTTAAACTTTGAAAATCGTCTATTTGTCTGCAACATTTACAGGGAAATGTAAGAAGAACAAAATAGCTGAACGCTGCCATTCTAGGAAATCAGGATTAACTGCTTGAGAAGTTTCCCCATACCATTGTCAGAAATTGATTTATTCATTTTTTGGGGGGGTTTGGATATTTTTTACATTTAATTTTTTAATGCGCTGTGCAGGGGGGTGTCAATTTACTAATATGGCTGAATTATTGCCTAATATTTAATGTTATCATCTATTAACCCTACCTGTAATCCATATCTCATACAAATCCCACCTTTAATTCTAATGCTAACCCAAATACCAACCCTCACCCTAACCCTCCCTGTAACCCTAATATTTACACTAACAACCCCTGTAACTCTAATCTTTACCTTAACCCTCCCTGTAACCCCAACACCAGCTCTTACACTAACACCCCCTGTAACCCTAATTCCACTCCCTACTCTAATCTCCCTGTAACCACAAACACTAATTATAATACTAGCCCTCCCTGTAACCCTAATATTCATGCTAACCCTCCCTGTAACCCAAACACTATCCCTTCATGTAATCCTAACACTAACTGTTTATGTAACCCTAACACTAACCCTCCCTGTAACACTAACCCTCCCTGTAACCCTGACACTAACCCTTCATGCAACACTAACCCTCCCTTTAACCCTGACACTAACCCTTCATGTAACCCTGACATTAACCCTTCATGTAACCCTGACACTAACCCTTCATGTAACACTAACCCTCCCTTTAACCCTTACACTAACCCTTCATGTAACCTAACACTAACCCTTCATGAAGCCCTAACAATAAATCCTTCTTGTAACCCTGACACTAACCCTCCCTGAAACACTAACACTCCCTGTAACCCTAACACTATCTCTCCCTGTAACCTTAATACTAACCCTCCCTGTAACCCTAACACTAACCCTTCATGTAACACTAACCCTCCCTTTAACCCTGACACTAATCCTCCCTGTAACACTAACACTCATCCTTCATGTAACTCTGACACTAACCCTCCCTGTAACACTAACCCTTAATGTAACCCTGACACTAACTCTTCCTGTAACCCTGACACTAACTCTTCCTGTAACCCTAACAATAAACCCTTCTTGTAACCCTGACACTAACCCTCCCTGAAACACTAACTCTCCCTGTAACCCTAACACTATCCCTCCCTGTAACCTTAATACTAACCCTCCCTGTAACCCTAACACTTACCCTCCCTTTAACCCTAACCCTCCCTTTAACCCTGACACTAATCCTCCCTGTAACACTAACACTCATCCTTCATGTAACTCTGACACTAACCCTCCCTTTAACCCTGACACTAATCCTCCCTGTAACACTAACACTCATCCTTCATGTAACTCTGACACTACCCCTTCATGTAACCCTAACCCTCCCTTTAACCCTGACACTAATCCTTCCTGTAACACTAACACTAACCCTTCATGTAACTCTGACACTAACCCTCCCTGTAACACTAACCCTTCATGTAACCATGACACTAACCCTCTATGTCACTTTAATAGTAACCATCACTGTTACACTAACCCTTCATGTAACTCTAACACTATCCCTTCCTGTAATTCTAATACTGACCTTCCTTAGAACCCTCACACTTAACGTGTATACCTAAAATCAACCTTCCTTGTTTCACTAATACTAACCTATTCTGTAACCTGAACACTATGTAGCCAGGCGCAGGTTACAGCAATATGGAAATATAGACATTACCCTTTTTTTTCCTCTCCCTCTACCGAGATACAGATGTTCTGCTGCACCATCCTCCTCCGGCCAGCAGAGGGAGAGCTAAAGCCAAGAAAGCCTATATACTTCTATGCAGAGTGCTAAGAATCCTGGGAATTGTAGTTTGAGAGGGCAGCCAAATAATGACTACACTATTATGGGTACACTGCAGATCCCAAAAGGCACTGTGTAGTAAGAGTGGGGAAAGGATTTTTATTAAAATGCACTGGAAAATCCTTTCTCTTGTCACTGAGAGAGCTAGAGAGAGAGCACCTCTTTCTGAATATTTGCCTGCCAAAGAGAGACCATACCAGTGGAGATCTGAGCCTGAAACTAGGAGAGAGGACACCTGGGGGTAGCGCAGCACCGCCCACATCGCAGCACCTGCGCCACTGCCCGCAGGGAGACTGGAGCGTCCACTCACCCTCTGCTTCCCATAGCTGATCACCAGAGGCTTTCAGGCGGGGGTGGGCGGCCACCCTTCTACATCGATTGTTCACTGTTGCATCCCTGGGACTGGTGAGAGGGCTATTTGCCCACTGCTAAAACTGATAGCAGGGAACCAAGTAACTCAGGGCAGGACACCAAGTGTACCCAATCCATTCTTCACTCTATACAGCACTTATTCCAAATCTAGACTGCCCCTATACCCCATTATATTGAACCTTTGCCGTTTCTGAACCACATCTATCTTGCACCTGTGCCAAGACAATATCATGCCTATATTGTACCCATACTGCGTGCAGGTTAACTGGGACCGTCTTTAAGTGCAACTATGCACTTATGGGGGCCCCAACGATAGCCAGCAGAAGAACATCTCAAAGAAAGGCCCCTCCTGTAATAATTATTCTGCAAGCCTCCTTTGTAATCTTGACCCCTTTGCTACCACCCTTCTTTTCTTTTGGACAGTGCATACCCTAAGTGTTTAGTGCATCACCGCCATTAATGCACTCTGACAGTATAGTTCCAGCACACAGTAGATCAAAGTTTACTACTGTTCTCTGTTGCAGTTGAGGTGGTCTTGCAATTGTTTATGCTGAATTGGGTTCCAAATGTCACCCTATGTGTTGTTCTTACTGGTAATCACTTTGTATGCTAAATTGTGGTATTACCATTGTTATTCCATTTTATGCTTGCCCTGTTCCCAACCATATTGGGTGATGATATATTAGGTTTGCCTTTAGTACCTGGTTTGGTGCCTGTTTTCTTTGATATAGCGCTATTATTGGGTATTAAGTATTACTTTCAGTGATTTCCTCTGATATTGTATGTTTCTACACTCAACCTGGTGTGTCAGAGGGGCTGAGGTTCTTGAGAAGATCGAGACAAAGAACAGGGGACCTATCCTATCCAGCAGCTTTTTTGGGGGTAATTTTACAACTAATTCTCCCCATAAACCTGACACTACCCCTCCCTGTAAAACCAACATTAAGCTTATCGATCAGAGGAAAAGTGCCTTTGCACATGTGTGGTCATTAAAGTACCTCTTACATTAGTAGGACGAATGCCCTCCTTACAGATAGCTAAAAAGATCATAAGTGTCAGTAGTTTTTGGGACAGACATTCCTCATTGCTCAAGCAACCCCTAGAAACCTCTGGAGGAACCCTGGTTGGAAAAGGCTGGTTGAGAGAAGCATGTTAATCCTCTCTACTAAAAAAAAAAGAGTACTGATTGCCATCTGTGCCCATGTTAGAGAGATTTCTCCTGACTTGGTAAAACAGGAAGTAAGTTAAAATCTCCCAAATGGGACCACGGATGAAAATAAAGACACTTCTCACTCAGACTGATGAATCGGGCAGGTTGCATGAAGATGTCCTAAATCATTCTGCAAACATCCCAAACCAAGACCAATATTTTGCTTTCTTTTCTCCCATAGGTTATCGGACAGTGTGCGGTGTGAATGGACCTCTGGTGGTGCTGGACAATGTAAAGGTGAGTGCTCCAGGAGATGTATAGGGTTTAAACCCAGATCAGTCGTTGTCAACTTACAAAGTATATGGGGGCCATGATATCATCAGAGGGCTGCATACAATATTTATTTTATTCCCTCGGGAATTGTACTCTGCGGCTATGGATGTTTTTAATTTTATGAGCCAAAGAAAGCTGGATGCGGATGAATTTTTTTCACAATCTAATGTTGGTTTTAATCTTAACCAAGATTTTAAACATTTGAGAGGTTTTATTGATAAACAAATAAGAGCGTGGTGGGATATCTTTACCCTCAGTAAATACATCAAAGATGGGATGACACCCAGACGTCTAAGATGGGATGTAGCCCCTAATGATGGTCTAACTGATAAGGCGCTGGAAGATGAGTGGTTTGATTTCTTTCGGTACACCGAAAAGAAATTACTTGAACTGCTCATCTCCAGGAAAGAGAAAAAATTAAAAAACCTAGAGGCCAACATTAATGCTATTAAGGCAAAATTTGTAGATCTTGATGACAATGCTGAATATAAAGAAAAAATGAAGCAGTTGCAAGATTTTGCAGATAAAGTAGACAGGGATACACAAAAGAAAAAGATGAAAAAATTTCTTAGAGATACAAATGATTATAAAACAAATAAGGTTTATAAATGGCAAGAGGAAACTATAATGCAAGAAGACAACTCCAGAGCATCCTCCATTGAGAGGGAACACCCCTTCCCTAATTTTACCCCATTCCAGACACCTATGAATAATGCGACACCTGGAAATAATGGGAGAAACAACGGGGGGGATTCTAGATCTGCCCCTCGGGGAAGATCAAGGGGTAGATCACAATCCTATACTCCCCAATACGAGATCCCCACATCCAATAGATTTGAGCCCCTGAGAAACGAACAGGTGCAACAATACCACCAACCTGGACACAACCAGGGATACCATCCCAGGGGCCCACGAGGAGGTGCACGGGGGTATCAAAATGGTGGATACAGAGGAGGAAGAGGACAATATCAAGGCCCACACCAAAATAATTATCCAAGAGGGGATTTTCACAGGAGGGGATCAGGGAGACCCCCTTGGAGAGGAAGAGGAGGATTCAACCCCAGAGGAAGGGGGAATTCCAACAACTATTACCAACAGGAACAGAGGGAAGATTGGAGACCTTGGTTCCCCACCGAACCCCCGTATGCACAAGAGAGAGGAGTTCAAAACGAAAGACCAGAGGATGCAGAGGAGGGAAGAGGAAAAAGGAAAAGAGAAAATTAACAGAAGGAATTTTTAATTTAAGCGATGTCACTTTTACCAACGAGGAATTACAGGTTTTAGCATTAGGTCTCAAATTTGCGCCAGATAAAAATATCAACAAGTTTGACACTTTTATTGACCTCCAAAAATTTATTCGTAAGATCAACATTAAAAAGCATTATGCAAAGAATCCTCCTAAGGGAGACACAAGATCGGAAGAATATGCGCACACGCAATTAAGAAATAATTCTGTTTTTAACCCTAAGCCCAAAAATAATCAGTTTTTAGATGTTTTTAAAGTTTTAGTAGAAAACGACTTGGATAAATTAAAAGCCCGCCCCTCCAGAAGAAAGAGAGATGTAGAGAAAGGCCTGAAATTACTTGAGAACAAGAAAAATATAGTAATCAGGCCTGCTGACAAAGGAGGAGGTTTGGTGGTTTTAAATAAACAAGATTATCTAGACGAACTAGATAGGTTGGTTAATGATACAGAAACATATGAAGAGTTAAGAAGGAATCCTAGTAACCTCTACAAAGCCAAATTAACAAAACTGATCAAGAAAGCCACTAAAGATGAGATTTTAAACAAGAGAGAAAGTAGATATTTAATACCAGATGCACCGAGGGTTCCGGTTATATACCAGCTCCCAAAAATTCACAAAGACAACAAAAAACCCCCTGGGAGACCTATAGTAAGCGGAGTTGACTCCTTGTTCTCCCGGGTAGGTGAATATCTGGATTGTTTTTTCCAACCGTTGGCCCAGCAAGGGAAGGCCTACTTGAGGGACAGCAAACACTTAATGGGGATCCTTAATGGTTTGGAAATTGAAGAAGATGATTTGCTTGTGAGTGTAGACGTGAACTCACTGTACACGAATATACAGCAAACACATGCATTGGAGGCTGCTAAATGGGTCCTTGATACAACCCAGATAAAGAAAAAACAGAAAGAATTCTTGCTCCAGGCCCTTGATTTAGCCATGAGCCACAACTTCTTCTGGCACAATAAGAAATTCTACAGGCAAAAAAGGGGTGTGGCTATGGGGGCAAAGTATGCGCCATCCATAGCCAACATCTTTATGAGGAAGTGGGAAGAAGAGACCATCCTCAAAAGTCAATCAGCTCATCTGAAACTCTACTACAGATATATTGACGATATAATTATGGTGTGGAATGGGAACCATGACTCTCTCAGGGCTTTCTTGGAGTCCATGGGAAGAAATAAATATGGCATTTCCTTCTCTGAAAATATAGGAAACCAATCCATCCACTTTTTAGATCTGGAAATTTTTAAATTTGAAGGAAAACTTTTTACACGGACCTATTTCAAAGATGTTGATAGAAATGGTTATATTCCAACGGGGAGTTGCCATCACCCCAAGTGGCTTAGCTCTGTGCCTAAGAGCCAACTGCTCAGAGTAAGACGGAACTGTGACCGGGAAGAAGACTACGATCAGCAAGCCAATTTGTTAATAAAAAGATTTGAAGAAAAAGGTTACAACTCCAAGGAACTCATCAACACCAAAGAAAACATCAGGAGGATTGATAGGAAAGAGCTGTTGAAGGATAAAACAAAAGATTCAAATCATTCTAACAACTACGGTTTGGCTTTTATGACAGGTTTTACTAGGCAATATAAACAAGTAGAACACATTATAAAAAAACATTGGCCATTGCTTTTAAAGGACGACATTTTAAAAACGATTTTACCTTCAAGGCCTAAATTCGTCTATACTAAACCAAGCACTTTAAGATTGAAACTGGCGCATAATGTGGTAAACCCTCCAGTTAAAACATGTACATTTTTAGATCAAGTCGGTTATTTTAGCTGTGGAAGATGTGCAATATGTAAAACTTCGAGGCATAGGAAACGCAAAACCTCTGAATTTAGGTCCCTTGTCGATGGGAAACAGTATACCATAGACAAGTTTATCACGTGTTCATCTACCCATGTAACGTATCTGTTGACGTGCCCATGTGGGCTACAGTACGTGGGTAGAACAACGAGAGAACTCAGAGTAAGATTACGGGAGCATGTGACTAACATCAAAAAGGGATTTCGTCACCACAGCGTATCCAATCATTTCAGATTGGTCCACAATAGTGATCCCAGAGGGTTAGCATTTTGTGGTATAGATAGGGTTGAACCACATTGGAGGGGGGGTAATCTTAAGAGAGCAATCTCTAAAAATGAAACGCAATGGATTCATCGCCTCGGGACCTTACAGCCCCGGGGTCTTAATATAGAATTGGATCTGAACTGTTTTCTGTCTAATTGGTAAAAAAATTTTTCCTCCCCTTCCCCCTTCTCTGTTTTTTTCTTTTAAGGCTGAGGCATAATTTTGATTATTTTGAATCCCATATTGTTTAAGTAAATCTTTGTTTAATTTTTATTTTATTTATATATTTTTTTATATATATTTTTTTATTTTTATTATTATTTTCACTTTTATTTTATTTTATTTTGTTTATTATTTATTATTTTTTATTTGCTATACTAATTTTATTTTCATTTTTATTTTTATTTTTATTTATACTTTTTTTATTTATTTTATTTTATTTTTTCTTATTATTATTATTATTATTATTTTTCTCTTATTTATATTTATTTCTATTTTTATTTTTATTTTTATTTTCATTTATATTTATTTTTATTTTTATTCTTCTATTTTTTATTTATTATTATTTTCATTTTTTATAATTTTCTTCACATATTTTTTCAATATATAATTTATTTATTTTTTATATTTTTTTGTTTTTTTTGTTTTTTATTCTTCTCGGGATTTTGTAAATAATAGATATTAATATATATTCTTGTTACAAATATCGACCTTCTTATTTGAATTGTTTTATTTAACAAATAAGATTTTTTGAATAACGCTGATATGTATGATTTGTATTTATGAATTTTATGAAGTGTAATAAATTTTAAAGTTTTTTAACAATATAATAAGTTATCGGCAACAGGAAATGAGGTGGTGATTTTAAATATTCGATAGATTTGCATATATTCATCAATTTATTTTATTCACCCAAATAAATATTGCGGATTGAGTTGCTATTTGCACCGTGGGGACACGCTTAGTAGGAGACTGTCAACAGGAAGTTGATAGATAGAGTATATACCACCCCCCTTTCTTCTTCGATTGGCTGCGAGTAGAGTCAATTAAGTATAAAAACACAAGCCGCCTTACCGGAAGTGATGTCTTTGATAACGCCCATTAAGGCGGGCGAAACGCGTCGACGCACTTCCGGGCAGCGGAGCTTTTGCAGCGTCATTTCCTGTTAACCACCGTGGAACGCACGCCGGCAGCGACACGGAAATTGGAGGATTGACTGTGCTAGGCTGCTTAATGCTGTTTATTGCGGATTTTTTAAAGATACTTTGTGAGTATTATTCATACCATTCTGTTTCAAATAAATATTACGGGCTTCACTATGTATGGCTTCTCTCTTTATATTTGAAACACACATGGGAGAGAGAGAGGAGACGAATTATTAAGGAGCCAGTCTATGAGGTGCATGTCATCCATCCATCCGTTTGAGGGATATCTCATATGCTAGGGTAGCTGCATTGATCCTGTGATCCGATCAAGGAACATTATACATGTTCAAGGCTCATTTTTACCCAAAATCTGGTGAGTGCATCCCCATTGGGGGCCTTTTTCCTGAAGAGCACTTGGGCACTTTTATGGATTCGAGCACCTGTTTGGCACTTTAGTTTTCTGTTGAAGAAGCATTTATTGGACTGCACCTTAACAAATCACTTTGCACCTTAATGGTTATATTATGGACACTTAATCTTAGCACTTTATTATTTATTATATATGTATTGTTTATAAATACACTTTTTGGTTGTACCAATCAATTTTTTAGAGCATCAATGTTTTAGGGCACCAATTAATTATTGTAGCACATTTATATATATTTATAATTCATTTTACATTTTGTCACCTGTTAGCGCTGTCTATTTATGTTTTTAGTTTTTTCTGGTATTTTACCTAGTGAGCAGCAGCTTCAGGTTTTATACATTATTTTTTCACCAAAATATACATCACAGCGCGGAAAATAAGTTATTGTTTTACACAATATTTATTTTATATATATTGCTTTGCTACAAGACTTGCAAGAGGAGATGGTCATAGACTGTGCTATAGGAGTTGTTGGAGATTGGAGTCAAGCTGTCAGAGACTGGGAACATCTTACATGAAACTGCTAGAGATCACAGCTATTATGGACCCATTACATATCAAAACTCCCACTGCTGAGGGTCACAGTGCAAACACAAATGTTTCTCATGTGGCCCTGTGGGCCAGGGACCTAGATTGTCTTCAATTAAAGAATATCCAAAGCTCAATCTTTTTTTTTAATTTTGGATGAGGCAGAAAGAGGTTAAAACAGGTGTGTAACTGTGAATCAGGGGGCCCCATAGCCAGATTGGGGCCCCTCCAGTTAACTCTCTATGTAGCAGCTGGCAGTATTAACTGTAACAATACAAGTCATTGATTTAACATAACGTATGTCTTTCTTAATCTAGGCAGCATGGTCAGTATTAGGGGATAGCTGTTACATGATCACATCCCTGCTGATCCAATGGGGTGATGACAAGGATATTTGTGACATCACTGACCTGTTATGGTCACATTAGAATAATGTCAATGTCTTATAGAAATTGGCAAAATGAGGTTAACGCTGTCACATGCATCCCCACCCCTTTGTATACGTGTAACTGTGGGGCACGCAGGTGCGTTGGGAGCTGAGAGGAGGGGTGTTCAGGTTGTGTTGTTTGCTAACACGAGGGGAGTGGGCAGTTGGGGAGAGGAAGGTGGGAGTAGGAGTGGGTAGCCGCAGTGGCTGCTGAGAGTAGGTGGGGTGGGTGCAGTGGGTGCTGGGAGAAGAAGGGTGGGTGCTCAGAGAAGGGGTGTGTGTGTGTGTATGGTGGGTACTGGGGGAAAGGAGGTGAGCAAAGTTTGTGCTAAGATTAGGGGTGGGTGCAGTGGGTGCTGGGTGAAGGGAGCGTGGGTCTAGTGGGTGCTGTGAGAAGGGGGGGTGGGTGCGATGGGTGTTGGGAGAAGGGAGAAGGGGAGGTGGGTGCAGTGGGTGCTGGGAGAAGGGGGGTTGGTGCGGTGGGGGTTGGGAGAAAGGGGGTGGGTGCGGTGGGTGTTGGGAGAAGGGGGGTGGGTGCAGTAGGTTTTGGGAGAAGGGGGGGTGGGTGCGTTGGATGTTGGGAGAAGGTGGGGGTGGGTGCAGTGGGTGTTGGGAGAAGGGGGGTGGGTGCTGGGATAAGGGGGGGTGGGTGCAGTGGGTGTTGGGAGAAGGGGTTTGTGGATTGGTTTGGTGGATGTTGAGAGAAGGGGGGTGGGTGTGGTGGGTGTTGGGAGAAGGGGGGTGGGTGCAGTGGGTGCTGGGAGAAGGGGGGTGGGTGCAGTGGGTGTTGGGAGAAGGGGGGTGGGTGCAGTGGGTGTTGGGAGAAGGGGGGGGGTGTGCAGTGGGTGCTGGGTGAAGGGGGGTGGGTGCAGTGGGTACTGGGTGAAGGGGGGTGGGTGCAGTGGGTACTGGGTGAAGGGAGAAGGGGGGGTGAGTGCAGTGGGTGCTGGGAGAAGGGGGGTGGGTGCGGCGGGTGTTGGGAGAAGGGGGGGTGGTTACAGTAGGTGTTGGGGGAAGGGGGTCAGGGTGCAGTGGGTGCTGGGTGAAGGGGGATGGGTGCAGTGGGTACTGGGTGAAGAGAGAGTGGGTGAAGTGGGTGCTGGGAGAACGGGGGTGGGTGCGGCGGGTGTTGGGAGAAGGGGGGGGGTGGGTGCAGTAGGTTTTGGGAGAAGGGGGGTGGGTGCGGTGGATGTTGGGAGAAGGTGGGGGGGTGCAGTGGGTGTTGGGAAAAGGGGGTGGGTGCAGTGGGTGTTGGGAGAAGGGGGTGTGAGTGCAGTGGGTGTTGGGAGAAGGGGTTGGGGGATTGGTTTGGTGGGTGTTGAGAGAAGGGGGGTGGGTGCGGTGGGTGTTGGGAGAAGGGGATGGGTTCAGTGGGTGCTGGGAGAAGGGGGGTGGGTGCAGTGGGTATTGGGAGAATGGGGGGTGGGTGCAGTGGGTGTTGGGAGAAGGGGGTGGGTGCAGTGGGTGCTGGGAGAAGGGGGGGTGGGTGCAATGGGTGCTGGGCGAATGGGTTGGAGGATTGGTTTGGTGGGTGTTGAGAGGATGGGGATGAGTGTGGCGGGTGGTGGGAGAAAGGGGGGTGGGTGCAGTGGGTGCTGGGAGAAGGGGGGTGGGTGCAGTGGGTGTTGGGAGAAGGGGGGTGGGTGCAGTGGGTGTTGGGAGAAGGGGGGGTGGGTGTTGGGAGAAGGGGGGTGGGTGCAGTGGGTGCTGGGTGAAGGGGGATGGGTGCAGTGGGTACTGGGTGATGGGAGAAGGGGGGAGGGTGAGTGCAGTGGGTGCTGGGAGAAGGGGGACTGGTGCGGCAGGTGTTGGGAGAAGGGGGGTGGTTACAGTAGGTGTTGGGGGAAGGGGATCAGGGTGCAGTGGGTGCTGGGTGAAGGGGGGTGGGTGCAGTGGGTACTAGGTGAAGAGAGAAGGAGGGGTGGGTGCAGTGGGTGCTGGGAAACGGGGGTGGGTGCGGCGGGTGTTGGGAGAAGGGGGGGTGGGTGCAGTAGGTTTTGGGAGAAGGGGGGTGGGTGCGGTGGATGTTGGGGGAAGGTGGGGGGGGGGTGCAGTGGGTGTTGGGAAAAGGGGGGTGGGTGCAGTGGGTGTTGGGAGAAGGGCATGTGAGTGCAGTGGGTGTTGGGAGAAGGGGTTGGGGGATTGGTTTGGTGGGTGTTGAGAGAAGGGGGTACGGGTGCGGTGGGTGTTGGGAGAAGGGGATGGGTTCAGTGGGTGCTGGGAGAAGGGGGGTGGGTGCAGTGGGTATTGGGAGAATGAGGGGTGGGTGCAGTGGGTGTTGGGAGAAGGGGGTGGGTGCAGTGGGTGCTGGGAGAAGGGGGGTGGGTGCAGTGGGTGCTGGGAGAAGGGGGGGGTGGGTGCAGTGGGTGCTGGGCGAAGGGGTTGGGGGATTGGTTTGGTGGGTGTTGAGAGGACGGGGATGAGTGTGGCGGGTGGTGGGAGAAAGGGGGGTGGGTGCAGCGGGTGCTGGGAGAAGGGGGGTGGGTGCAGTGGGTGTTGGGAGAAGGGGGGTGGGTGCAGTGGGTGTTGGGAGAAGGGGGGGTGGGTGCAGTGGGTGCTGGGTGAAGGGGGGTGGGTGCAGTGGGTACTGGGTGAAGGGAGAAGGGGGGGTGAGTGCCGTGGGTGCTGGGAGAAGGGGGATGGGTGCGGCGGGTATTGGGAGAAGGGGGGGTGGTTACAGTAGGTGTTGGGGGAAGGGTGTCAGGGTGCAGTGGGTGCTGGGTGAAGGGGGGTGGGTGCAGTGGGTACTGGGTGAAGAGAGAAGGGGGGTGGGTGCAGTGGGTGCTGGGAGAACGGGGGTGGGTGTGGCGGGTGTTGGGAGAAGGGGGGGGGTAGGTGCAGTAGGTTTTGGGAGAAGGGGGGTGGGTGCGGTGGATGTTGGGGGAAGGTGGGGGGGGGGTGCAGTGGGTGTTGGGAGAAGGGGGTGTGAGTGCAGTGGGTGTTGGGAGAAGGGGTTGGGGGATTGGTTTGGTGGGTGTTGAGAGAAGGGGGGTGGGTGCGGTGGGTGTTGGGGGAAGGTGGGGGGGGGTGCAGTGGGTGTTGGGAAAAGGGGGGTGGGTGCAGTGGGTGTTGGGAGAAGGGGTTGGGGGATTGGTTTGGTGGGTGTTGAGAGAAGGGGGGTGGGTGTGGTGGGTGTTGGGGGAAGGTGGGGGGGGTGCAGTGGGTGTTGGGAAAAGGGGGTGGGTGCAGTGGGTGTTGGGAGAAGGGGGTGTGAGTGCAGTGGGTGTTGGGAGAAGGGGGTGGGGGATTGGTTTGGTGGGTGTTGAGAGAAGGGGGTGAGTGCGGTGGGTGTTGGGGGAAGGTGGGGGGGTGCAGTGGGTGTTGGTAAAAGGGGGGTGGGTGCAGTGGGTGTTGGGAGAAGGGGGTGTGAGTGCAGTGGGTGTTGGGAGAAGGGGTTGGGGGATTGGTTTGGTGGGTGTTGAGAGAAGGGGGGTGGGTGCGGTGGGTGTTGGGAGAAGGGGATGGATTCAGTGGGTGCTGGGAGAATGGGGGGTGGGTGCAGTGGGTGCTGGGGGAAGGGGGTGGGTGCTGGGAGAAGGGGGGTGGGTGCAGTGGGTGCTGGGAGAAGGGGGGGTGGGTGCAGTGGGTGTTGGGCGAAGGGGTTGGAGCATTGGTTTTGTGGGTGTTGAGAGGACGGGGATGAGTGTGGCGGGTGGTGGGAGAAAGGGGGGTGGGTGCGGAGAGTGCTGGGAGAAGGGGGGAGTGGGTGCAATGGGTGTTGGGAAAAGATGTGGGTTTGGTGGGTGTTGGGAAAAGGGGGGGGGCTGCAGTGGGTGTTGGGAGAAGGGGTGGGTTTGGTGGGTGTTGGGAGAAGGGGGGTGGGTGTTGGGAGAAGGAGGTGGTGCAGTGGTTGTTGGGAGAAGGCGGGTGTAGGTTGGGAGTAGCTGAGTGGGTGAAGCATTCTTTGGTTTCCTGTAAGGTGTAGGTGAGGACACTTTCTCCAGTGATGAGGATCAGTCGCTCTGATTGGGGGGGGTAGGGAGGAGGGGGGGAAATGTATAGTAAACATAAACCATGAATGAGGCTCCTCACACTGAGTACAATGACAGGCGGGGGTGTGGTGACTGTATTGTACACAGAATACATCCTGAATAGAGGTCATCCAGGTACAACAAAACTTCTCTATGTTTACACCAATCACACAACTCTCTACAATCTTTTATCACATCACAGTTGCCTAAAATAGCATAAGGCTTAACCCTTTACCTAACAGAGGCATTTAAAAAAAGATATATTATTCTTTTATACACGTAAAACATTTAAAAATGTACAATTTAGGCCTGGAAATAATCTAAACCCCTCAAACATTATATATTTTATGAAAGCAGAGACCCTGGAGAATAAAATGGTGCAGCTGAAATTTTTTATGTCGCACAACAATTGTTTTTCAAATCTTTATTTTCAGTAAAAATATCACATCACTCAGACTAACTGATATGCAAACAAACCTGATATCGGATTTTTGGTAAACCATAAGATGATGTTGTCTCAAGTATATAGATATGAAATATCCCAAGCTGCATAATTCTGTGAAGCTCCAAAAAATTGTGTGCGCCAAAAATACAGAAATTGTCCATAGGCAACGCTTTAAAAGCTCTTACAGCTCATCATTTCAGACTTAATATTTATATATATATATATATATATATATATATATATATATATACATATATATACAGTATACTTAGATATGTACTGTATATACCTACTGTATATATGAAGGGTCTTCAAAAAGTTTCCACACTTTTTTATATTTAATAAAGTTAAAAAAAGTGCGGAAACTTTTTTAAGAACCCTTATATATATTATACACAATATATATATATATATATATATATATATATATATATATTTACAATATATATATATATATATATATATATATATATATATATATATATATATATACATTATTTTTTTTTCTAATTTTATTTCAACATCTCAACACTTTTCATGTTGAAAGTCCAAAAACTGGACACAATGTAAAGCCTATCTAAATTCAAAGACAAAGGTAATATATTGCATCTTACCAGTCCTTAGATGTGGTGGCTGCATTTGTTTTTTTTTTGTTTTTTTTATTTGGGGGGGGGGGAAGGGGGGTTGTTGTTGTTTTTTTTAGGATATTTTCCTTTATTAACACCTAGTGATCCTGCCAGTAACACACTTCCTGTCTTTGGGTGGCTACACTCACTCCTCCACTGTATCTATGGAGGGAGCCATGGTTGTCACCCTAGGCTGCCCTCCTGATTTGGACTACAAACACATTTTCTCTACTCCTCTCAACTACACAGGGGACAGGGGGATTTGTAGTTTGCAAAAAAATAGCTTGGAATAAAGGTAAGATAACCAACACAAGTATTTGGAATGGTATTTTCTAGCAGCAAAGTCATCAACAACCTTGCAACTGTTAAAATGACACAAAATTGTATTTGCAGTTTACTTTAAAACAAATAAAATAGTAATATAGAATTCTCTACAGTATATTATATACATAATAATGATGTTGAAGAACAGCCCTTTACACATAGTCTTCTACGTGTTTCGCCATCCTGGCTTCATCAGGAATGATGTGCGAGGGATACAAAAAAAATATAAAAAAAGACATATAAGGTTCAAGAAACATACATCATATATACATTAGGTAAGTATTCACATGTACAGGTTGGAGAAACCCACCAGGAAAGTACATGTCTGGATCCTAAGGGGCTGGTACCTTCCTGGTGGGTTCCTGATGAAGCCAGGATGATGAAACATGTTAAAGACTGTGTAAAGGGCTACTCTTCAATATCATTACTATGTATATAGTATACTGTTGAGATTTCTATATTACTTTTCAATTGGTTTTAAAGTAAATTGCAGTGTTCATTTTGTCGACTAAAATATTTTCATCTACTAAATTAACACTATTTCAGTCAACTAAAATACGACTGAAACTAAAACAATTACGATGACTAAAATACAACTAAAATGCAATTTTAGTCATAAAACTAAAATACGACTGAAACTAAAATTACATTTTAGTCAAAAGACTATGACTAAAACTAAATCGAAAATTTACATCAAAATTACCACTACTCTGCTGGCCATTTTATAAATGGGCAACGCAATTCCATTCAGAACCTGTAATAATAGCACAATAAAGTTTAAACCTGTATTGCACCACCGCATAAGCATAAGTAAGGGGTATCTTCCAAGCTTCTAAAAGAGAAAAAATTAAGAAAAAGGCTTTTTCTTTTATTTTTTCCTAATAATGCTGGGAATATATTCAGGTAATATGTGCAATGACATTACAGCCAATGGAGTTTACAGTTTTTTGAGTTTTTTTGTATTTTAAAATTGAACTTCTGTTTGTCAAAAAGCAATATTTGTGTTTGTTTATAAAACTTGATTTTATTTTTATTTTTATTTTTTTAACTTGTTTTTTATTAATTTCAATACAGAAAACAACAATACAAACATACAATTCCCCAAGGGAACCAACCAATACATACATTCAACAATTCATAACCCAACCCCAAAAAAAAAAAAAAAAAAAGAGAGAGAGAGAAGGAAAAAATAAAATAAAAATTATAGTGATAAATAAAGTATACATTTTTAATATATATTTCACTGATTTTATTTATTAAGACGTTATATATCACAATGGCTAAATCTGTGTCTGTAGTGCATGTTCAAACCTTATTACCATAAAAAATAACATATTATTCGATTTTTACTCCAGGAGTATATTATTATTATTATTATCACACAGAATTTATGTAGCGCCGACAGTTTACGCAGCGCTTTACTACTTGAGGGCAGACAGTACAAATACAATACACTTTAATACAGTAAGAATCAGAGAGCCCTGCTCGTTAGCGCTTACAATCTAAGAATATAATTAGTTTGAAAATTCTACAGAAATGTTTAATGTATTACAATTTACCTAAACCCATTTGATTTGTAGTTGACTAAAATATAAGAGATTTTAGCCGAATAAAATGTACTGGAGATTTTAGTCAACTAAAATATGACTAAGACTAAAACAATTCAGTTGACTAAAATACGACTAAAACTGAAATAGAATTTTAGTCTAAAAACTAAAATACGACTAAAATTAAAATAGCATTTTAGTCTAAAGACTAAAAAATGACTAAAACGAAAATGGCATTTTAGTCAAAAGACTATGACTAAAACTAAATTGAATTTTGCTGCCAAAATTAAAACTGGTAAATTGCAAATTTAATGTTGTCATTTTACCAGGTAAATGGTTGTTAATGACTTTTCACCTAGGAAACTCCTATTTCAAATACTTGTGTTAATTCTCTTTATTATCAAATAGATAATGGTGCAATGTATTTCTCCCCTTCCCACCCACAATACATTTACTATAATATATGTGTAGCACGACCCCCCCTGGGGCTGCTGGTTAGTGGAACATCCTCTGCACTCCCTGGACCCTGAAAAATATCCAGCCCGCTAGGCACTACAGGTTTAGTAATTTTCTGTGAAATGATGCAAAGATACGCTCAACACAAAGATACCAGTATAACCATTTACTGGAATAATGGAACAAAATGAGTAAAACAGGCATACAAATAAGAAACTCCAAATACTTATGTAATGATTAGTGCGGTGTCACCCTTCCAGATCTCAATAATAGAGGCAAAGCTTGAGAGATTGACACCAGCAAATATCCAACACTCAAACAATTTACATATATGCTAGGTGAGAGTGACTGTAATGTATTATAATTCTAACTGTAATACTATAACTCAGATATAGTAACTGTAATACTATAACTCAGATATAGTAACTTCAAACTGTAATCTGTTTCTACCTACTCAGTTTAGTAATAAGTCTAAATCAACTGGTAGGGAATATATTCTATAACAGGGAGCTCCCTTTAAAAACTATTGAAAGTGTAGTCTTTATGCTAGCAAGGCCTTGCAACTTCTTCACCAGCAGTTGGAGCTCTTTATCACTCTTCACTAGGGATGATCAAACTTTTCAAAAGTTCGGTTCGACCAGAATACCAGAACTTCCAGAAAGTTCGGCCCGGATTTCAGAACCCCATTGAAATCAATGGGACCCGAACTTCGGTAATCAAAAAACCCCATTTTGAAGCCCTAAAACCCAATAAATGCCCCTAAAAAGTGCCTAGGGTTCTGGGTCATGCCCCAGAGACTATTAATCACACAAAAAAAGTTCTTAAAAATTGTCATTTTTGATAGAGAGCCAATTATTGAAAAAATTATTGAAAAAAAAAAATGAGATTTTATTGGAGGCAGGCATAACATCAGAACTTCTGTGTAGGGGTATATATACAGTGGGTATGGAAAGTATTCAGACCCCCTTAAATTTTTCACTTTTTGTTATATTGCAGCCATTTGCTAAAATCATTTAAGTTCATTCTTCTTCCTCATGAATGTACACACAGCTCCCCATATTGACGGAAAAACACAGAATTGTTGACATTGTTGCAGATTTATTAAAAAAGAAAAACTGAAATATCACATGGTCCTAAGTATTCAGACCCTTTGCTGTGACACTCATATATTTAACTCAGGTGCTTTCCATTTCTTCTGATCATCCTTGAGATGGTTCTACACCTTCATTTGAGTCCAGCTGTGTTTGATTATACTGATTGGACTTGATTAGGAAAGCCACACACCTGTCTATATAAGACCTTCCACATCACAATGCATGTCAGAGCAAATGAGAATCATGAGGTCAAAGGAACTGCCTGAAGAGCTCAGGGACAGAATTTTGGCAAGGCACAGATCTGGCCAAGGTTACAAAAAGATTTCTGCTGCACTTAAGGTTCCTAAGAGCACAGTGGCCTCCATAATCCTCAAATGGAAGACGTTTGGGACGACCAGAACCCTTCCTAGAGCTGGCAGTCCGGCCAAACTGAGCTATCGGGGGAAAAGAGCCTTGGTGAGAGAGGTAAAGAAGAACCCAAAGATCACTGTGGCTGAGCTCCAGAGATGCAGTCAGGAGATGGGAGAAAGTTGTAGAAAGTCAACCATCCCTGCAGCCCTCCACCAGTCGGGGCTTTATGGCAGAGTGGCCCGACGGAAGCCTCTCCTCAGTGTAAGACACATGAAAGCCCGCATGGAGTTTGCTAAAAAACACCTGAAGGACTCCAAGATGGTGAGAAATAAGATTCTCTGGTCTGATGAGACCAAAATAGAACTTTTTGGCCTTAATTATAAGCGGTATGTGTGGAGAAAACCTGGAACTGCTCATCACCTGTCCAATACAGTCCCAACAGTGAAGCATGGTGGTGGCAGCATCATGCTGTGGGGGTGTTTTTCAGCTGCAGGGACAGGACGACTGGTTGCAATCGAGGGAAAGATGAATGCGGCCAAGTACAGTGATATCCTGGACAAAAACCTTCTCCAGAGTGCTCTGGACCTCAGACTGGGCTGAAGGTTTACCTTCCAACAAGACAATGACCCTAAGCACACAGCTAAAATAATGAAGGAGTGGCTTCACAACAACTCCGTGACTGTTCTTGAATGGCCCAGCCAGAGCCCTGACTTAAACCCAATTGAGCATCTCTGGAGAGACCTAAAAATGGCTGTCCACCAACGTTTACCATCCAACCTGACAGAACTGGAGAGGATCTGCAAGGAGGAATGGCAGAGGATCCCCAAATCCAGGTGTGAAAGACTTGTTGCATCTTTCCCAAAAAGACTCCTGGCTGTATTAGATCAAAAGGGGGCTTCTACTAAATACTGAGCAAAGGGTCTGAATACTTAGGACCATGGGATATTTCAGTTTTTCTTTTTTAATAAATCTGCAACAATGTCAACAATTCTGTGGTTTTCTGTCGGTATGGGGTGCTATGTGTACATTCATGAGGAAGAAGAATGAACCTAAATGATTTTAGCAAATGGCTGCAATATAACAAAGAGTGAAAAATTTAAGGGGGTCTGAATACTTTCCGTACCCACTGTACACACACACTTCTATGTATATATACACATACACATATATAGGTGTGAAAGTAGCAGAACACTATGCTTGCGCTAATGAAATAATTAACACCCATATGGCTTCTCTCCTTTCACACCTATATATGTGTATGTGTATATATACATATAAGTGTGTGTGTATATATACCCCTATACAGAAGTTCAGATGTTTTGCCTGCCTCCAAAGACCCACAAAAAATGCCCCAAAAAAACGCCTGCAATAACACACCTGGGCGTTTTTTTTGGCGCAGGCGTCTTTTTGGGCATTTTTTGTGGGTCTTTGGAGGCAGGCAAACATCTTAACTTCTGTATAGGGGTATATATACACACACACTTATATGTATTATACACATACACATATATAGGTGTGATAGGAGCGGAGCCATATGCCTGTTAATTATTTCATTAGCGCAAGCATAGTGTTCTGCTATTTTCACACCTATATATGTGTAGGTATATATATACATACATGTGTGTGTATATATATATAACCCTATACAGAAGTTCAGATGTTTTGCCTGCCTCCAAAGACCCCAAAAAAATGCCCAAAAAACCGCCAGCGCCAAAAAAAAAACGCCCAGGTGTGTTATTGCAGGCGTTTTTTTTGGGGCATTTTTTTGGGGTCTTTGGAGTCAGGCATGACATCTGAACTTGTGTATAGGGGTATATATACACACACATGTATGTATATATACACCTACACATATATAGGTGTGAAAAGAGCAGAACACTATGCTTGCGCTAATGAAATAATTAACAGGCATATGGCTCCGCTCCTATCACACCTATATGTGTGTATGTGTATAATACATATAAGTGTGTGTGTATATATAGCCCTATACACAAGTTCAGATGTCATGCCTGACTCCAAAGACCCCAAAAAAATGCCCAAAAAAACGCCTGCAATAACACACCTGGGCGTTTTTTTTTTTGGCGCTGGCGTTTTTTTGGGCATTTTTTTGGGGTCTTTGGAGGCAGGCAAAACATCTGAACTTCTGTATAGGGGTATATATACACACACACTTATATGTATTATACACATACACACATATAGGTGTGATAGGAGCGGAGCCATATGCCTGTTAAATATTTCATTAGCGCAAGCATAGTGTTCTGCTCTTTTCACACCTATATATGTGTAGGTGTATATATACATACATGTGTGTGTATATATACCCCAAATACACAAGTTCAGATGTCATGCCTGACTCCAAACATGTCCTCAAAAAAGCCCAATAAACACCTGCAGCAAAAAGCAGGCTGACCGGCGAGAAGCCATATCGCTGCTCTGTAAGTCACATAAGAGAAACGATCTTTTCTCTATAGCGGTCACCCTGAAATGGAAGGGTTTGGTCACCCTGCCATAGCAGTCAGTGTCAGTTCACCCTACACTACACTACGGTCACCCTGGCACTTAACACTTTCCCTACAGAAACTAGATTTTTGAAGCTAACTATAGTGGAAAATAGCACCCTAACTACACTAGATATCCCTTTCCTCACACTAATAATTGCTAAATGACACTTTTGAAGCAGAAGTAACAGAACTGCTTCCATTCTCTTCCACATCCCTGTATAAAAATGCTAGGAATTTGGCGGGGCTATCTTATATACTGGGGGGTGTATTCACTAATGATTGGCCTCTGGACCCCCTAGTCACTCCAATCACATTCCTAGCATTCTCCTGCCCCCTCAATTGGCTTTTACTAATGGTTCTGGTCCACTCACAGGCTTTTAAAGCCCATTTCCTGTCCCATTGCATTTTGGTCGGTTCTGGTTGCCGAATTCCGAACTTTTTCAGCAAAAAGTTCTAAATTCGGCCGAACCTCGAACAGTCAATGTTCGGGTCGAACCGATGGTCGACCCGAACCGTTTGATCATCCCTACTCTTCACGTGATATTAGTAATCCAAGGATAAAGATGTTACTAGGATCCTAACTGCTGTCAGTGTATTCTGTGTGTAAAGGTATACTTGCGGTTCCAAAGGGTCACCAGGCACTTTTGTGAAACGTCAGTGTCCACGCGTGACTCTCTTGTCCACCAACAGAACCTGTCCTCCTGATGCTGTGTCACATTGAGACTCTTAGCATACGATGTACCAGGCCGCTCTTTCAGTGCCGGTCACTGTCCTTTCAGCTCGCATTCTGGACCGGTCACATCCCCGTGACTTCCATCATCCACTCCACCGAGGACGGGATCTTCTCACTCTAGGCCGCACTCCCAGGCCTCCGTCTCGGTCAGTCCTTCTCCAGCTCTCCTTCTCCGATCCGCACTCCACGAGTCCCAGAAGAAAAAGAGCGCGCACTTGGCGACGCCCCAGGTATATACCCTCTCCCATGATCCTCCGCTGGTCCCCAAAGCTCCCCGTGAGTGTGGTTCAATCAGTCATCCGTCTGATGGTTTACGCCCTTCTTTAGACTACATCTCCCATTGTCCAATTCAACCACTCCTAGCCAGAAGCCAATTCTACTTATAAAACTCCTAAAGGGTAATCCTAACATTGCCCAGACAGCAAACCAAACACAAATGCACAGTAATTCCAGCCCAACTACATCTGGAATAGAGAAAACATAAATGTTTTTTTCAGTTCAGTTCACAAGAAGGGAAAAGGACATTACATTTCATAATCAGTAGGTCTTTTCTGTACTGGCAGTGATCTGTTCCTGAAAAATAAAAACAAATGCGGACACAACGGTAGGACTGGTAAACTGACATATTACACTATACAGTATTACCAAAAGTATTGGGACGCCTGCCTTTACACGCACATGAGCTTTTATGGCATCCCTGTCTTAGTCCGTAGGGTTCAATATTGAGTTATCCCACCCTTTGTTATTTGTCCATAAAGATATGGCTGAGTGAGTTTAGGGTGGAAGAAATTGACTGGCCTGAATAGAGTCCTGACCTCAACCCAATAGAACACCTCTCACGCACATGAACTTTAATGGCATCCCAGTCTTAGTCCGTAAAGTTCAATATTGAGTTGGCCCACCCTTTGTTATTTGTCCATAAAGACATGGATGAGTGAGTTTGGGGTGGAAAAACTTGACTGGTCTGCACAGAGTCCTGACCTCAACCCGATAGAACACATTACACGCATGTGAATTTTAATGGCATCCCAGTCTTAGTCCGTAGGGTTCAATATTGAGTTGGCCCACCCTTTGGCATTGGTCCATAAAGACCTGGATGAGCGAGTTTAGGGTGGAAGAACTTGATTGACCTGCACAGAGTCCTGACCTCAACCCGATAGAACAGCTTACACGCATGTGAATTTTAATGGCATCCCAGTCTTAGTCCGTAGGGTTCAATATTCAGTTGGCCCACCCTTTGTTATTTGTCCATAAAGACATGAACCCATGAACCCTACTGTAGAAGTCAATACCGATGTAACGCGTATAGAGGCCGGAGCCTGTTTGTCTATTTCAAACTGTGGCCATGGTAGCCATTGAATGTCTGTAAAGCTCGCACAGCTGCTTGTGCCAATTTTATAGTTTTCCTTGAGAGGGATCTGAAGGATCTAAACCAGAGATCTACACTTGATTGGATATCCCCACATGGGGAACTGCTTTATCTGACCTGCTGGTGAAACAGGGGTCAGACAGTAAAGTGAGAGGCTCATCCATAGGGGTGGTGGGGAAGCACAAAGTACTTTGCACTTTATGGATTTTTGCACTGAAGTATCACCCACTGAGATTTTATGGATTATTTATTGCACATTATTGCAATATTTTTCATGGTATTTATTAATAATATTTTTATTGCAAGCACCTTCCACTTTTTTGCACTTGATGCACTATATCTTTACATTATTAATTATTATTATTGCTAGCACTTTGCACTTTTTTGCACTTTATGGACTATTTCTTCACATTATTTATTAACCACTTGCCGAATGCCCCACGCAGATTTACTGCGGCAGGGCGGCTCGGCGGCGCATAATCACGTAGATCTACGTGATTATGCGCATGCGGTCTTGGCGCCACTGGAGCCGCGCTCCCGCTGTGATTAGACCACGGGAGGAGCTGGCTCGATCGCCGTCGGCCTTCTGCGATCGTCACAGAAACTGACAGAAGACCTGTTGCTTATGTAAACAAAGCAGGCGGCTCTCCTGTCAGACAGGCCGGGAGATATCATGTGTCTCAGCTAAGCTACAACCCCGATCTCTGTTTGCCTGTCACAGAGCCCCTACAGTCAGTAAGCACAAACAGGCATACATTAACCCCTTGATCACCCCCAGTGTTAACCCCTTCCCTGCCAGTGTCATTTATACAGTAACAGTGCATATTATTTAGCACTGATTACTGTATCAATGTCATTGGTCCCCAAAAAAATGTCAAAAATGTAAGTTAGGGGTCCGATCTGTCCACCGCAATGTCGCAGTCCCGCTAAAAATCGCTGATCGCCGCCATTACTAATAAAAAAATAAAAAGTCCAAAAATCTATCCCATAGTTTGAAAACGCTATAAAACTTTTACACAAACCAATTAAAATACGCTTTTTGGGATTTTTTTTAACCAAAAATATGTAGCAGAGTACCAATTGGCCTAAACTGAAGAAAAAAAATTTTGATTTTTTAAATTTTTTTTATTGGGAATGTTTTATAGCAGAAAGTAAAAAAGATCATGTTTTTTTTTTTCAAAATTTGTCGCTTTTTTTTCATTTATAGCGCAAAATCTAAAAATCGCAGAGGTGATCAAATACCGCCAAAAGAAAGCTCTATTTGTGGGGGAATAAAAGGACATCAATTGCATTTGGGTACAGTGTCACATGACTGCGCAATTTTTTGTTAAAGTGACGTAGAGCCGAATCACAAAAAATATTGCCTGGTCATTAAGGGGATAAAACCTTTCGTAGCTGAAGTGGTTAATTTTTGATGCAATTATTGTTGAATTATTAGCACTTTTTGCCGTTTTTTTCTGAGGAACTTGACTGGCCAGTCAAGGGGTCTCAGTAGATATTAAAACAATTCTGCAACTTTGAAATATGTTTGAAAACTATAGACTCCATGGATAGGCAAATGTATACACTGTATTACCAAAAGTATTGGGATGTCTTACTTAAATCCTTCAGATCCCTCTCAAGGAAAACGATAAAATAGGCACAAGCAGCTGTGCGGACTTTACAGACATTCAATGGCTACCATGGCTATAGTTTGAAATAGACAAACAGGCTCCGGCCCCTATACGCGTTACGTCGGTATTGACTTCTACAGTAGGGTTCATGTCTTTATGGACAAACAACAAAGGGTGGGCCAACTCAATATTGAACCCTACGGACTAAGACTGGGATGCCATTAAAGTTCATGTGTGTGTAAAGGCAGACGTCCTTACTTTTGGTAATACAGTGTATAACATTTTTGGTTTTTGGGTTTAGTTATCCTTCTAAAGTGAAGACATAAAGAGGCTGTTTTGTTGATCTCTATAAATAGGTCCCTGACATAAGCAGTGTCTGTATACAGAGCGACGGCCGGTGGGGGGGAGAACGGGACGGCTTGGACAGTCTCCAGCCTCATCCAGGTTTTAACCTTATTCTCAGCCGGCCCTGCCAATAAAAACGGCAACAATATCATTTGAAATAAGTAGCACAGCCATGATGGCGTTGCACCAATTAGTAATCTTATTAAACAGACTCTGGCCGACGGGAAACAAAGGTTACGATTCAGCTCCAGTTATACAACGCGGGGCAGATTACCGGGACTTCAGGGGAATTACAGAACGGCGGCACTCAGGGGGGGGGCCGGGGATCAACCGTAAAGGTCCAAGGAGATTACAGAGCCCCACAAAGAGATTGTATGAAGGGAAATGGAACTACCTGGACTACAGCGACTCTGCGTCCGAGCGCAAAACAATTAACCACTTCTGGACCGGAAGGATTTGCCCCCTTATAAACCAGGCCATTTCTGCGTTACTTTAACGGACAATTGTGCAGTCGTGCGATGCTGTACCCAAATAAAATTGATGTTCTTTTTTTTTTACCCCACAAATAGAGCTTTCTTTTGGTGGTATTTGATCACCTCTGTGGTTTTTATTTTTTGCGCTAAAAACAAAAAAAGAGCGACAATTTTGAAAAAAAAAAATAATAATATTTTTTACAATTTTGCTATGAAACATATCCAATTAAAAAAAATCTAAAATATTCATCAATTTAGGCCAGTTTGTATTCTGCTACATATTTTTGGTAAAAAAAAAAAAAATCCCAATAAGAATATATTGATTGGTTTGCGCAAAAGTTTTCACATCTACAAACTAGGGGCTAGATTTATGGAATTTAATTATTATTTTTTTTTACTAGTAATGGCGGCGATCAGCGATTTTTAGCAGGGCTGCCGAATTTCAGCGTACAAATCTGACACTAAAGGCTCGTACACAAGAAATGACACTGGCAGGGAAGGGGTTAACATCAGGGGGGCGATCAAAGGGTTAAATGTTTTCCCTGGGAGTGCTTTCTAACTGTGTGGGGGGAGGGGCTCTGACTGGGGGAAAGACAGAGATCCGTGTTCCTGCTTAGCAGAAACACAAGATCTCCATCTTCCCCTTTTAGAGTGAAGAGTGAAATAAGACAATAAAGCAAGGTCCAGGATGACAACGCCCCAGCAAGCACCTTAAAACTCAGAAATTTAATTGACAATCTAATATGTCTATCTTGACAAGCCCCTTTATATACCCCTCCCTCCCCTTACATACTTTGTTGAAGCCCTTCACTTCAGCTTGAGCGTAAGGGCCCGTTGACATCATCACATTGCAGTAACATGCAGCAGATGTTCACAATACTGCAGCACAGTGATGAGCTGATCTCTATGTCACATTGCTCTCTCCTTCTATCGGCATGGTCCATGATAGCGTCAGGCTGTACACTATGTAGCAGCACGGCCATGGGCCTAAACGCTGTACTGCCACATATACTGTACGCGCACAGCTGACACTACTGGTAGCATAAGGTGATCAGATTTTTAAAATTAAATCCGGGGACATATTTTTTTGGCAAATGGCACAGGACTGCATAATACACAGAGTGCTGGGCACAGGACTACTTAATACACAGAGCGCTGTGCACAGGCTACATAATACACAGAGTGCTGGGCACAGGACTGCATAATACACAGAGCGCTGGGCACAGGACTACATAATACACAGAGTGCTGGGCACAGGACTGCATAATATACAGAGCGCTGGGCACAGGACTACATAATACACAGAGTGCTGTGCACAGGACTACATAATACACAGAGTGCTGGGCACATTACTGCATAATATACAGAGCGCTGGGCACATTACTGCATAATACACAGAGCACTGGGCACAGGACTGCATAGTACTGAGTGCTGGGCACAGGACTACGTAATACACAGAGTGCTGGGCACAGGAACACATAATACACAGAGTGCTGGGCACAGGACTACATAATACACAGAGCGCTGTGCACAGGACTACATAATACACAGAGCGCTGGGCACAGGACTGCATAATACACAGAGCGCTGGGCACAGGACTGCATAATACACACAGCGCTGGGCACAGGACTGCATAATACACATAGCGCTAGGCACAGGACTACATAATACACAGAGTGCTGGGCACAGGACTGCATAATACACAGAGTGCTGGGCACAGGACTGCATAATACACAGAGTGCTGGGCACAGGACTACATAATACACAGAGCGCTGGGCGCAGGACTGCATAATACACAGAGCGCTGGGTACAAGACTACATAATACACAGAGTGCTGGGCACAGGACTACATAATACACAGAGCGCTGGGCACACCAGGCTGTTTCTCAGCCTGCCTGTCTACGGTAATCTGGCCCTGAATCCGCACACTTATTTTTGGGCAGTTTCTCCCATTCCTCTTTGCAGGACCTCTCAAGCTCCATCAGGTTGGATGGGGAGCGTCGGTGCACAGCCATTTTCAGATCTCTCCAGAGATGTTCAAGTCTGGGCTCTGGCTGGGCCACTCAAGGACATTCACAGAGTTGTCCCGTAGCCACTCCTTTGTTATCTTGGCTGTGTGCTTCGGGTCGTTGTCCTGTTAGAAGAAGAACCTTCACCCCAGTCTGAGGTCCAGAGTGCTCTGGAGCAGGTTTTCATCAAGGATGTCTCTGTACATTGCTGCACTCATCTTTCCCTCGGTCCTGACTAGTCTCCCAGTTCCTGCCTCTGAAAAACATCCCCACAGCATGATGCTGCCGCCACCATGCTTCACTGTAGGGATGGTAATGGCCAGGTGATGAGCGGTGCCTGGTTTTCTCCAGACATGACGCTTGCCATTCAGGCCAAAGAGTTCAATCTTTGTTTCCTCAGACCAGAGAATTTTATTTCTCATGGTCTGAGAGTCCTTCAGGTGCCTTTTGGCAAACTCCATGCCGGCTGTCATGTGCATATTACTGAGGAGTGGCTTCCGTCTGGCCCCTCTACCATACAGGCCTGATTGGTGGAGTTCTGCAGAGATGGTTGTTATTCTTGAAGGTTCTCCTCTCTTCACAGAGAAACGCTGGAGCTCTTTCACAGTGACAATCGGGTTCTTGGTCACCTCTCTGACCTTCTCCTCCGACCGCTCAGTTTTGCTTGGCGGTCCGCTGTAGAAAGAGTCCTGGTGGTTCCAAACTTCTTCCATTTATGAATGATGGAGGCCACTGTGCTTATTAGGACCTTAAATGCTGCAGAATTTTTTCTGCACCCTTCCCCAGATCTGTGCCTCCATACAATCCTGTCTCAGAGGTCTACAGACAATTCCTTGGACTATGGCTTGGTTTGTGCTCGGACATGCACTGTTACCTGTGGGACCTTATATAGACAGGTGTATGCCTTTCCAAATCAACTGAATTTAAATGATCAGTGGAAACAGGATGCCCCTGAGCTCAATTTTGAGTGTCATGGCAAAGGCTGTGAATACTTACTGTATGTACATGGGATTCTTTTCATTTTTTATTTTTAATAAATTTGTAAAGATTTCAAACAAACTTCTTGCACATTGTCATTATAGGGAATTGTTTGTAGAATTTTAAGAAAAATAATGAATTTATTCCATTTTGGAATAAGGCCGTAACATAACAAAATGTGAAAAAAGTGAAGCACTGTGAATTGTTTCCGGATGCACAATATATATTGTCCTTATATATTGATTTTTATTCTGTTTTTTGCTTCACTTTTTTTTTTAACACATGAATTTATTTCTTGGCCATTATTGCACTTTAAATTACACCGGATGGTCTCCAGGTTATAGATGTGGACAAGAGACGTGATTCACTGATTTGGTACAGTATAGATATCTATTGTGTATTGCCTATATGGTAACATTATCTATTACGCCACAATCTACTTAAACTCTTGCCGACTGCCCGCCGCAGATTTACTGCGGCAGGGGGGCTTGGCTGCGCAAAATCACGTAAACCTACGTGATTTTGTGCACGAGGTCTTGAGGGCGCGCGCACGCCACCGGAACCGCGTTTAGACACAGCGGAATGCGGGCCGTGGGAGGAGCGGTGGCGATTGCCGCCGGCCTCCCGCAATCGTCAGATAAACTGACAGAAGACCCGCCTGCTTATGTAAACAAAGCAGGTGGATCTTCTGTCAGACAGGCAGAGAGACATCAGGAGTTTCAGCTAAGCTACAACCAGAGTTGTATAAAGAGTTGTATCGAAACCCATACTTGAGTAAAAGTACAAGTGCTCGATCAAAAAGTGACTTGAGTAGAAGTACTAAAGTATTCAACATTTTTTGTACTTAAGTATTGCAAGTAGTTTTTTTTTTTTTAAATTTTGCTACTCAAGTACTGAAAGTAAAAGTACAAGTACTGTGTTATGTAGTTATTAAAGAAAGAATTTAAAAGTTTGAACATCATATTGTTTTTTATTATTTCAAATGCAGCTTTTATTTATACATACAGTAGCATTTATTTTCGTATGCGCTGATAATACCCATGTTTTGAGCTTTATGAAACCTGCCATCTACTGTTCTGGCAGTGGTAATTTTTATAATAGTAACGAGTAACTATGCAGCACAAAAAAAATATATCGGAGTAGAAGTATTGAAATCATCGAAAAAATGTAGTGAAGTAAAAGTGGAAGTAGGAGAAAAACATTCTACTCTAGGAAAGTACAGATACCGCCTTTCGGTACTTAAGTACAGTAGTGAAGTAGTTCTACTTAGTTATTATACATCTCTGGCTACAACCCCGATCTCTCTGTGCCTGTCACAGAGATCTCCCCCCCCCCCCCCACACAGTCAGTAATCACATTTAACCCTTAGATCTCTCCCAGTGTTAACCCCTTCCCTGCCAGTGTCATTTATACAGTAACATATATAGGATCACAGGTCTATATAGGATCACAGGTCTCTATAGTCATCTCAGAAGCCACGCCCCCCCCCCCCCCCCCCCCCACAGTTAGAATCACTCCCCACATTTAACCCCTTGATCACCAACAGGGTTAACCCACTGCCTGCCAGTGTCATTTATACAGTAACAGTGCATATTATTTAGCAGTGATTACTGTAGTAATGTCACTGGACCCCAAAAAGTGTCAAAAATGTCAGTTAGG
>NC_138768.1:850170357-850605357 GCF_965119305.1 Pelophylax lessonae | reverse complement strand
TTAAAGAAGAACTTCATTAAAATAGTCAGGGACTGCATAGCAAGCAGAAGCTTTGGTGAGAAGTATATAATGTACAGTATTGTGTATATAGTGCAGGAGTATGTAATGTGTAGAATGCAGGGGACAAGAGTATGTAATGTATAGAATGCAGAGGGCAGGAGTATGTAATGTATAGAATACAGGGGGCAGGAGTATGTAATGTATAGAATGCAGGAGTCAGGAGTATGTAATGTATAGAATGCAGAGGACAAGAGTATGTAATGTATAGAATGCAGGGGGCATTGTCCATCCCCCAAACCCATCCCAGCTACATCCACCGCCCCCCCCCCACACCCATACCAGCTCCATCCATCCTCCACACCAATCCCAGCTTCATCCTTCCCCCTGATCCCATACCAGCACCATCCATCCCCCACACCAATCCCAGCACCATCCGTCCCCCACACCCATCCCAGCTCCATCCATCCCCCTGATGCCATACCAGCTCCATCCATCCCCCACACCCATTCCCAGCTCCATCCATCCCAAACACCCATCCCAGCTCCATCCAGCCCCCACACCCACCCCAGCTTCATCTATCCCAAACGCCCACCCCAGCTCCATCCACCCCAAATGCCCACCCCAGCTCCATCCACCCCAAATGCCCACACCAGCTCCATCCACCCCCTCCCAATGCTTCCCTCCTCTGCAAGATAGTATAGTAGGTAAAATCACAGACCTCAGATCACCCGTGTTGTGGCAGAGTGGTGTGCTGTTCCCCGCCTCCTCCTCTGTGTACAGGAAAGCACAGGAAGGAGGAGGGGCTTGTTCAGTGCACTCCACTCTCTGCACTGTCAGAGTCAGCCGGGGAGAGAGACTGGCTGCCATGGGTTGCTCGTGGCGTGCGGGAACAAAGCCGCCCTGCACCGTCGCGGGCATTCTGGGACTCAGCCCTGATTCGCCGGGTTCCTGGGACACGGACCATTTTTCCGGGACAATCCTGGCGAATCAGGGATGGTTGGGAGGCGTGCATCAGGTTAAAAAAAGTGTCACAACAAAAATTAAAGGATTAATCTAGCAGACACTGGAATAGGTTCTTATATCTGATGGTGGAAGTTATACACTTGAGTTCCTAGCTGCACCCACTAACTGCAGTTGGCACTCTCACCTTTTCTGTTGACTTCTTACTATGGGCATTTTCAGAGAATACTACTGAAGGAGTGAGACTGCCCATATGTGAGAGGGGGTCACAGCTTGAACTTGCTGTATTAGTTCCTGGCAGTTATATGTTAATAATGTAAAAACAGTTTTGGGTGGACTGACCCTTTAATTAGGATCAGGGCTTCCTGCATGTAGTGAAGAGTTTTGTATTTACTCCACTGATTATTTCTCTTCTTACTGTTATGCAGTATGCTCAGTATGCTGAGATTGTGAACTTCACCCTACCAGATGGCACGGTTCGAAGTGGACAAGTTCTGGAGGTCGTTGGTTCCAAGGCTATAGTCCAGGTAACTTCTCTAATATTTGTCTATGTCAAGTTCATCCATCCTTTCTAATTCCACCTCCTGCCTTCTGTATCTTAGCTCACCTTTGACCTGCTCCATCTCCACAAGTTCCAAAATTTTGTTACTCCATCCTTACTAGGTCCACCTTCAACCCTGCCCCATCACCACAAATTCCTCCTTACCACTGATACATCTCCACAAGCATAGCTACTTCCCATTTGTTTCTGCCATAACCAGGCCTCCTCATAATATATTCTTAACTAACCACATGACCACCCTGGAGTGGCAAACGTGTCACTTCAACTCTCCTACATTGCCCTTAACCACACATCCTCCTTTCTTAATATTTTCTAGCTATGACTCATTTGTGCAAGACAAAACCAGAAAAATTCCCAGCTCAACTCACCAACCAGTTTGCTTATCACCCGAATTAACCTAACAGTATGCGTTAAAAACAGGGGTTTAGTTGTCACACATCTCCACAGTGAGAGCACATGCATTCTTATGGATAGATAGGGGGCAGGTGGGGCCCTATCTCCTTGTTTTTCCACTATTAGCACATTCAGTTTGCTAGTTCCTTCTACCCCCTGCTTTATCTCCGTAAACTACTTACAGCTCCATCTCCTCAAACTCCACTGTGATCCATCCTCGCTACCCTAATCTCTTTTCTGATCCATCTCCCTAAGGCTCAACATCCTCTTGCTCAATCATTTCCAGTGCCCCTCTCAACTGGAATCCATCTTTAATGACCCCCACCTTACTGAGACATTTCCACTGGACCTTATTTGTTCCTGTTCCGTCATCGTTAGCCGCATCTCTACCCTGCCTCTTCTCCTCCCTGCCCAATTTCTTTCCTATTCCATCATACCTATCAAGACTGGCTACCTTTTCTCTCTTCTTTGTCCCTACCACCTCTTCGCTATATTGCCACTGTCCTACCCCCTCCATGCTCCATGACCACTGGCACTTTGTCCTCCCTGCTTCATCTGCTATGGCTTTATTTTCTCCCTGCTCCATCTCCCCTGGCCGAGCTCCTCTGTTCTTCATCTCCTCTGTGACTTTCTATCCTTGCTTCAACACTTTTGGCCCCAAAACCCTTCATGCTCCATCTTTACTGGTCCCATCCCTTCCTTGCTTTATCTCCTCACTTCTCAATCTCCTCTTCTACTCTGGCCAAGTTTATCTGTGCTCCATGTCCTCCGGTCCTATCTCTTCCCTGCTCCATTTTCTTAGGTTATAATTCCTCCCCTTCCTTCTTCCCTATGTCATGTCCTGTGGTCCTATCTCCTTGCTTCATGTTCTTTGGCTCAGCTTGGTCAATCTCTTTTGTCATATGCCCTCTCTGCTCCATCTCCTCTGGTCATAGCTCATTCTATCTTCTCTGGTCCTGGCTCTTCTCTGCTACATGCCCTCTGGTCCTAGCTCTTTCCTGCTCCATCTCCTCTGGTCCTGGCTCTTCTATGCTCCATCTCCTCTGGTCATAGGTCACTCTTGCTCAATCTGCTCTGGCCCTGGCTCTTCCCTGCTACATGCCCTCTGGTCCTAGCACTTTCCTGCTCCATCTCCTCTGGCCCTGGCACTTCTATGCTCCATCTCCTCTGGTCATAGCTCATTCTTGCTCAATCTACTCTGTCCCTGGCTCTTCTATGCTCCGTCTCCTCTGGTCATAGCTCATTCTTGCTCAATCTACTCTGTCCTTGGCTCTTCCCTGCTACATGCCATCTGGTCCTAGCACTGTCCTGCTCCATCTCCTCCTGCCCTGGCTCTTCTATGCTCCATCTCCTTTGGTCATAGCTCATTCTTGCTCAATCTACTCTGGTCCTGGCTCTTCTCTGCTAGATGCCCTCTGGGCCTAGCACTTTCCTGCTCCATCTCCTCTGGCCCTGGCTCTTCTATGCTCCATCTCCTCTAGTCATAGCTCATTCTATCTGCTCTTGTCCTGGCTCTTCTCTGCTACATGCCCTCTGGTCCTAGCGCTTTCCTGCTCCATCTCTTCTGGCCCTGGCTCTTCTATGCTCCATCTTCTCTGGTCATAGCTCATTCTTGCTCAATCTACTCTGTCCCTGGCTCTTCTATGCTCCATCTCCTCTGGTCATAGCTCATTCTTGCTCAATCTACTCTGTCCTTGGCTCTTCCCTGCTACATGCCCTCTGGTCCTAGCACTGTCCTGCTCCATCTCCTCTGGCCCTGGCTCTTCTATGCTCCATCTCCTCTGGTCATAGCTCATTCTTGCTCAATCTACTCTGGTCCTGGCTCTTCTCTGCTACATGCCCTCTGGTCCTAGCTCTTTCCTGCTCCATCTCCTCTGGTCCTGGCTCTTCTATGCTCCATCTCCTCTGGCCATAGCTCATTCTATCTACTCTGCTCCTTGCTCTTCTGTGCTCCATCTCCTCTGGTCATAGCTCATTCTATCTACTCTGGCCCTGGCTCTTCCCTGCTACATGCCCTCTGGTCCTAGCACTGTCCTGCTCCATCTCCTCTGGTCCTGGCTCTGCTCTATTTCATCTTCTCTGGCTCTGTCTTCTTCCTGCTTCATCTCATCTAGTTCTAGCTCCTCGCTGGTCCATCTCTCCAGACCCTGCCCCCTCCATAGTTCATCTTCCCTGCACCTAGTTCTTCCCTGCTCCATGACCTCTGTTCCCAAACAGTCCCCCAACTGGACCATCTTCTTTGAATTTTCCCACTGTACACATACTTGGCTAGAGAGGGACTAGCTATCACAGATTGTGTGATATTAATGGGAAACGGTTCAGCTTCTCCTAGTATAACATTTAACCGTAGATGAAGCCTTGCGGGAGAGCAATATTGAGTATATTATCTCTGCTTCTGTTACTTCCAGCCTAACCCTACTGTCTACAAATTGAAAAACCTATAGAGTAATGAATATCCATGCTGGGACATGTAGTCCCACATCAGCAGTTTTCCCACTCTCCGACTCTCGTCTGTGTTAGGAAGCTCGCACTGCTGACCTGTGCACAACCTCTCTTGGCAACTCGCCAAAGCTTCCCTCACTTAATCCCAGCGAGACCTCTGCACAGCCCCGCTAATCCCATTAGAGAGTCAGCCTCGGAGCCGAGCGAGCAGGAGCAGCTTAGAATCAGTCACACACTGAAAAACAGAACATTCCTCGCTCAGCCTGGGCACACGAATCTCATTAAAGCTGCGATTTGCAGGTTATTTCGGATAACAGTGTCAACTATCGGAGCTATTACATATTTTAAAGTTATTCCCAAACAATATTCTACTATGGTCATCGTCCCTGTAAAGAGGACCTGTCTCTCAACCGTACGGCTGGCAGTCTTATTGGTTCTCAGGGCCGCCATTAGGAATCATGGGGCCTACCTGACATGTCCCCCCCCCACCACATCACCTGAACACAAACAGGACCTGTGCCCTACCTTGTAATCATAGATCCAACATCCTACCCCAGAGAGGGAGAGAGGCAAGCGATGACCGCGTGGTCTTGATGCCGCTGGTACATCCCACTATACGCTTGTAGGTGAGGATGCAGCAGGCTGCGGCGGCAGTACATCACTATATAGATTAGAAAACTTGTATTGAAGAAAAACAGTGACAGTGCACAACAGTCCGGAGGGACACCTGACCAACCGGGTACCAACGATGTGAAGAGGACAGGTATCAGCCGTGTTGATGGTATCTGGTAAGAGAGCAGGGTGCGGCCTGGCTATCCAGTGCCCAAACAGTAAGATGTTGCCCCTACGCATGTCCCTATCACTAGTACTATCCCTAACAGGTGGGGTACCCTACTAACTCGCACAAAGTGTGCCAAGCTCGGTAGCCAGTGCCTTTAAGTACGCTCTGCTTGACCCAAGATGGCTGCTGGAGTCACATGGGGTGTCCGGATCCAATCAGATAGTGAAGACACCAGGGAATGGAGAGCCCTACAAAGGGGAGGGGCCCCCATTACCAGACTGACGCTCCAGTAGCATTAACCCTTGTGAAGTCATGATCCGACCAAAGTGACCTACACACCAACTATACTATACATAGAAAGACAGACCTGGAAATTCAGGGAACCCCTCATAATGGGCACAGCAGGTGTAGAGACCCTGGGAACTCAGCACAGGGATGGTGGGACACCCTCATAATGGGCACAGCAGGTGTACAGACCTGGGAACACAGCTCAGGAAGAGTAGGAACCTCTAATAATGGGCACAGTAGGTGTACAGACCTGGGAACTCAGCTCAGGGATGGTGGGACCCCCTCATTATGGGCACATCAGGTGTAGAGACCCTGGATCTCAGCTCAGGGATAGTGGGAACCCCTCATAATGGGCACAGCAGGTGTAAAGACCCAGGAGCCCAGCACAGGGATGGTGGGAACCCCGCATAATGGACGCATCAAATGTACAGACCCAGGAGCCCAGCACAGGAATGGTGGGAATCCTTAATAATGGACACAGCAGGTGTACTGTACAGGCCTGGGAACCCAGCACAGGGATGGTGGGACCCCCTCATAATGGGCACAGTAGGTGAACAAGACCCAGGAGTCCAGCACAGGGATGGTGGGAACCCCTCATAATGGGCACAGCTGGCACACAGACCCAGGAAATAGTTCAACTCTCCAACTTTCAGCAAGAAAACGAAATCTCACGTTTGGGTGGATTGAGGCTCCAGCAATCGGGGGGGGGGGGGTTTCAACGCCAGCCTAATAATAAAGGGTTAAATCATCCAACGCACACAGGAAGGGCCTTCTAATCCCAGCATTAACCCTTTCACTGCCACCCCCGGTCCCCCTAATCACTTTTAAAAGCCTCCCGACAGCCTCGAGGTCCGGTGTGTGAATGAGAGGAGCAGGTCCCCCCCCCCCCCCACCCCTTACCCTCCCCAATCCACACACATTATCCTTTGCTTTCATTCGGTCCTGACTTTACTCCTGCCGTGTCTGCTCTAATCCGCACTAATTGCCAGTAATTGGGCTCTTGCCCCGGGTCTCTGCAGGTGTTTGAAGGGACATCTGGGATCGATGCCAAGAAAACAACTTGTGAATTCACGGGGGACATCCTGAGGACACCTGTTTCAGAGGACATGCTGGGTATGTTGGAGCGGAGTTCATGCCTGGATGTGACTCCCAAAATAAAAAGAACCGCGCCCGAGTATTGGAAATAAGAACTGTCTGCACCAATCCGCCCGCAATCAGGCGCTGCCACAACGCGCCTATCATTTACACCGCTGCCAATGCAATATAAACTGAACGGCCGTTTTTTACCCGCACGCCCCACGTCTGAATGTGTGCACTAAAACGCCAAAATCAATGGCAACGCAAATCATGGCACTAAGTTCTGTGCATTGCTGGGCATTGGGATAACAGGCGTTTCATGGTATAAATGCAGAGCCCCAGGTTCCATCCACACCCAAATATTTCACCGCACGTGTCCCAAAGAGCGACAAGGCTCAACAAGGAGGCTGCGTTCACACCTGAGCCTAGCATTTTATTTTGTGTTTTTGTACAGCGTTTTCAAAGTGGTATTCAGCTTTGGCGTTTTTTTTATTAGCCAATAAAGAAAAATATCATCTGTTTCAAAAAAATTTTTTAGCTTTTTCATCCACTTTTATTTATTATTATTTATCTTTTTTTATTTTTTTTACTTTTTCTTTGTAAGGGGTTAAGGGTTAAAGGTTATGGTTAGCGATAGTTTTTTTTTATTATTTATTTATTTATTTTATTATTATTTTGTTGGGTTAGGGGATTAGGGTTAGGATTAGAGTTAGGGGTTCAGGTTATTTTATTTATTCATTGTTTATTTCACTTATTATTATTTGTTTTGTTAGGTTAGGGGTTAAGATTAGGGTTAGGGGTTAAAGTTAGGATAAGGGGTTCAGGTTATTTTATTTATTATTATTATTATTATTATTATTTATTTGTTTTGTTAGGTTAAGGGTTGGAAATAGGGTTAGGGGTTAGGGTTTTGGGTTAGCATTAGGGTTAGGGGTTCAGGTTATTTTATTTATTTATTATTATATATTAATATTTATTTTGTTAGGTTAGGGGTTAGCATTAGGGTTAGGATTATGGTTAGGGTTATTTTATTTATGTATTTTTTTATTATTATTTATTTTATTTTTTTATTATTCTTTATGTATTTTATTTATGTATTCATTAATTATTATTATTATTGATTTATTTATTTACATTTTGTTTTGTTTGGTTAGGGGTTAGTGTTAGGGTTAGAATTAGGGTTAGGGGGTTCAGGTTATTTTATTTATTTATTATTATTTTTTTAAATACTTATTATTATTTATTTTGTTAGGTTAAGGGTTAGGATTAGGGTTAGGGGTTCAGGTTATTTTATTTATTTATTATTAATATTATTTATTTATTTATTATTTATTTTGTTAGGTTAGGATTAAGGTTAGGGTTTTTTTCTATTTATGTATTATTTATTATTATTATTTATTTTATTTATTATTATTCTTAATGTAATTTATTTATTTGTTTATTCATTAATTATTATTATTTATTTACTTATTATTATTTATTTGGTTAGGTTAGGTTTTAGGATTAGGGTTAGAGGTTAGGATTAGGGTTAGGGGTTAGGGTTTTGGGTTAGGTTTAGGGCTAGAGGGTTCAGGTTATTTTATTTATTTGTTATTATTATTTATTTATTTACGTATTATTGTTTATTTTGTTAGGTTAAGGGTTGGGATTAGGGTTAGGGGTTAGGGTTTTCGGTTAGGATTAAGGTTAGGGGGGTTCAGGTTATTTTATTATTATTATTAATAATAATAATTAATAATTGAATTATTTTATTTATGTATTTTTCTTATTATTATTTATTTTATTTATTATTATTCTTTAATTATTATTATTTATTTTGTTAGGTTAGGGGTTAAGATTAGGAATATGGGTTAGGATTAGGGTTAGGGGTTCAAGTTAATTTATTTATTTATTATTATTTATTTATTATTTATTTATTTTGTTAGGTTAGGAGTTAGGATTAGGGTTAGGGGGTTAGGGTTAGGATTAAGGTTATGATTATTTTATTTATGTATTGTTTTTATTATTATTAATATTATTTATTTATTTACTTATTATTATTTATTTTGTTAGGTTAGGGGTTAGGCTTTTGGGTTAGGATTGGGGTTAGGGGTTCAGGTTATTTTATTTATTTATTATCATTATTATTATTTATTTACTTATAATGTTTTATTTTGTTAGGTTAAAGCGGTTGTATCCCGCTTTTTGACACTTTTACCTACAGGTAAGCCTATAATAAGGCTTACCTGTAGGTACAAATAATATCTCCTAAACCGGCACGGTTTAGGAGATATTTACAGTGCATGCAGCCGCTCGCGCGAGCGGCGCATGCGCTCTGAAGGTCCGGGGGGACCTTCAATTAACTTGCCGGGAGCTTGCCGGAAAAATCACTCCCGCGCGCATGCGCGGGAGTGACGTCATCGCGGCTCCGGCCAATCAGCGCGCTGGAGCCGCCGAACCCGGAAGAGACGACGAGGGATCATGGCAGCGCCCGCATCGATGTCCGGGGGTCCGTGTCGGGGCTTCGTTTTAAGGTAAGTTAAACATAATGGGCTAGTATGCGATGCATACTAGCTCATTATGCCTTTGTCTTGCAGGTTTTTTTTTTTTATTTTTTTTTTTACAGGGTTTACAACCGCTTTAAGGGTTAAGGGGTTAGGGTGATGGTTTGTGTTATTTTATTTTATGTATTTTTTATTATTATTAATATTATAATTTATTTTATTTTATTTAATATTATTCTTTATGTATTTTATTTTTTTGGACACTAATTATTATTATTATTATTATTATTTATTTTTATTTAATGATTGCATTTGAGCTTAAAAACGCACAAAAAAACTCGCTAAAAAGTTTAAAAAACACGCAAATTAAGGATGTCCATGCTTGTCTATAGAACAAAAAGACTTCCTTCCATTGGCCAAAACAAAATTGCCCGAAGCTCAAAAACACATAAAAAAACAAAAAAACAAAATAAAAAAACATGCAATATGCTTCAAAAACGCAAATCTGCACTTAATAAAATAAAAAAAAAAAAAAACACTTCAAAAACTTAAATTTGCACAAAAAAAAAAAAAAGCAATAAGCATTAAAAAAAAAAAATGGAAATTTGCACGTGAAAAAAACAATATGTTTAAAAAACACAAATTTTCACATAAAAAAAAGACATGCAATGTGCTACAAAAACGCAAATTTTCACGTAAAAAAAAAAAAAGCAACAAGCTTTTTTTTTTTAAAAAAAGCAAATTTACGCATGAAAAAAAGCACAACGTTTAAAAAAAAACGCTATTTTACAGGTAAAAGAAAAAGACATGCAATACACTTTAAAAATGCAAATTTGCAGGTAAAAAAAAATATTCAAAATGCTAAAAAAAAATTGCAAATTTACACGTTGAAAAAAATACAATATGTTTTTAAAATGCAAATTTGCGTGTAAATAAAAGACATGCAATAAGCTTCAAAAACGCATACTGACATGTACAATCATTGCAATACGCTTCAAAAACACAAATTTGCACATAAAAAAATGCAATATGCTTCAAAAACTAAAATTTGCGCATAAAAAAATGCGATGCGCTTCAAAAAACTCAAATTTGCGCATAATAAATGCAATATGCTTCAAAAATACAAATTTGCAGATAAAAAAATGCAATGCACTTCAAAAACTCAAGTTTGCAAGTAAAAAATGCAAAATGGTTTAAAAACACAAATTTATGTGTAAATAAAAGACATACAATATGCTTCACAAACACATATTTTCATGTACAATAAATGCAATACGCTTCAAAAACACAAATTTGCGTGTAAAACAAATGCAATATGCTTCAAAAACTCAAATTTGTGTGTAAAAAATGTAATATTCCTTAAAAACACAAATTTACATGTAAATAAAAGACATGCAATACGCTTCAAAAACACATATTGGCACGTAAAAAAAAAAAAAAAAAAATGCAATATGCTTCAAATATTTAAATTTGCACGTAAAAAAATGCGATATGCTTAAAAAACGCAAATTTGCATGTACATAAAATGCAATACGATTCAAAACTCAAACTTGCACATAAAACTTATAATACACTTCAAAAATGCAAATTTGCACGTCAAAAAAATATTATTTCAAAATGTCATTTTTTAATTTAACAACATTTAAATTTATTTAAAAGTCTTTAAAAAATTGGATGCAGACTTTTTCATTTATCAGATTACAAGTGATAGGGGCTCTATGTACTATGCCGGTTCGGGTGATTATTTTTAAAGTTCATGAATGTCATTGAAACCAAATATAAAAATCTTTATCTTGTGCAGTCTGTGGCCATAAAAAAATAAAAAAAAAGCAATTTTTATCATCTTAAAGCAATATATAAAAATCTATTGGACCATTAATACTGTTTTTAATGTTGTGAACGCCTCCTCAATTTTTCTGCCTCCTCTATGGTCACTTTCCAGGGATGGCTGGGAGTTGATTGGTGGTGCGGATAAAATATTGATTTTATCATGTGTGAACAATTAAGAAATTACCCCCGAATGGGAAGTAGTTACATTTAAATGTATTTTAAAATTTTAATTTCCTTTTTTTTAATTTATCTTAAATGCTCATCTTCCCCTATGGCCACTCTCCAGGGATGTTTTGAAGCATTTTGGTGCTGTGGAACATGCAAACAGTTTTTATTTCCAACACCAGAATTGAAAAAAAAAAATAAATAAATAAAAATGCTCATTTTAATGTGTTTAAAAAGTTTTAAAAATTTTATTTTTTAAAAAATTATTTTAAAACTTTTTGGGGCCTTTTTTTAATTTTTCTCAAATGTTCAACATCTTCAATGGTCACTTTGAAGGATGCTTTGAAGCTGATGGGTTGCTATGGAGCAATGCAGACAGTTTTTACTTTAAATACAAATATTAAAAAAAAATGCTAATTTTAATATGTGTAAAAAAAAAATTAAAAAATTAGGAAAAAAACAAAGTGGTTCAAATTTTAATTTATTTAAAGTTATTTTGGTAAACTTTTTTTAAAATTTTTCTCAAAAGTTCAGCATCTTCTATGGCCACTTTGAAGGATGCTTTCAAGCTGATTTGTGCTATGAAGCAATGCAGACAGTTTTTATTTCCAAGATTTAAAAGAATGCAAATTTTAACATGTATAAAAAAAAAAAAAAAAAATTTCTCCGGACGTAAAGTGATTACATTTTTAATTTATTGAATATATTGAATATTTTTGAATTTATTGAATTTTAATTTATGTATTGTAGAATAAGCTGATTGGTGCTGTGAAGCAATGCAGACAGATTTTATTTCCAAATTTTAAAAAAAAATGCAAATTTTAACATGTATAAAGAAAAAAAAATGCTCTGGAAGTGAAGTGGTTACATTTTTAATTTATTGAATATATTGATTTTTTTTAATTTATTGAATTTTAGTTTATGTATTGTAGAATAAGCTGATTGGTGCTGTGGAGCAGTGTGGACAGTTTCTATTTCCAACACAATTGGTTCATTTTATTTTGGTATTACAGACTCGCCTGCTGAGATTTGTTCCCAATATTCTATTTTATATATTTCCTGTTTGTATAATTATTAATATATTTTTAATATTCTGTGTATTACTTTTTGTTTATATCATCTGTTCACATTGTCTCTTTAAATCCCGTGGAAGAGTTATCATTTCCATCAGGTTTTTTTTTTTTAATTTTTCAGCCCGTGACCCCGTTGGGGAGATTTTCCCTCACTTCCTGTTCCTGTGACACCTATATAAAAAACAAAAACAAATTAGAGGTGTAGTCATCAGGAAAGCACAGACAGCAATAATATTCTTCTCAATTATTTTCATGTTATTTTACTGGGTTTGTGTTTTGTCCTTCTTGGGGAAATTTCCCATCACTTTCTGTCCCCGATTCACTTCCTGTCCCAGATCCACTTCCTGTTCCCGATCCATTTCCTGTCCCCGATCCACTTCCTGGGGTTGGATTTTTCATGCACATCGCTTTGCAAAAAAGAAAGAAGAGACTGAGGAAATGCTTCCTCCTGCCTGCAGAAAACTTATCTGCCTGTCTGAGATGATGTCATCAGTCTGCTGCAGGCAGGGGGGAGCATTTGCTCATTCTACTCTCTTCCCCAATTAGGGAAAAATCAGCTGAACTGTGTCTGGTTTATATCATTCTGATGTATGCTGACATCTAGTGGTAGTTTAGCGCCTCTACAACTTGTTCAGTTATGTGATTTGGTATTCCCCTCTGTCCTCCCCTTCTGTTTAGTGCTAGTTAGTCCACCCTGGCCAGTCATCTATTTGTTATTACATTGAACTGGGTCTGATTACCATCATTCTGATGTAGGGTGACACCTAGTGGTAGTTTAGCGCCACTACAACTTGTTTAGTTATGTGATTTGTTATCTCCCTCTGTCCTCCCCTCCTGTTTAGTGCTAGTTAGTCCACCCGTACTGGTCACCTATTTGTTATTGCATTGAACTATGTCTGGTTATCATTGTTCTGATGTATGCTGACATCTAGTGGTAGGTTAGGGCCACTACAACTTGTTCACATTGGATTTTTTCTCCCCCTAGTGATCAGACTGTACATTGTAACTTTGTAGCAGGTCACAAGCTGAGAGGCTGCAGCAGGGGTCAGATCTGCATCTGACATTTGTGAACACAGCCTAGAACACCCCAGGCGATTGCACCACCCATGGGGCCATCATATAAGTCTGAGAAGTAGATGGTGAGCCTGGATGATGCCTGTATAAAGATGGGGTCGTCCTTCTGGGGGAGAAAAGGCATTGGGAGAGGTAGGAAATACTGGAAGTTTTATGTTATTTAGGATGGATAAATATATCCGCCCAAGTCTGAAATCTCTGTGTCGGGGGGGAGGGCGATTGTTTTATGGATGATAGCCACCATACAGCGCGAGCGACACTTGCACCCAGGGCTGGGACAAGGGGTGGGCAGGAGGGACGGATTGCCCTGGGCGCAATGGTTTATTGCAGGGATGGGGGGGCGCCTTGACCCTAACCCTAAGGGAAGGGGGGGGGCACAATGGTTTATTGCAGGGATGGGGGGGGTGCCTTGACCCTAACCCTAAGTGAAGGGGGGTGGGACGCAATTTGTCATCCTTGCCCTGGGCGCTGGATGACCTTGTCCCGGCATTGCTTGCACCCTTTATATTGTGTGGGCGGCCTTGGATTCGGCACTCGGCACCCCGATCTGTCATAGATCCCAACCCCCCCCCCCGGACAATGCGGGGAAGGAAAGGACCCTGACAGATGCCCCTCCCCTCCTCTCCCCCCCCAAAAAAATCCTTAATTCGTTTCACAACATTTGCCGAAAACATTGTAATGAATAAAAAAGGATCCATTCCGCCCCCATTGGCCGCTCCCTCTAGGGGGCGCTCATGGCGTCTTTATATAACGGGAATTACAGGCCGGCGGGGGGCTGAGAATTAGGATGGAGATTTCCCAGCGAGCGATGAGAAACGCAGATTCCCGATCTGCAGGAAACGCCAAGCCAAGCCGTCCATTACCGCCGCGTTTCTTTCCAGATAAAAGTCGCTGCGGGCGAACGCACAAATCTCCTCCCTGATTATATTCCAAAAAAAAAACGCAAATGTGTGTGGGGGGGGGGGGGGGCGCTAACAACGAGAAGTGCGATTATTGCCCGCAATCACGGCATGGGATCCCCTGGAACCAATCCTAAGGGAGCTTTTATCTTCTGACGTTTGAATGAACGCGTCTCAAATCGCTAGAACGCATCGCCGTTATTATAAATAAATATAAAATAAAATAATAAATATAAAATAAAATAAAGATAACATAAAATAAAATAAAAAGATAAATGATCAGCGGCACCACATTAAAATAGCGAAGATTGCGACAGTTACCGGTCAGGGGAGGGGCAATGATTCGCCGTGAGACGTGTGCGCCAGAAGTAGGAGGATCCCTATTCTGCGACACGCAGCGATTCGCCCGACATACAATTGATTGCGTGTCTTTTGGGCGCAAGAAATAAGCGCGTTAGTGTGCCAAGCAGTAGGCAGCGCTGCACTTCTTATGGTTATTCCGTTGTGTTAATTATTTATAATAATAATGATTATTATCATTCTAATAAAAATAATAACACATTTATGTTATGAATATAAATAAAATATAAATAATAAAAAATATATATAAATAAATATAACAAATAAAGAAAAAAAAAGTTAATTAATAATAAATAATTGGTTACAATTTTGCACCTATTTTGTGTCAATTTCCCACATAATTTTCCCAATACAATTTTTCACTCTGCCCCAGCAATAGGCGGCTCTAGACTCCTTGTCTAGACTATGGTCAATGCAACATGATAAAGAATAATAATATTAATAATAGACAAACACATAAATAAAAATTAAATAAATAAATAATATAAATAGTAAATAAACAAATAAATGTAAAAAAAAAAACATAAAATAAATAAATAAATAACTAAATAAATAAAAATAATTGGTCGCAATTTGCACCTTTTTTGTGTCAATTTCTCACATAATTTTCCCAATGCAATTTTTCACTCTGCTTCACCAATAGGTGGCACTAGACTCCTTACAGACTATGGTCACTGCAACATGATAAAGAATAATAATAAAAAAAAAAAAAAAAAAAAATATATATATATATATATATATATATATATATATATATATATATATATAAAATAAACAAACGAATAAGAATAACACATAAACAAATAAAAATAAATAAATAATAATAAATAATTGGTTACAATTTTCACCTTTTTTTGTGTAAATTTTTCACAAAATTTTCCAAATGCAATTTTTCACTCTGCCCCAGCAATAGGTGGCACTAGACTTCTTGTCTAGACTATGGTCACTGCAACATTATAAATAATAATATTAATAATAAACAAACACATAAGTAAAAAAATAAAATATAAATATTAAATAAAAAAATACATAAAAAAACATAAAATAAATAAATAAGCAAAAAAAAAAAAAAAATATTTGGTCGAAATTTGCACTTTTTTTTGTGTCAATTTCTCACATAATTTTCCCAACGCAATTTTTCACTCTGCTCCACCAATAGGTGGCATTAGACTCCTTACAGACTATGGTCACTGCAACATGATAAAGAATAATAATAATAATAAATATATATATATATAATAAACAAATGAATAAGAAAAATACATAAACAAATAAAAATAAATAAATAATAATAAATAATTGGTTACAATTTTCACCTTTTTTTGTATCAATTTTTTACATAATTTTCCAAACGCAATTTTTCACTCTGCCCCAGCAATAGGTGGCACTAGACTTCTTGTCTAGACTATGGTCACTGCAACATTATAAATAATAATATTAATAATAAACAAACAAACATAAGTAGAAAAAAAAATATTAAATAAACAAATACATAAAAAACATAAAATAAATAAATAAGCAAAAAAAAAAAACAATAATAATAATATTTGAATTTGCACTTTTTTTTTTGTTTCAATTTCTCACATAACTTCCCCGATGCAATTTTTCACTCTGCCCCCACCAATAGGTGGCACTAGATTCCTTACAGACTATGGCCATTGCACAATGATACAAAATATTAATAATAATAATTATAATATACAAACAAACAAAGAAAAAAATATATAAATAAATAATAAATAATGAAACAAATAAATAAAAAATAATGACTCAGATTTTGCACCTTTTTTTTTGGTGTGTGGGGGGTGCCATTGAGAATGGAATTGCTGAAGGGCGGCTCGTTTCATTGTGGGAGGGGAAAGCGTGCGATCTTGCGCTCGTCCTCGACATGCACAGGGGGGGGCCTTGGCCTAAAAGGTGTTTAAAGTTTGTTTATGGACGATGGATACAATGTCTGATCGATCGTTTATTGGTCATTGGCTGTAATTATTAAAAAAACATTTGCGGCGAGTCCTGCTCACCCCACATTCACATTTTTCTCTCCGTGGGGCGTATTAATGGCGAATGTTACAGCGATTATTTTTTGGTCAGTAGGGTGATTGGATCTTTCCATCATTTATCTGCTGATAATAAATACGAACCTTCCAATGATGGAAGGTCATTGTTATGTAAGAGACAGCAACCTGTGTGGAGTAGACAGCACCATCTGCTGTTCATTCTAGGAATTGACACTCTACACTGACCTCCAGGGATGGAACTATTCCCCACCAATGACATCAACTTCATTCCGGACTCTTCGCAGCATCGCCATCTGGTGTCCATAGAGGGGTACAGTATGTCCTCACATCCTAGGTGGGGTCCTGAAGAAGAGAGAGAGCGAACTGCCATAAATTACCTTCCGATCGATGGTGGCCATGCACAAGCGATCGAATGCCAAAAACGTATTTTCCAATCAATTGATGGTGGCCATACATGAACGACCGAATAGCCCTAACTTCCCTTCCAATTGATCGATAGTGGCCATTCATGAACGATCGAATAGCCCTAACTTCCCTTCCAATCATTCGATGGTGGCCATTCATGAACGACCGAATAGCCCTAACTTCCCTTCCAATCGTTCGATGGTGGCCATTCATGAACGACCAAATAGCCCTAACCTTCCTTCCAATCGATCGATGGTGGCCATTCATGAACAATCGAATAGCAATAACTTCTCTTCCAATCGATCGATGGTGGCCATTCATGAACAATCGAATAGCCATAACTTCCCTTCCAATCGATCGATGGTGGCCATGTATGAAGAATCGAAAAGCCATAACTTTCCTTCCAATCGATTGATGGTGGTCATTCATCAATCAAATAGCCATAACTTCCCTTCCAATTGATCAATAGTGGCCATTCATCGAGCGAATAGCCATAACTTCCCTTCCAATCGATCGATGGTGGCCATTCATGAATGATTGAATAGCCATAACCTCCCTTCCAATCGATCGATGGTGGCCATTCATGAACAATCCAATAGCCATAACTTCTCTTCCAATCGATCCATGGTGGCCATTCATAAACGATCGAAGAGCCATAACTTCCCTTCCAATCGATTGATGGTGGCCATACATGAACAATCGAATAGCCATAACTTCTCTTACAATTGATCGATGGTGGCCATTCATCGATCGAATAGCCATAACTTCCCTTCCAATTGATCGATAGTGGCCATTCATCGATCGAATAGCCATAACTTCCCTTCCAATCGATCGATGGTGGCCATGTATGAAGAATTGAATAGCCATAACTTCCCTTCCAATCGATCGACGGTGGCCATTCATGAATGATTGAATAGCCATAAATTCCCTTCCAATCGATCGATGGTGGCCATGTATGAAGAATTGAATAGCCATAACTTAACTTCCAATCGATGGTGGTCATATACAAGCATAAACATATTTTCCAATCGATCGATGGTGGCTATTCATGAGCGATCGAATAGCCATAACTTCCTTTCCAATCCATTGATGGTGGCCATTCATGAACGATCAAATAATGAAAATAGGAAACAAATTCCAAAAACGAATCTTTCTAACATAACGAACGAATCCGAAACAGAAGGAAAGCATTTTTCTGGCCTGCCCATCTCTCTGGCTATTTGATTGCTCGCAGATTCATTCGTCTTGCAGATCGATCAGATAATAGAATCAAAATCTATCAGTCTGGGGGGAAACTATTGATCGTTTTGCATCAATATTATCAATAATCAATCGTCATCATCAGTATGACTGTATTTCTATGGATCATATTCTAGAATGGCACGGTGGAAACAGGAATGTGATCGAACGACGGCCATACACACCGATAAATGAATGATTTAATCTCCGATCGATCTCCTCCGATAGGTATAATCAATCTATAGTCCGCAGTCCAATTGATTGATATGACACACAGAGATGATCAATCACTTCTCTGTATATATTATATAATCTCATAATCCGATCGATCGAAATATGATGGGATTCATGAACAAATTATCTCAATGCAAAAACAATCTCCCTGGCCGATCGACTAAATTAGACTGAATCTGAGTCTAAAATCGATCGCTAGGGAAGTTACCGCTATTAACTTCTTTGAGGATTCAACCTTTTTGACCCAATCACACATCGATCGGTTAATAAAATCAAAGCATTAGACTCAATTTTGGTTAATCAAACAAAGACGATCGGCCAAGGCGAAAAATCATTGATTATTTTACATCATTTAGTGGCACGAAATACAGAATGGAAATGGCGTAATGGCGGCCATACACTCTTCCATAAACGATCGCTGTCTTTCCCGATCGATCCCCCCTGATAAGAGCAATCAGTCTATTTGATCGATATGACTCACACACACTGGGAAGTTGATTTTGATTGATAATTGGGATACAGTTGCAAGTCGATTGTTTTCACCATTTCATCTCTTAATCTGATTGTATTCATGAACAATGTAGCTCAGTGCTGTCGATCGATGCAAAAACAATCGATAGTTTTCCAGATCTGATTTCTATCAAGTCTAATTGAGAAATAATGCTTAATCGATTGTTTCGGATTTCATTGCAAATTGATATAATCCCCAAACAATTGAATGAATCGAGCGAACAATAAAATCAAAGCATGCATTCCCAGCTTTAGACCCCGTTTTCGATCGGATCCGATCAATCTGATTCGATCGGTCTGAGGTGGAATACTATCCAACCAGCAGCACTGAGATACTTTGTGTTTCGACTGACAAGATTATAGGATTACATGGTGGAAACAGAGATGCGATCGATAATTTATGACGATGGGCGTACACACTTAGACAAATAATCTGATCGATCTTTTCTAAAAGCAATAATCAACCTTTAGTTGAAAACCCAGTCGATTGATATGACACACATGGGGAAGTGGATATCAATCGATGGTTAGAAGAGATGATCGGTAAATTGTTGATCGTACCTCTGTTTTCACTAGCAACATCAAAGTCTGATCGATCGAAATCTTGGCGCTGCTGATTGATGCAACACGATCAATAACATTGATCAAATTAGTTTGAATCTGATGTAATGCTGGCCATAGACGATTTGATCAATGATTGATTTATTTTCCGATCAATCTCCTCCAATAGGAATAATCAATCTATAGTCTACAACCCATCCAATCGATATATCCCAGATGGGAAGTTATCAATCAAATCCATGTTTCCACCACGTAATCTGATTGATCGAAAATACGATCGTATTAATGAACAAAGTATCTTAGTGTTGCCAACCGATGCAACACGATCAATAATTTCTCTCCATGACTAATCAGTTTGATTGAATCCAGTATAAATCGATCGAAAGGGAAGTTTGATTGTTTACAGTTCAATTGCTTTGATGGAATAATAAAATCCACGCATGTGTGGCCGCCATTTTACTCCATTTCAATCGGATTTGATTGGCCGAGCAGAAAATAGTTTTGAATTGATTGGATCAGTTATTGATCATATCTCTGTTACCGCTGTCCAACCTCATAATCTGATCGATCGACATACAATGGTATTCATGGTCAAAGTATCTCAGTGCTGCCGCTCGCTGCAAAATGATCCGTAATTTTCCACCTTGGCCGAAGGACTCTGTTTGACTCTAAATCGATCGGAAGAGAAGTCACGGCTATTCCTTTCTTTCCCGATTCAATCGTTTTGATTGAATCAAGCGTCAATCATATAAGGAAATCAAAGCGCGTTCGGCCGCCATTCGTCACAATCTGAACTATTCTTCAAAATTAACTTCCCCGTGTGCTGCATATCGGTCAAACGGGTTATCGACTATAGATCGATTATTCCTCGCGGAAGAGATCCATTGGCAAGAAAATCGATCATTTACTGAGGCGGGTGTAAGGTGGGCTCAACACGGGGGCGCACACATCTGCAAGTTTTACACAGCGCGACGCACCTCGTCATGCCGCCGCAACGCGCTGGGGTGCGCAGAGCTGAACCAAGCGTTGGTTTGTGATATATCAATAAAGTAAAGAAAAAAAAAGAGAGAAATAAAAGTAAACAGTGCGATACATTGTAACAACGTAGAAGCATTCGTGCAGGATTAGCGAAATGTCACTGTAATTGCTGTAAGAGATTAATGCCTGTACTGTCAGCGCCATCTAGTGGCCAAAATGCAGAATAGTTTCCACCACAGATGTCTTTCAGAAAAGTATACCGCATTTTGGCCACTAGATGGAGCTGACAGTACAGGCATTAATCTCTTACAGCAAATATGGTGACATTTTGACTGTACTGTCAGCTCCATCTAGTGGCCAAATGTGGAATAGTTTCCCCACTGAGGTCTTTCAGAAAAGTATACTGCATTTTGGCCACTAGATGGAGCTGACAGTACAGTCGAAATGTCACCATAATTGCTGTAAGAGATGAATGCCTGTACTGTCAGCTCCATCTAGTGGCCAAAATGCAGTATACTTTTCTGAAAGACATCTGTGGTGGAAACTATTCCGCATTTGGCCATTAGATGGAGCTGACAGTACAGGCACTACAGCAATTACAGTGACATTTTGTTCAGTTTACACAAATGCTTTTGACATTCGTGCAACAAATGTTTTATAAATGACCCCCTTAACTGTTCAATATCACCGTAATTGCTGTAAGAGATTACTGCCTGTACTGTCAGCCCCATCTAGTGGCGAAAATGCAGTATAGTTTCCCCAGTGAGGTCTTTCAGGAAAAGTATACTGCATTTTGGCCACTAGATGGCGGTGACAGGATAGGCATTAATCTCTTACAGCAATTACAGTGATATTGAACACTTAAGGGGGTTCATTTATAAAACATTTGTTGCACGAATGTCAGAAGCTTTCAAGCAAGCTGAACAAAATCTCCCCGTAATTGCTGTAAGAGATTAATGCCTGTACTGTCAACGCCATCTAGTGGCCAAAATGTAGTATACTTTTCTAAAAGACCTCAGTGGGGAAACTATACTGCATTTTGGCCACTAGATGGAGCTGACAGTACAGGCATTGATCTCCTACAGGAATTACAGTGACATTTTGTTCAGCTTGCTCCAAAGCTTCAGACATTCATGCAACAAATGTTTTATAAATGAACCCCCTTTCAAGAACTTGGGCGGCACAGTGGTGTAGTAATTATCACTTTCACCTAGCAGCAAGAGGGTCGCTGGTTTGAATTCCAACCATGACACTACCTGCCTGGAGTTTGCATGTTCTCCCTGTGCCTGCGTGGGTTTCATCCGTGTACTCCGGTTTCCTCCCACACTCCAAAGACATGCTGGGAGGTTAATTGGATCCTGTATAAAAAAAATTGACCCTACTGTGCATGTATGTGAGTTAGGGACCTTAGATTGTAAGCTCCTTGAGGGCAGGGACTGATGTGAAAGTGCAATGTATATGTAAAGCGCTGCGTAAATTGACAGCGCTATATATATAAGAACCTGAAATAAAATAAAGAACTTCGTTTAGGCAACAGGCGTCCCACGATTCTGTTTGCGCGATTTTGCCACGATTCGTCAGGAGACAATTACGGCAAAATCGCGCCACATTTGGGATGCCATTGCAAGTCACAGGAATCGTTTGGTTTGGGTGTCCCACAACTTGCGATGGTTCGGGATCGGGGGCAGAATCGCAGCAATTCTGCCTGCAATCCGAGGCGTCTATATGTGAATGGAGCCTCATTGTTCAATGACACCATAATTTCTGTAAGAGATTCATGCTTGTCAGCTCCATCTAGTGGCCAAGATGCAGTATAGTTTTCTAAAATACCTCAGTGTGGAAAAATACACTGCATTTTGGCCACTAGATGGAGCTGACAGTACAGGCATTAATCTCTTACAGCAATCATGGTGACATTTTGTTCAGCTTGCGCGAAAGCTTCTGACATTTGCGCAACACATGTTTTATAAATGAACCCCTTAACTGTTCAATGTCACCGTAATTGCTGTAAGAGAATAATTCCTGTACTGTCAGCCACATCTAGTGGCCAAAATGCAGTATAGTTTTCTGAAAAACCTCATTGGGGAAACTATACCGCATTTTGGCCACTAGATGGAGCTGACAGTACAGGCATTATTCTCTTACAACAATTACGGTGATATTTTGTTCAGCTTGCACGACAGCTTCTGACATTCGTGCAACAAAATCATCCACATCCTGAGTAGAAAAGCCTCTCCCTTGTTGGCAGCTGCCTGTGTGTGCTGGTAGCTGTCTGTGTGGAAGCAGTGGTCTCTCTGCAGAGCTTCAACATGCCCCCTGCTGAGTCAGATCTATAATTCTCCAGTCAGCAGGGAGCATGAGCTTTGGCAATGGCACAGCTATATGTATGACTTAGTAGAGGGGTGTGTTTACCGGATCTCTGCAGAGAGACCACTGCTTCCACATAGAGAGCCATTAAGAGTTTGATGTCTTGCAGTTAATTTTATTTAAAGATCCACCACATCCCGGGTAGAAAACCTGTCCCCTGCTGGCAGCTGCCTGTGTGGAAGCAGTGGTCTCTCTGCAGAGGTTCAACATCCCACCCTGCCGAGTCAGACCTATAGTTCCCCAATCAGCTGGGAGCATAAGCTTTGACAATGGCACAGCTATAGATATGACTTAGTAGGGAGGCAGATCCCTGCAGAGAGACCACTGCTTCCACATAGAGAGCTGCTAAGAGTTTGGTGTCTTACAGTTAATTTTCTTTAAAGATCAACCACATCCTGAGTAGAAAAGCCTGTCCCCTGCGGCAGCTCCAGCGAAGGGATCTTGCTTACTGAGAGGAAGCAGGAGCCTCTCTGCAGAGCTTCGACAACCCCCCTGTCAAGTCAGACCTATACTTCTCTAATGAGCAGGGAGCATGAGCTGTGGCACTGGCAATGGCACCGCTAGAGGTATGACTTAGTAGGGGGGCAGATCTCTGCAGAGAGACCACTGCTTCCACATAGTGAGCCTTTTTATAATTGGACCCCTAATGGTTTGATTTCTTACAGTTCATTTTCTTTAAGGTCAAACCACATCCTAAGAAGAAAAGCCTGTCCCCTGCTGGCAGCAGCCTGTGTGGAAGCAGTGGTCTCTCTGCAGAGCTTCAATGCGCCCCCTGCTGGGTCAGACCTATAGTTCTCCGATCAACAGGGATTTTGAGCCATGGCAATGGCACAGCTATAGGTCTGACTTAGAAGGGGGATGGGGGGGGGCAGATCTCTGCAGAGAGACCACTGCTTCCAATCAGAGAGTAGCTGCTGGCAGGGGCGGGTTTTTCTACTCAGGCTGATACTGCTTTACAAGAAAAGAACAATACGACAAAAAATATCTTCTGCTTGGAAGCCCCAGGAATGTGTTTGGGTGATGAGAACTGAAAATTAAGTTGGGCAAGTCAGACAGAGTCCATTCCACTTCCTGGCTGGAGGACATCTAGCATCATCTAGCCCTTTCCTCCCCAGAATGACTGTCCCCGGCCCGTCCTGTTCATTCATGCAGCTTCTAATGCACATTGTGAGAAGCTCTCAGTGTGCAGTGAAAAGATTTGCAAAAAAGAATATCAAAAGCCAAACCCAAAGCGGAAATCCGGGCAGCTATAAAAGAAGCGAATGAATGCAGATCTGTCATCATTATTATGTCAGTAAATGTACAAAAGCAGCATCAGTATGTTAATGTAACCCGGTGTCAGTCTCTTCCTGTACAGCAGAGCTGGAGTTGAGGAGGAAGAAGCAGCACAAAGAGCCAATCAGTGCTGACAAGAAGCACGCTGATAGGAGGAGAGAGCAGAGTGACAGAGAGATAAGCTCATCACTGCACTGCTTCTTCTTTTACTGTCCAATTGCAGGCTGGGGGCAAGTGTTTTGAATTAATCTTGTTATCAGACTGAGGACATCTAGTGGCAAGAAAGAGGTACTGCAGTTTAAATCTCTGAACTGAAGGTTAACATTGCAACAAAAGCCACTTCCTTAATTTTATCTTCAATGGGATGTTCATTTTTATCTTGTGATTTTTGGCTGGAGTTCTGTATACACTATCAGACTGAGGACATTGAGTGGTAGAATATATTATCAGACTGAGGACATCTAGTGGTAGAATACGCTATCAGACTGAGGACATCTAGTGGTAGAATATATTATCAGACTGAGGAAATCTAGTGGTAGAATACACTATCAGACTGAGGACATCTAGTGGTAGAACACACTGTGAGACTGGGGACATCTAGTGGTAGAATACACTATCAGACTGAGGACATCTATTGGTAGAACACACCGTGAGACTGGGGACATCTAGTGGTAGAATACGCTATCAGACTGGGGACATCTAGTGGTAGAATACACTACCAGACTGGGGACATCTAGTGGTAGAATACGCTATCAGACTGGGGACATCTAGTGGTAGAATACACTATCAGACTGGGGACATCTAGTGGTAGAATACGCTATCAGACTGAGGACATCTAATGGTAGAATGTACTATCAGACTGAGGACATCTAGTGCTAGAATACTCTATCAGACTGAGGACATCTAGTGGTTGAATATACTATCAGACTGAGGACATCTAGTGGTAGAATACACTATCAGACTGAGGACATCTAGTGGTAGAATACACTATCAGACTGATGACATCTAGTGGTAGAATATACTATCAGACTGAGGACATCTAGTGGTAGAATACGCTATCAGACTGAGGACATCTAGTGGTAGAATACTCTATCAGACTGAGGACATCTAGTGGTAGAATACACCATCAGACTGAGGACATCTAGTGGTTGAATACACTATCAGACTGAGGATATCTAGTGGTAGAATACTCTATCAGACTGAGGACATCTAGTGGTAGAATACACTATCAGACTGATGACATCTAGTGGTAGAATATACTATCAGACTGAGGACATCTAGTGGTAGAATACTCTATCAGACTGAGGACATCTAGTGGTAGAATACACTATCAGACTGAGGACATCAAGTGGTAGAATACTCTATCAGACTGAGGACATCTAGTGGTAGAATACACTATCAGACTGAGGACATCTAGTGGTTGAATACACTATCAGACTGAGGACATCTAGTGGTAGAATACTCTATCAGACTGAGGACATCTAGTGGTTGAATATACTATCAGACTGAGGACATCAAGTGGTAGAATACTCTATCAGACTGAGGACATCTAGTGGTAGAATACACTATCAGACTGAGGACATCTAGTGGTAGAATACACTATCAGACTGAGGACATCTAGTGGTTGAATACACTATCAGACTGAGGACATCTAGTGGTAGAATACTCTATCAGACTGAGGACATCTAGTGGTTGAATATACTATCAGACTGAGGACATCAAGTGGTAGAATACTCTATCAGACTGGGGACATCTAGTGGTAGAATACGCTATCAGACTGAGGACATCTAGTGGTAGAATACACTATCAGACTGGGGACATCTAGTGGTACAATATATTATCAGACTGAGGACATCTAATGGTAGAATGTACTATCAGACTGAGGACATCAAGTGGTAGAATACTCTATCAGACTGAGGACATCTAGTGGTAGAATACACTATCAGACTGAGGACATCTAGTGGTAGAATACACTATCAGACTGAGGACATCTAGTGGTTGAATACACTATCAGACTGAGGACATCTAGTGGTAGAATACTCTATCAGACTGAGGACATCTAGTGGTTGAATACACTATCAGACTGAGGACATCTAGTGGTAGAATACTCTATCAGACTGAGGACATCTAGTGGTTGAATATACTATCAGACTGAGGACATCTAGTGGTAGAATACACTATCAGACTGAGGACATCTAGTGGTAGAATACAGACTGAGGACATCTAGTGGTAGAATACGCTATCAGACTGAGGACATCTAGTGGTAGAATACTCTATCAGACTGAGGACATCTAGTGGTAGAATACACTATCAGACTGAGGACATCTAGTGGTAGAATACTCTATCAGACTGAGGACATCTAGTGGTAGAATACTCTATCAGACTGAGGACATCTAGTGGTAGAATACACTATCAGACTGAGAACATTCTTTATTTATAAATGCTCCCCTATACAATCTGATTGTACAGCCTTCGTTCCTTCTACCATCAGTCATGCTGTATTTGATTAAATTTCTGGTAAATGGAAAGCTCACCACACACATTACAATTTGATTGTACAATCTTCTTTAGATCTTCCAACAACTATGTAGCACAAGAGCCTGCCAGATCGGATATATTTGATTGGACAGATTAGGTAGGTCCTCATATTACATAGCTTTGGTAAATCTAAAGGCGATTGTACAAAGATTGCATGGTCAGATTATAATGTGTATGGTGACCCTGAAGGAAATTTAAAAATAGATTTTACAATCAGATTGTATAGTGTGTATGGCCGAAATAACACTTCTAGGTTTTTATTACCTTTCATAGAGATCCTCATACTCTGCCTGACAATGCCTTTATCTGCTTTTCTCTCTAGAAGGATGGCACCATCTTTGTTCAGGCATCATCAGGATAAAAGTGAATAGCGCATTGAAAGCCTAAATAACAAAACCTACTTCCTGCACTGAGATGCCGGCTCAGAGATGACACAACCACATAACGTCTGGTGCCTTTGCAGTACTTGGCGACGTTGACAAGTGTCAGACACAGATCAGCCTCTCAGTACTTTCTAGGTATGGCATATACAGTACATAGTTACTATATACATGTAACTATGTAAAATATATCATGCCTGGAATACTTCTTTACCTCCTCAATAAGACACAGACGTTGAACCCAATGCAATTTTTAAATTGGGGCATTGAGGATGTCTTTCCAGTCTTTTAAAGTGTAAGAAAATAATTAATTTCCTAAGCCCTGTCTCTGAAAAGAACTATCGCTGACTGAGGCAACATGGAAGAAACAGGGCGTGTCTAGCAGTAGTTAACTAACTAGCACTAAACAAGAGGGGAGGACAGAGGGAGATACCAAATCACATAAGTAAACAAGTTGTAGTGACCCTAAACTACCACTAGATGTCACCATACATCAGAATGATAGAAATCAGACACAGTTCAATGTAAAAACTAAAAGGGGACTAGCAAGGGTGGACACAGGAAGATACCAAATAACATAAGTGAACAAGTTTTAGCGGGCCTAAATTACCACTAGGTGTCAGCATACATCAGAATGATAGTAATCAGATACACTTCAATGCAATAACAAATAGGTGACTGGACAGGGTGGCCCAACTAGCCCCAAACTGGAGGGGAGGACAGAATGAGATACCTAATCATATCAGGTAACAAGCTGTAGTGGCCCCAAACTATCACTAGATGTCAGCATACATCAGAATTATAGTAACCAGATACAGCTCAGTGCAATAACAAATAGGTGACCAGCAAGGGTGGACTAATTAGCCTTAAGCGGGAGGGGAGGACAGAGAGAGATACAGGTTGTAGAGGCCCTAAACTACTACTAGGTGTCAGCATATATCGGAATGATAGTAACCAGACCCAGTTCAATACAGTAACAAATAGGTGACTAGCAAGGGTGGACTAACTAGCGCTAAACAGAAGGGAAGGTCAGGGGGGGCGATACCAATGCCCATAAACAAGTTGTAGTGACTCTAAGCCACCACTAGATGTCAACATACATTGGAACAATACTGACCAGACACAGTTTAGCGGATCTTTCCTCAACTGGGGAAGAGAGGAGACTGAGGAAATGCTTCCCCATGCCTGCAGCAGACTGATGACATCATCTCAGTCTAGGCTGATTCTCTGAGCTTGAGCTCTGCAATGAGAATACATGGAGCTTTTTTGAAAATGTATCTGGCTGTCTCCTGTGGGAAGGAACTTCTTCATGCAGACTTCTAAAATTTATTGAAAGGTCTATATAAGATCAACCAACTGAAATGCCTGCATGTCTCCTGGAATTCCCTGCAACTAGCGGCAGAGTTGAAGTCTCCTGGAAGTAGCGGCAGAGTTGGTGTCTCCTGGAAGTAGCGGCAGAGTTGGTGTCTCCTGGAAATAGCGGCAGAGTTGTTGTCTCCTAGAAGTAGCGGCAGAGTTGGTGTCTCCTGGAAATAGCGGCAGAGTTGTTGTCTCCTAGAAGTAGCGGCAGAGTTGGTGTCTCCTGGAAGTAGAGGGAGGGTTGGTGTCTCCTGCAAGTAGCGGCAGAGATGGTGTCTCCTGGAAGTAGGGGCAGAGTTGGTGTCTCCTGGAAGTAGAGGGAGGGTTGGTGTCTCCTGCAAGTAGCGGCAGAGATGGTGTCTCCTAGAAGTAGCGGCAGAGTTGGTGTCTCCTGGAAGTAGCGGCAGAGTTGGTGTCTCCTGGAAGTAGCGGTAGAGTTGGTGTCTCCTGGAAGTAGCGGCAGAGTTGGTTCTCCTTGAAGTAGTGGGAGGGTTGGTGTCTTCTGGAAGTAGCGGTAGAGTTGGTGTCTCCTGGAAGTAGCGGCAGAGTTGGTTCTCCTTGAAGTAGTGGGAGAGTTGGTGTCTTCTGGAAGTAGCGGCAGAGTTGGTGTCTCCTGGATGTAGCGGCAGAGTTGGTGTCTCCTGGAAGTAGCGGCAGAGTTGGTTCTCCTTGAAGTAGTGGGAGGGTTGGTGTCTTCTGGAAGTAGCGGCAGAGTTGGTGTCTCCTGGAAATAGCGGCAGAGTTGGTGTCTTCTGCAAGTAGCGGCAGAGTTGCTGTCTCCTGGAAGTAGCGGCAGAGTTGCTGTATCCTGCAAGTAGCAGCAGAGTTGGTGTCTCCTGCAAGTAGCGGCAGAGTTGGTGTCTCCTAGAAGTAGCGGCAGAGTTGGTGTCTCCTGGAAATAGCGGCAGAGTTGGTGTCTCCTGGAAGTAGCGGCAGAGTTGGTGTCTCCTGGAAGCAGCGGCAGAGTTGGTGTCTCCTGGAATTAGCGGCAGAGTTGGTGTCTCCTGGAAGTAGCGGCAGAGTTGGTGTCTCCTGGAAATAGCGGCAGAGTTGGTGTCTCCTGGAAGTAGCGGCAGAGTTGGTGTCTCCTGGTAGTAGCGGAAGAGTTGGTGTCTCCTGGAAGCAGCGGCAGAGTTGGTGTCTCCTGGAAGTAGCGGCAGAGTTGGTGTCTCCTGGAAGTAGCGGCAGAGTTGGTGTCTCCTGGAAGTAGCGGCAGAGTTGGTGTCTCCTGGAAGTAGTGGCACAGTTGGTGTCTCCTGGAAGTAGCGGCAGAGTTGGTTCTCCTGGATGTAGCGGCAGAGTTGGTGTCTTCTGGAAGTAGCGGCAGAGTTCGTGTCTCCTGGAAGTCCCTACAAGTAGCGGCAGAGTTGGTTCTCCTGGATGTAGCGGCAGAGTTGGTGTCTCCTGGAAGTAGCAGCAGAGTTGGTGTCTCCTGGAAGTAGCGGCAGAGTTGGTGTCTTCTGGAAGTAGCGGCAGAGTTCGTGTCTCCTGGAAGTCCCTACAAGTAGCGGCAGAGTTGGTTCTCCTGGATGTAGCGGCAGAGTTGGTGTCTCCTGGAAGTAGCAGCAGAGTTGGTGTCTCCTGCCCGGATGGCGGTGACGCACGGCACGGGTGAGCTGGAAGGGCACCCCCAGGCAGGCTGATCTATATTCTTACCTTGATCCCTTTAAATGATTGTTCCCCCCCTCCTCTCGGAATCAGTGATACATAAGACAGGAGCGCAGAGAACACGGAACAGCGTAAACGCTGAAGTGGCTGACAAGATTATTGACCTTTCATGGTCAGCGAGTTCCCCTCCCGATAGGGATGTGAATGTGATGAGCAGTGACAAGGAGAATCGCGCTGATTGTCCCCGAGTGCCGGGAAATGGACCTGACATTAACCACCAGAGCGGGCACAGGCACGCTGAGAACCGGACTCACCGCACCGCCACCTCCCCCCCCAACTCTATAGGCAGATGTGCAGCTCTACACAGGGAAATACCTGAACATTTCAGATTTAACCCGCCGAGGATCCCTAATTTTTATCCTAGTGTTCATCCTGTGCAGCTACTTTCTGTTATCCTTATTTCTGTAATAGGGGTGGCTGAGGTTCCCCATGATGGTTTAATGACATGTAGCTGTGAGAAAGGGGCTTCTGTTGGAGAAAGCCTGCCTTATGATTGAGTGGTGCAAATGCTTCTGGTGTGGCCTGGATGTTCATTTGAAAGGTTAGAGGATCTGATGTTATGTGCAGACCAAGAGACAACACTTTCATTTGCATACAAGCACTTATTTATGAATGAAGCCTACATTCGCTGTTTGCAGGCTTCATAAATACTGGTGTGTTTCAAATGCTGCATTGGCATACCCACCATAGACCCAGTCTGGTCAGTTGCTGACTTGGCACCATCCACAGACAGCCTAACTCCTCAATAAGACACAGAATTTGAATCCGATGTAATTTTGCTTCAGATAAGTGCGGTACAGGGGATGTTTTTCTTCTCAGTCTTTTGAGGAGTAAGAAGACAATCACTTTCCTAAGCCCTGTCTCTGACACTGATGGAACACGAAAGAACTATGCAGGGTCTAGCAAGGGTTGAAATAACTAGTACTAAGCAGGAGGGGAGGACAGAGGGAGATAAATCACATAAGTAAACAAGTTGTAGTGGCCCTCAACTGCCACTAGATGGCATCATAAAACAGTACGCCGGTAACCAGACACAGTTCAATGCAATAACAAATAGGTGGAACAATACACAGGAGCTGCTGTTGGTGTTCCTGATACACAGAGCAGAACTTAGCTGTAAAACTGACAGCCAAGCCCTGCAGGTCCTTGCCACCCAGCTGCACCCACACCATTGTAGCATCCAAGGTCTGTTTGGGTCTATTACTGTAACAGCAACAGCGTGATTGATTCTATTGGGTTGCACTGCAGGGAGCCATATTCCTTAATTTATTTCAGACCTCTAGCACATGGACGAGCACTACTGGACTATAATGGGATGCAGGAAACGTAGGTCAGGAGCAGGTCAAGTGCAGGTCAGGAGGAAGTCAACTGTACTTCAAGAGAAAGTAAACTGCAGGTCAGGAAGTAGTCAACTGTAGCTCAGGAGGAGGTTAAGCGCAGGTCAGGAAGAGGTCTACTGTAGTTCAAGAGAAGGTAAACTGTAGGTCAAGAGGAAGTCACTGTAGCTCAGGAGGAGGTCAAGCACAGGTCAGGAGGAAGTCAACTTTAGCTCAGGAGGAGGTCAAGTACAGGTCAGGAGGACATCAACTGTAGGTCAAGAGAAAGTAAACTACAGGTCAGGAGGAAGTCAACTGTAGCTCAGGAGAAGGTCAAGTGAAGGTCAGGAGGAGGTCAAGTGTAGTTCAGGAGAAGGTCAGTTGCAGGTAAGAGGAAGTCAACTGTAGGTCAAGAGAAAGTAAATTGTAGGTCGAGAGGAGGTCAACTGTAGGTCAGGAGAAGGTCAAGTGCAGGTCAGAGGAAAGTCAACTGTAGCTCAGGAAGAGGTCAAGTACAGTCTAGGAGAAAGTCAACTGTATGGAACTACAGTAGATAGACTGTGTTTTTTTTCAACCTGACTTACTATATAACTATGTAACCGTAGCTCAGGAGAAGGTTGAGTGCAGGTCAGAAGGAAGTCAATTGTAGGTCAAGAGGAGGTCAACTGTAGGTCAGGAGGAGATCAAGTGCAGGTTGGGAGGAAGTTAACTGTAGATCAAGAGAAAGTAAACTACAGGTCAGGGGGAAGTCAACTATAGCTCAGGAGAAGGTCAAGTGCAGGTAAGGAGAAAATCAACTGTAGTTCAGGAGAAGGTCAAGTGCAGGTCAGAGGAAAGTCAACTGTAGCTCAGGAAGAGGTCAAGTACAGTCTAGGAGAAAGTCAACTGTATGGAACTACAGTAGATAGACTGTGTCTTTTTTCAACCTGACTTACTATATAACTATGTAACCGTAGCTCAGGAGAAGGTCGAGTGCAGGTCAGAAGGAAGTCAATTGTAGGTCGAGAGGAGGTCAACTGTAGGTCAGGAGGAGATCAAGTGCAGGTTGGGAGGAAGTTAACTGTAGATCAAGAGAAAGTAAACTACAGGTCAGGGTGAAGTCAACTATAGCTCAGGAGAAGGTCAAGTGCAGGTAAGAAGGAAATCGACTATAGTTCAGGAGAAGGTCAAGTGCAGGTCAGAGGAAAGTCAACTGTAGCTCAGGAAGAGGTCAAGTACAGTCTAGGAGAAAGTCAACTGTATGGAACTACAGTAGATAGACTGTGTCTTTTTTCAACCTGACTTACTATATAACTATGTAACCGTAGCTCAGGAGAAGGTCGAGTGCTGGTCAGAAGGAAGTCAATTGTAGGTTAAGAGAAAGTAAAAACGAAACTACTAAACTGCAGATCAGGTGGAAGTCAACCTTAGCTCAGGCAGATGTCAAGTACAGGTCAGGAGGATGTAAAGTGTATGTTAGAAGGAAGTCAACTGTAGATCAGGAAAAGGTCAAGTGCAGGTCAGGAGAAAGTCAACTGTAGGTCAAGAGAAAGTAAACTGCAGGTCAGGCAGAACTCAACTGAAGTTCAGGAAGAGATCAAGTAAGGATCAGGAGGAGGTCAATTGAGGGTTAGGAGGAAGTTGTCCACACCAGTCAATGTACTCCAAATGATCTCAGTTGTGTCTCAAACTGATTTCAAGAACAAGCAAAATGCACCACCAAGCAAGCTTTATTAGCCTATCAACACAAGCCCAAACCTGTTGACATACAGACCCTATATAGAGCTGTACTGTGTGTTGGATGTTTGCATTATGTTTTTTAGTGTGAGAACTAAATCATCACAAAATCCCCTGGAAGCCACACAGACGGTAATTCAGCGGCAGGAAGTACACTGTAAAAAAATATCAAGTTTTGTTACCTTGTTGTCTGCAAATTTCTACTACCAGGTGGGATCAGTATAGACGTGAGAAAAAGAAAAGAATACTACTTATAACTAAAGCATTCTCTTGTCTGCTGCAGGCCGCGTGTTTAATGGTTCCGGAAAACCCATCGATAAGGGCCCAACTGTGATGGCTGAGGACTTTTTAGATATCAACGGTAAGATAAATTGTCTGTGTTTTTGGGATAGCATGAGGTCGGGACAAAATACAGAACACAGTGTGGCTTCCTGAATAGCTTACCACTCATACAAAGGAAAAGAGTAAGGGTGGCCATGTAATATGAGTTGCAGGCCCAATACCGGTATGACTAGGTACAATGGCCTAACTACAGATTATGGGGCCCTAAGCAAACTTATGATGGACCTCCAGCAGCCTTCTTACTTTCAATGACCCTAAAATAAAGTCTGTCTACATAAAGGACAGGCGGCAGGAGAGCATAAGTAATACACAGCTAGGGACCAGAGATGTTGGCAGAAGATGTCAGAGAAGAAGAGCGACAGTGAAGGGAATTCATTTTAATTATTCCAGCTAACCTCTAACTAACTACCCTCAGTCCCTGTCCAATGGGAGTTTTAGCCATTAAGGAAATTTTACTCTAAGGCAGTGGTCTCCAAACTGCAGCCCAGGGGCCAGATGTGGCCCTTTGCATGGCTTTATCTGGCCCTTGGGGGACTGTTCCATTCACTGATGCCAACGAAGGGGCACAGTTCCTCCCAATGACACCAACAATGGGCCCAATGACACCAAGGATGAGGCACAATTACTCCCAATGACACCAATGATGGGGCACAATTCCTCCAAAAAAAAACCACCAACAATGGGGCACAATTCCTCCCAGTGACACAAAAAAATCGGGCACAATTCCTCCCAATGACACTAACAATGAACCCAATGACACCAATGATGGGGAACAATTCCTACCAAAGACACCAATGATGAGGCACAATTCCTCTCACTGACACCAAAGAGAGGTCATTGTTTACTCCAACTGATTGCTGGGACATTTTCTGCTTCTGATGCCCCCTCTAAAGTCCAAAGGGGCACAGTTCCTCCCAATGACAGCAATCATGGAGCACAATTACTACCAATGACACCAGTGATGGGGCAAAATTCTTCATAATGACACCAACAATGAGACCCAATGACACCAATGATGGGGCACGATTCCTCCCACTGACTTAAACGATGGGGCCCAATGACACTAATAATGGGGCATGATTCCTTCCACTGACTTAAACGATGGGGCCCAATGACACTAATAATGGGGCATGATTCGTCCCAATGACACCAATGGTGAGGCACAATTCTTCCCAATGACACTAACGATGGGGCACAATTTCTCCCAATGACACAAGCGATGGGGCACAAATCCTCCCAATAACACCAACAATGGGGCCCAATTGCACCAATGTTGGGGCACAATTCCAACCAAAGACACCAACAATGGGGCACAATTCCTCTCACTGACACCAAAGATAGGTCATTGTTTGCTCCAACTGATCCTGGGATATTTTCTGCTCCCGATGGCCACAGTTCCCTTAAAGTCTGAAGGACAGTAAACTGGCCCTTTGTTTAGTAAGTTTGGAGACCCCTGTTCTAAGGCACTCTTATTGAACATGAGTATACCAAAGTGAAACAAGTTTCAGGAAGCACAAAACAGATGTATCCTGGAAACAAGACGTCAGGGGAAAGTTTACAGATACTCCATGTATCTGTCCTATCTGCAATACTTGTTGCAGTTGGGTGATGCTGCAACTCTCTTCTCTGGAGTGCCAAAAGTATCTAGGAATTTGGTTAAGGATACCTTCACCGTAAGTATCAGTATTAGATGTGCTGTCCCCCATTGGTCAGTTGGTAAAGAGTATATTTGATGTAATATCTAAGTCATTTTATTTTCATAATATTAAGGTCAACCAATCAACCCTTACGGTCGAACCTACCCTGAGGAAATGATCCAGACTGGAATCTCACCCATAGACGTCATGAACAGCATTGCTCGAGGGCAGAAAATCCCAATCTTCTCAGCGGCGGGTCTCCCCCACAATGAGGTAATGTTTTGGACGTGACATTGGCAGTAATAATGGAGGCTTTGAATATGAAGAAGGCACCATGGTGACACCTAGGTAGTCTATAGTTCAGAATATTGTGGTCACAATGGCAGGTCATCAGCAGGTGTGGTGACCTTGGTCAGGAACAGGATCGTACTGGTGGATTCCAAATTATAGTTCATCAAATGAATGCATAGTGATTTGTAAACATTTCCTTTATTTATAAAGTAATATTCTAAAATGTAAAACCCTTAAATATTTCAGTTATTAAAAAAAAAAAAAGTCTTAATACATTTTCTACCTTTTTTGGTCTTATGGCCAGTCACATGATATGCTTGGGTCTTCTTTTTCTTCTCCCTGTGGTGGCATCTGCTGATCTTCACTATTGCAGAGAGCAGCATTGATGTGATGATGCCATCCCAGTTGTCTCTAGTATTGTATATTGTGTCCAGTCAAATAGTTAACTCCCACTGGGATGTTTTGCGACATCCTGGATATATAGGAAGTTGGTTGAATGACTCTGGCCATCGTTCAATCCACAAAGTGGCGAGGAGGTGTTTTTACAGATGTAAATATTGTTTGAGGAGCTACAACTTTTTTTTTTCAAAATATCTGGGTTTGCTATAAAATATATATATATATTTATATATTTATATATATATATATATATATACATATATATATATATATATACACAACAGGGGGGGCGTAAGGATAATGGGACTTTATATGAGGTAGGTTGCTATTGCAAATATTCAAATGAAAATAAAGATAAAATAGTTTCAAGATATTCGTTTATTTCTTGCTGCACGATAAAATAATGGATCATGCAGCAGTAATTAATAAATAGAATAAATAGAATCTCACATATTCACAGTACAGATACAGACAATTCAGGTAGGGACATACAAAAGGTAGTAAAGGAAATGTCTTTCCAGGCATATACACATAATAAATAGATATATAATAGCAGATAAAAATATCATACAACGGCATATATATATCAAATACATAGCAAGAATACATCCAGTGGCTCATAGACTCTTTCATACATATTGCGTAATCCATGTCCTGATAAATCTTCATATTTCATATTTTATGGCTCTACGCGTTTCGTGGAGTTATCATCCACTCTTCAGGAGCTTAGTACAAATTTTCTGTAAATAAGAGCTAGTTTAAGCTAAAAAGATCATATATGGATAAAGGAAACACACCAATAAGTTCCCTCAAAGATTTAAAAAAAAAAAAATCTAAAACTCTGATACTTACATATTAAAAGCAAAGTCGCAGAAAAAAAAATGTGTGTATATATATATATATATATATATATATATATATATACAGTATATATAATAATAATAATAATAAAATTAAAAAATAAATAAGCTGGGGATGTGCTTTAAGCTCATTTTCAAAGGTTTACCAAGATAATCTTTACTGCTTTGCTGAAAGAAAGTTGTTGTTTACAGAGCTCAATAGCTTAAAACAGGGTAATATGACAGATCTGATTCAAAACCAGCAGGACATTTTTGGCCAGTGGAGAGAATGCCCCATTAAATTATTGATCAGTAGGAAGAATGCTGCTTTCAGCATTGGTTAGTGGAAATAATTCTCCTTAAAGTATTGGTCAATGAGCAGAATGCATACTCCCCCCCCCCCCTTTTTTTTTTTGTAACACCCTCCTAGGTAGGTGCTAGTGAGTATAGGTTTTGGCTCTGTCTACTTATTAGAGGGGATGCAGGCAAATCTATATTACTCTTTGCTTACCAGAGAGCAGGATCTGTTAGTGAGGTCAGCTCAGTGTGCTCAGTATGCGATTCATTGCGTCTAGAGAGTGTTTCCCACTGGTCCAATAGGGAGGCATGTTGGACAGTGGGAGGAAACCTGACAAATGAATGCTTTGATACCGTTCTGGTGATTGGCAGTGGCAAATTGCCTCAGTGCATTCTGTGATATTGTATAAAAGCTAGGAGCACATGTGCTGCGGGGTCTTTGGCCGGAGAGCAGAGTCCCGGAGGGAGGGGGCGGCTGCCTCCTCCTCTAGCAGCGGCACGTGGTCGCAGGAGGTCATCCTGAGGGCCAGAGGAACGGAGCTGAACCCAGAAGTCTAGGAGAGCTGACTAAAGGGGAGACACTGGGAACCCTGGAAAAACAGTATCTTGAGTTCAGGGGCTCATGTCAAGGGGCCTGACCTGAGGGGGGCCACTCCAGGAGCAGAGTAGTCAGTGAATGGATGTCAGCGGTCAAGAGAGAGAGAGAGGATGCTAAGGAGAGTGTCCTGAAGATAACCCATAGTTCACCAAATCATCTTAGGAAAGAGGCTTAACCCAAATTCACCTTTAGTGGCAGGGTGAATCAACAGCCTGGCTGTACATGAACATGGAAGTCCTCTAACATTGTGTATAGTTTATTCAGAGTATCCCACTATTCCCTTCTCCTATCCCTAATTTATAATAAAACACAAAACAACCAAATACCCCTGGACTGGTTATTGGAGCGAGCCAAGGAAAAAAGAGTGAGAAACTGTCCATCTCAAGCTTGCTGTTGGTAACTCAGGAGGACCAGAGAAGTGTACATTTGGCAGTCCTTGCAGGGACAGTGCTACATAGAGATAGCTAAAAAGGCAATTGTTAAAATTAAATACTTTCCTAGATGCAGAAATTTCTCATTGTTCAAGGAACCCCTAGCAACCTTCGAATTAACTCCAGGATTCCATGGAACTCTGGTAAAGTAAGGCTCTATTGTAAGAAGAAGGGGGGGGGGGGGGAATAAAGAGTAGAATCTTCAGTCCATAGGTGTGCGCAGCCAATTGCATTAAGGTGTGCGATGTGCACCCTAAAGCTCAAACACATGTGTGTGTCTACATTTATATGACCGCAGGACATTGATCTCTCTGCCAACACAGTGAAAGCAAGGCCCGAAGCGAGAAAAAAAAAAAAAAAAAAATAGCGCAGGGCAGACATGACCATGTGAAGAGGGGAGACAGGGCAGGTGTGAGTTAAATTAAATTGTTTTGAGTTGGGGGGTATTCAGGGATTGGTGTATCAGGTTTGGGAGGGGTTGAGGTACAGTTAGGAGGGGTGGCCCCTCAGATTGGAGGTCAGTGGAAGTTCAACGGACGAAGGAAGAAGAAGCTTGGTCACCCACCTTTTTCACTGCAGAGCATCTCACCTCAGCTTCCCTGGTCTGTGATGGCGGATTTGGACGTTTTGCTGGAGCAAATTAAGGCCGCTGCCGCGGTGAAGGGGACTGAGTGGCTCCGGTCCCAGGTCTCCACGTTGATGGGGGTTCAGGACTCTGCACAGGATTCGGAGGGGCTTGCGGTCCCGCGGGCTCGGCGGTCACGGCCGCCGGAGCGTTTTTCACCGGACCCTTCCCCTCGAGCTCAGCGTCATCCTAGGAGCCCCGACAGGGACCCTTCAGGGCCGCCGGCTAAGCGTACTCCTGCTGCGGCCGTGCGCGCCTCTGGGAGGAATCCTCTGCATGGACGGAGCTCTGGGGGTAGTGGGGGGAGGCGGCCTTCGGTCTCTCCCCGTCCCTCTCGCCGGGGTGCTACTGGACTGGCGGGCTTCCCTACTGGCGATGCTCCGGTCGGAGGGGTGCCTCGGCGTGGGAGCGGCTTCATGGCAGCCGGTGGCAGCGGTGATCGGCGGGACTCGGAGTCGGCCTCGGCTGGGCGCAGAGAGATGACGCGGCGGGGCAAGTCACGTGGCCGGGTCATCGGAAGTTCGGCTGGTTCACAGAGGTCTCCGTCGGGCGGAGCTGGAGTACGGGGGCGTGGACGCCTGTCGCTCGGCTCTGCAGATGGCGGGAGTGCGACACCTGGTGGACGGATGTCGGCGGTGCCCGGGGACGATCGTTCGGAAGGCGAGGTGTCCGGATCGGATGTGGAAGAGGATGTCGGTGGTCGGTCGGCGACGAGGGAGGCTGGATCGGCGGCTGGGGGCGCCCCCCCTGGGCAGACAGGTGAGGTCACAATTCCTTCTCTGGCTTTGTCTGATTTGCGGGGCTTGTTTGATGTGGGGGGTGGGAGTGCTGGAGGGGCTCAGGGGGTGGGGGTGTCCCGGCCAGTGGGGGCGGGGACCCCGGAAGGGGGTGATGATGGGGGTTTGAGGGGCTTCCTCCTGGGTCTACGGGACCTCTTGGGGCGTTTGCCCCCGGGGGACGGGGGCCGCTTGTCTCCAGCGGCGGCTTGGGTGCCTCCGGCGGGGGGCTCGGGCACGGAGCCGGGGGGGGCCCCGGGGCTGGCGGGGCCGTCTTCCACGGGGCTAGTTGCGGGGGGGGCTGGGGCCCCTCCCCAGGTTGTTGGTGCGCCGGCAGTGGTGGCGGTGACGGCCGGGGCGGCGGGGGACAAGACCGGGACGGCGAAGGAGGGGAAGGCGGACGCTGTTCGCCTGGACGATTCAGCGAAAGGTGAGGTATATGTTTGTTTTGAGGGCCCGTTGGGGGCACATTTGAAGCAGGAAGTCCGGGAGAAGATCTGGAAGGGTGAGTACGTGGAAATCTTCACGCTGTTGCCCCTCGAGAAGTTTCACCTGGACAGGGTTAAACCGGAGGAGCGCAAGAAGGAGGACGAGGAGGCGCGACGCTATCGGCTTATCCCTCGGACCTTCGCCAATTGGCTGCAGGCCTTTGCCATTCTGGCGGGCGTCATAGGGGAAAAGGCGCCGGAAAACTGCTCGGCCCTGTTCTGCTACATGGACGCTGTAGGGGAAGCCTATCGGGTTTACGGGGGGTCGGCCTGGCTGCGGTACGACGAACAGTTCCGGCAGCGGAAGGCGGTTAGGCCGTCCTTGCGGTGGGACCACAAGGACATCAGCCTGTGGATGCGGCTCATGTCGTCTGCGAAGGCTCCGAATCAGTTTTTTCCAGGGGGGGCCGGTGGTTCTGCGACCCTGGGACAGCCGGCCGCAAAGAGGAGGGGTTTCTGCTGGCAATTTAATGAGGGTTCCTGTAAGTTCGGTGGCACATGTCGCTTCAAACATGAATGCTCCGGTTGCGGAGGTTCCCATTCCTTGGCTCGGTGTTTTAAGTCCGGAAAAGGGCGGTCCGGAGAGCCTTCGCACAAAGGGGACGACGCCGGTGAGGGTGGAAAGGCTGCGGCCTTTTCTAGATAGGTACCCCGATAGGGCGGCTGCCCGACTTCTGGGGGAGGGTTTTGCGGTGGGTTTTCGTATCCCTTGCTCTTTGGCCTCGGTGCCGCCGATGGCGAGGAATTTGCGTTCGGCATTGCGCCACCCTTTGGTGGTGTCGGATAAGTTGCACAAGGAAGTGGCTCTCGGTCGCATGGCGGGCCCGTTCTCGGAGGTGCCGGTGCGTGACTTGGTGGTTTCGCCGTTGGGGGTGGTTCCCAAGAAGGAACCCAACAAGTTTCGCCTCATTCACCACCTCTCCTTCCCAAAGGGTGGGTCCGTGAATGACGCCATCGACCCGGATGCCTGTACGGTGTCTTACATTTCCTTTGACGCCGCGGTGGCCTGGGTGCGACATTATGGGCGGGGGGCCTTGATGGCCAAATCGGACATTGAGGCGGCGTTCAGGTTGCTCCCGGTTCACCCGGACAGTTTTCGATTGCTGGGCTGCCGGTGGCAAGGGGCGTATTATGTGGATCGCTGCCTTCCTATGGGCTGCTCCATATCGTGCGCGCTGTTTGAGACCTTCAGTTCCTTTGTGGAGTGGGTGGTTCGGGAGGTTTCCGGTGTGAATTCGGTGATCCACTATTTGGACGACTTTCTGTGTGTGGGCCCGCCCTCTTCCAACGGGTGCGCGATCCTGCTTGCCACGTTGCAGCATGTGGCCGGGAGCTTCGGCATTCCGTTGGCCCCCGACAAGACGGAAGGCCCGTCCACGGTGCTCAGCTTCCTGGGCATTGTCGTGGATTCGGAGGCCATGGAGTGTCGCCTACCGGAGGATAAATTGGGGGCTTTGAGAGCTGAAATTGAAGGGGTGCTGGGTTTGCGCAAGATTCAGTTGCGCAGCTTGCAGTCGTTGCTGGGTAAATTGAATTTTGCCTGCCGCATTATGCCCATGGGCCGGGTTTTCTGCCGACGGCTGTCGGCGGCGACTTCGGGGGTGAAGTTGCCCACTCACTTCGTCAGGCTCAACAGGGAACACAGGGATGACTTGCGTCTGTGGCACGGTTTTTTGGCCACATACAATGGTAGATCCTTGTGGATGGCCGGGCCGATCAGCAACTTTGATTTGGAACTGTTTACCGATGCTGCTGGTTCGGCGGGGTATGGGGCTTTTCACCGGGGGGCGTGGAGCGCCGCCCCTTGGCCGGGGGCATGGCAGGTAGCGGGGCTGGTCAGCAACTTGGTGTTGCTGGAACTGTTCCCGGTGGTGGTGGCCCTGGAGATTTGGGGGGCGGAGTTCAGGAACCTGAAGGTTCGCCTCCATTGCGACAATCTCGGGGTGGTTCAGGTGATCAACCGCGCGTCGGCTTCGTCTCAGCCGGTGGTGCGCCTCCTCAGGTATTTGGTTTTGCGGTGTCTACGGTTGAATGTTTTCCTGTACGCTGTGCACATTCCGGGGGTTAAGAATGATATTGCTGACGCGCTGTCTCGTTTTCAGTGGGACAGGTTCCGGGAGTTGGCACCGGCAGCGGAGCAACGCGGAGTCACGTGTCCGGAGTGGCTATGGGGGATTGCCTTGGGGTCCTCGCTGGATGGATCAGGAAGTCGGTGAGCGAGTCCACGTGGTCGGCTTATTGCAAGGTATGGTTGGAGTGGCTGGAGGTGTTGCGGGTGGCATCGGTGGATCCTCTGGGTCCGGAGGTCAGGTGGGTGTTACTTTCTTTTGTCTCTGATCATTTTGAGAGGGGCGCGTCGGCTTCCGCTGTGGCTCGCAAGTTGTCCGGCTTGGCCTTTCTGTTTAAATTTCTGGGTTGTCAGGATTACACGAAGGACTTCAGGGTGAGACAAGCGTTACGGGGCTATTCCAGGGCTTATCGGAGGAGGGACACTAGGCGCCCGGTGTCCTTCGCTCTTTTGCAGGACGTCTGCCGGCAATTGGGGGAGCACTGCGCCTCGAGTTACGAGGTGGTGTTGTTTAAGGCGGCCTTTTCTCTCGCTTTTTTCGGGGCTTTCCGGATTGGGGAATTGGTCAGCTCCTCCCGGACGGTGCCGGGGGGCCTATTGGGTCAGGATGTCTCTGTCGGTCGGGAGGGGGTTACTATCCTCCTTCGACAGTCCAAAACGGACCAGAGTGGCAAGGGGGTCCGTGTCCGGTTGTTCGCGGTGCCGTCTTCACCGCTGTGCCCGGTAGGGGCGGTTCGGGATTACTGGGCAATCCGCCCTTCGCGGCCCGGTTCATTTTTAATGCATGCGGACGGGTCGTCGTTATCTCGTTTTCAATTTGTATCGGTGTTCAGAAGGTGTGTGGGCTCTTTGGGTTTGGATGCCAGTAGGTTTGCATCTCATTCCTTTCGGATCGGGGCGGCCACTGAGGCTGCACGCTGGGGATTGAATGACGATGCGGTCAAACGCATTGGGCGCTGGGAGTCTAGGAGGTTCTTGTTGTACGTTCGTCCACAGCTGTTGGTGTAGGGTATGTACGGGGGGTGGTTTTGTCGCTGGGGGGGTGTGGGCCCGGCTGGTTATCTGATTATTGGTTGGTTTTCTTTTCCTTTTGTCCCCTTTTCTTGTAGGTTTGGAACCCTGCCTTGTTTGGATCGTGGGACACTCGTATGTTTTCTGGGGGGCCCGGAGAGCTGATGTGCGTCCTAATGGTAGACAACTTGGTTTTTCTCGGCACGAGGCTTGTGTCAGGTGGCTGGGGGTGCCGGGGCTTACTTGGGGCAGGGTCCTTCCCGAAGTGCATCGTTTCGCCCGGTTGGACAGGCAGCCAGATGTTTTGGTGCTGCATGCCGGGGGCAACGATTTGGGGGCCAGGTCCGCGCGGGCCTTGATCAGGGACATAAAGTTGGATTTCCTTCGGCTGCGCACGGCTTTTCCGGCGCTGCTTGTAGTTTGGTCGGATATGGTGGCCCGCACGTCCTGGCGCATGGCCAGGTCGGTCGCGCGCCTTAATAAGGCTCGGATTAAGTTGAACAAGGAAGTGGGGCGCTTTGTGTGTCGGAATGGGGGGTTGGTGGTTCGCCACCTGGAGTTGGAAGTGGACACATGGCGGTATCTGCGGGATGATGGAGTCCACCTCCATGCGGTGGGTATAGATTTATGGGCCCTGGGATTACAGGATGGGATCCAGCGAGCCTTGAGGGTTTGGAGGGGCACGCAAGGGTAAGGTGTCACCCTTGGGTGCTGGTGGCGTTTTGTTGGTCTTTGCTGGCGGGGGAGGTGAACAGTTTAGGATAAGGGTATGGTTGGGACTCATCGTTGGTATGGGTCCCTATGGTGCATTCCATTTAATGTCAGTTTAAATGGAATTCAAAATGGTGGCACTGCGGGGAGTGGTTTGTCTCCGAGCCGGTGACGCGGCTGGAGGCCTATCAGGGCACAGGTCCCGCAGTGCAGGATTTGGAATTATTTGGAGGAGCCTCAAAGACCAACAGGCCTAATGACTGATTGTTTTATGTTTGTAAGGAATGTTTTTTCTCCTTATGTTAATTTTAAGGTAAAAGGGTTAATAAAAGGGCTGCTGTGGCCAATTAACTCCAAGCACGGTGTGGTCTCAATTATTTAGGTAAAGGGAAAGGTTTATGGCATGGGGGTGGAGCCTTTGGCTTTAAGCAGCCTAAGAGTTTGGGGGTGACATCTATTCTACATTGGTCAAGCAAGGCCCGAAGCGAGAAAAAAAAAAAAAAAAAAATAGCGCAGGGCAGACATGACCATGTGAAGAGGGGAGACAGGGCAGGTGTGAGTTAAATTAAATTGTTTTGAGTTGGGGGGTATTCAGGGATTGGTGTATCAGGTTTGGGAGGGGTTGAGGTACAGTTAGGAGGGGTGGCCCCTCAGATTGGAGGTCAGTGGAAGTTCAACGGACGAAGGAAGAAGAAGCTTCCCACCCGCCCTCCCTAATTTCTGGGACTGTTATGGTTGATTTTGATTCATGTCTTTTGTGCTTTCTGTCCTTTCTGGGGGAATTTTATATTGTCATGGCAGCTGGGCGTTTTGTTGGTCTTTGCTGGCGGGGGAGGTGAACAGTTTAGGATAAGGGTATGGTTGGGACTCATCGTTGGTATGGGTCCCTATGGTGCATTCCATTTAATGTCAGTTTAAATGGAATTCAAAATGGTGGCACTGCGGGGAGTGGTTTGTCTCCGAGCCGGTGACGCGGCTGGAGGCCTATCAGGGCACAGGTCCCGCAGTGCAGGATTTGGAATTATTTGGAGGAGCCTCAAAGACCAACAGGCCTAATGACTGATTGTTTTATGTTTGTAAGGAATGTTTTTTCTCCTTATGTTAATTTTAAGGTAAAAGGGTTAATAAAAGGGCTGCTGTGGCCAATTAACTCCAAGCACGGTGTGGTCTCAATTATTTAGGTAAAGGGAAAGGTTTATGGCATGGGGGTGGAGCCTTTGGCTTTAAGCAGCCTAAGAGTTTGGGGGTGACATCTATTCTACATTGGTCAAGAGAAGTGCGTAAACACTTCTCTTATGGTGGAGCCAGGAAGAGGGAGATCTTTTCCATCTTCCTGCTTGCACATAGAGTGATAATGCTAATGCACATGGGGTGATTAGGGTGTGCCCAGGCACATTCTGCACACCCTGGGTGCATGCCTATGCTTCAGTCCCAATTTGAAAGACTCAACTGCTTGTATTGTGGATTATGAATTGCTTCACCGTGCCTGCATCTACGAGGGGTCAGTGAGGACTCGTTTTTAATGGCGCTTTTCCACTGCATGGAACCGTACCGGTTCGGCACGCTTTTGTGCTTTTCCACTGCTGGTACCGCATGGTATAGGGTCGGAACGGTTCGGTACGGTACGGTATAGGTTTGCTTTTCCACTGCATGGAACCGAACGGTACGGTACGGTACGGCTCTGAAAAAACAGTACCTACTCGATTGTGGTTCCAACAGGTACCAAACTGGTACCATATCCCACAATCCTTTGCATGCAGTCACTACTAGCCACTGATTGGTCAGAGAATCCCACCCACCCCGTTGTTATCCCACCCACTTAACTTTAGTACTACTTTAGTGGAAAAGCAAACCTATACTGTGTACCGTACCGAACCGTTCTGACACTATACCGTGCGGTACCAGCAGTGGAAAAGCAAACCGGGCCAAGCAGGGCCGAGTAGAGCTGAGCCGGTACGAGCCGGTACTTGCAGTGGAAAAGTGCCATAAGCGTGTTACTTATTTAAATTTTCCTAGTATAATACATTTCCTTCACTCTCCCGTCACTCTGTTCAACTTTCAGGAGCCAAAGGTAATACATGGGGCTCCTAGGCATGGTAGAGATTGTAATTTACCATATATGACAGCAGAGCTGCTTGGTGATTGTTCCAGTGATCTCATGCGGGATGGGGGCATGGGGGACCTTTGTAAACTTCAACCAGAGCAATTTGGAACTTAAGCCCCGTGCACACGATAAGAAAATCTGAAGGAAAATTTTCGTCTCATTAGTACAGTTTTCAAACGGAAAAAAATCTTAAGAGCAAGACTAGGCATGCTCCGAGGCGAAAGAACACATACAAAGCAATCCAACACAAGACATCACTTCTGAAGTAGAATTCTGTCGTACGGGAAAATTCGTATGAAAAAAACCTCTTCACTTTCCACATCAGACTAGCATGCCACAAAAAACGGACGACAGATCGTTCTATAATCTGATCGTGTGTACGGGGCTTTACACAAAACTTCCTATCTTCACTCGTAGAGACATGGAAAGGAAAGTATATGCTGCTGGTATGCTGCTGGGAAATAGGGGGGTGTTGATGAATGTGAACCTGTTCCTTTGCTCTGCATAAAAGGATGATCTTTAAACACTCCAGTTTATTATTTACAGAACCCATTGATGTCATAATACAGTGTCGTTGTGTGCTTGTCTAATAAATTGGTCAATTAAACAAAACTTCTTCTTTGACCTCCCTTCTCCTTGGTATGTTATGATGTTGTGGTTGACCATGTGTTCTGCCCCCTTTTCCAGATAGCTGCTCAGATCTGCAGACAGGCCGGCCTGGTGAAGAAATCTAAAGATGTGATGGACTACAGTGATGACAACTTTGCAATTGTTTTTGCTGCAATGGGCGTAAGTGACAATGTTCTGATGTTCTGCGCCTTCAGGGCCTTTTTTTTTTTTTTTTTTTTTTAAATTATTAAATGAGCATTAACCTCCTTCTTCTGGATCCCCGATGGGATCCATATTCCACTCTTTGATGTTTACTCTGGGTATTAAAGCTAATTATAAATATTATATGATGGTAAGACGTTCTGATTACCAAAAGATTGTTTATATAAAATTCATTATTGCATGCATACTATGATCTATGGCAGTGGTTGCCAAACTGCGGCCCAGGAGGCCAGATGCAGCGCTTTGCTTGCTTTTATTTTTTATTTACACCACTGTAGCTGACAGTGGTCTCTGCCACTGACACCAACAATGGTGCACTATTTCTCCCATTAATATCAATAATGGGGCAATGTTCCTCCCATTCATATCAACTATGGAACACTATTACTCCCACTGGCACCAATAATTGGGCACTATTACTCCCATTGAGAGCATCAATGTGGCACTATTCCTCCTACAGACAGCAATGATGGGGCACTATTCCTTCCACTGACACCAATGATGGAGCACTATTCCTCCCACTGACACCAATGATGGAGCACTATTCCTCCCACTGACACCAATGATGGAGCACTATTTCTCCCACTGACACCAATGATGGAGCACTATTCCTTCCACTGACACCAATGATGGAGCACTATTCCTTCCACTGACACCAATGATGGAGCACTATTCCTCCCACTGACACCAATGATGGGGCACTATCCTCCCACTGACACCAATGATGGAGCACTATTCATCACACTGACACCAAAAATGGGGCACTGCTCTTCCCATTGATACCAATGATGGGGCAATATTCCTCCCACTGACACCAATGATGGAGCACTATTCCTTCCACTGACAACAATGATGGAGCACTATTCCTCCCACTGATACCAAAAATGGGGCACTGTTTCTCCCAGTGACATCAATGATGGGGCACTACTACACCCCCTAATACCAATGATGGGGCATTGTTTAATCTCAGTGACTCCAGGACATTTTCTTCTCCCACTGGCCACAGTCCAGTCCCCCTAAAGTTTGAAGGACAGTAAACTGGCCCTTAGTTTAGAAAGTTTAAAGACCCCTGCTCTATGGGAAGACACCATTGCCACTGGTAAGATTAATTTTATATAGAGACCATGTGAACAGGGACTGCATTAAATGTCAGCCATCTTGTTTCCTCACAGGTCAATATGGAGACTGCCAGGTTCTTTAAATCAGACTTTGAGGAGAACGGCTCAATGGACAATGTATGCCTCTTCCTTAATTTGGCCAACGACCCAACGTAAGTACATTGAAACGATGACACATTCATCCACAATGGGGGATTACTCTGAACTAAGAACTCCCATAAACTCTTTGGGCAGATATATATATCTATATACAGTATATATATATACATACATACATACAGTATCTCACAAAAGTGAGTACACCCCTCACATTTTTGTAAATATTTTATTATATCTTTTCATGTGACAACACTGAAGAAATGACACTTTGCTACAATGTAAATTAGTGAGTGTACAGCTTGTATAACAGTGTAAATTTTCTGTCCCCTCAAAATAACTCAACACACAGCCATTAATGTATAAACCGCTGGCAACAAAAGTGAGTACACCCCTAAGTGACCATGTCCAAATTGGGCCCAAAATGTCAAAATTTTGTGTGGCCGCCATTATTTTCCAGCATTGCCTGGGGCCCTCTTGGGCATGGAGTTCACCAGAGCTTCACAGGTTGCCACTGGAGTCCTCTTCCACTCCTCCATGATGACATCACAGAGCAGGTGGATATTAGAGACCTTGCGCTCCTCCACCTTCCGTTTGAGGATGCCCCACAGATGCTCAATAGGGTTCATGGTTCCCTCGATGAACTTCAGCACTTATGCAGCCCCAGACCATGACACTCCCACCACCATGGTTGACTGTAGGCAAGACACACTTGTCTTTGTACTCCTCTCCTGGTTGCCACCACACAAGCTTGACACCATCTGAACCCAATAAGTTTATCTTGGTCTCATCAGACCACAGGACATGGTTCCAGTAATCCATGTCCTTAGTCTGCTTGTCTATAGCAAACAGTTTGCAGGCTTTCTTGTGCATCATTTTTAGAAGAGGCTTCCTTCTGGGACGACAGCCATGCAGACCAATTTGATGCAGTGTGCTGCGTATGGTTTGAGCACTGACAGGCTGACCCCCCCCCCCACCCCTTCAACCTCTGCAGCAATGTTGGCAGCACTCATACATCTATTTCCCTTAGACAACCTCATGCACTCAACTTCTTTGGTCGACCATGGTGAGGCCTGTTCTGAGTGGAACCTTGTCCTGTTAAACTGCAGTATGGTCTTGGCCACCATGCTGCAGCTCAGTTTCAGGGTCCTGGCAATCTTCTTATGGCCTATCTTTATGTAGAGCAACAATTCTTTTTTTCAGATCCTCAGAGTGTTCTTTGTCATGAGGTGCCATGTTGAACTTCCAGTGACAAGTATGAGAGAATGAGAGCGATAACACCAAATTTAACACACCTGCTCCCCATTCACACCTAAGACCTTGTAACACTAACGAGTCACATGACACCGGGGAGGGTAAATGGCTAATTGGGCCCAATTTGTACATTTTCACTTAGAGTTGTAAACGGTTTAGACATTAATGGCTGTGTGTTGAGTTATTTTTAGGGGACAGCAAATTTACACTGTTATACAAGCTGTACACTCACTACTTTACATTGTAGCAAAGTGTCATTTCTTAAGTGTTGTCACATGAAAAGATATAATAAAATATTTTCAAAAATGTGAGGGGTGTACTCACTTTTGTGAGATCGTGTATATACTGTATATAAAAAAGACACATCAGCAAACATATAGTATGTGAAGTGTAATACAACACAAACTTGACACATTTTGACCATTAGGGCTTCATCAGGAGCTGGGATACGACATCTCTTCCCTAATAAATATCATCTCACTATTTTGTAATCCAGCCTGAGGTGCGTCATACTGGTAGAGAGAACACAGGCAATGTTCCATAGACAGTATGCAAATAAAACACTGCAACACCACCTTAAAGTGCCTTTTACTCAAATGTAAGGTGAGATGAGTGTAACTCAAAGTTTTTACCCCCTTAATAATTTTAGATAAAATTAGGAGAATAAGGCTAAATTTTGGCATTTTCTCCAAATGTACTAGGGTTAATGGGAAAGGGGAAATGATGATTGTTTTTGGTGGTTTTCAAGGGCACAATGGGCCTTAAATGCCCCCTGAGGATTCCAATTTTGGGCCTGTTCTGGTGCCAAAAAATGCCCATTTTTAGCCTCATTACTTTACTTTTTGTTTTGCGGAAAGAAAAATGAACTGTAAAAAGCAAGTAAAAGGATGAGGCTAATGAATGACCATTGTTTCTCCACTTGGAGAGACTTCCAAGAACTGCTGGTAAAAACCCAAACGCTACAATATATAAAATCTGCCATTGATTGTACACCTGTACAGTCACACTGATGTATATCTCATACATATCTATAACTCCAGGTATGTGTGAGGCAGATAGGTAAACAGTGTGATAATCATGATAATAAAGTCCTGTTCTGTTCTGTCCCCTTCTGTTAGAATTGAGAGGATTATCACCCCACGTCTGGCACTCACAGAAGCCGAGTACTTGGCCTATCAGTGTGAGAAACACGTCTTGGTGATCCTGACAGACATGAGCTCCTATGCTGAAGCCCTGCGAGAGGTAACAAATTCCACTACCATACAACCATTGTGGTTTTTCTTGTCTTTTGGGCAAATCCACCAAAAATTGTTTTTTTGTCCTGTAAATGGATGCTCTTATGAAGAATCACACATCCAGCCTCTTAACTCAAGGACACCAAAGACCTTGCTCCCATGAAAATGGAAGGGAATTTCCCCAACAAGGTCCCAGAGATCAAAAAAACCTTACAGGGCACTTACATGTCTTTATTGTATCCAAAACTAAAAAAAGGAATAAAAAAAAAGCTTTTTGTCTTGAGTTTAGCATAAAGTCAATGACCAAGCTGGGATAAGTTCACTTAATATGGTCATGGCAGGTGGGCTCACTTAGGAACGCAAACAGGAAATGTTTTGGTTGATTGCACATTGGGTACATGCATCCTGATAGGATTCTTGGTTTTTGGTCTTACAGGTATCAGCAGCCCGTGAAGAGGTGCCTGGTAGGAGAGGGTTCCCCGGGTACATGTACACAGATTTGGCCACCATCTATGAGCGAGCTGGCAGAGTGGAAGGCAGAAGCGGCTCCATCACGCAAATCCCCATCCTAACTATGCCCAATGATGGTAAGTTCCTACATCCCTGCAAACTTTTCTTGCCCCACTTTCTTCTAAAGTCTGACCTGCCCTGCTCAGTATACCAAACTGATTCAAGTACAAACTGAACTTGGATCAGTAGTTTGGGTATGAGTCACATGAGCACATTCAATTTCAATGCTAGCTTTTTCTTTGGCCATTATTAATGGCATAGCACTACACATTTTTGGTGTGCTAATCCTTTTTTTTCTTTTTGCCATAATAGGGTTAAGGCCTAGGCTTATAGAGGAACTTTAGTCCCCTTTTGTTTGGCTTGACCCCCTACAGCGCCGTCATTTCCATTATTATGCCAGATGTGTTGAAAGGCTCTGCTCCGTCTTCGGGTGCTGGCAGAGCCCGTCAGTACATCTGCACATATGCAGAAGATTTTTCCAATGCACACGCACATGAGGCAACCGGTATGACCCTCCCTAGGAGGACATCCATGACGTCGGTCCCAGCATCCACATTCTAAGCCTATTCTATCTACGCTGTGAAGGAAGAATTTGTACACTTACCTATTCTGAGGGTGTTCTGATCCAGTCAAAGGATCATGTCCCCATGCCATCTTCAGTGCCTGGGCAGTGACGTCACCCATAGGCCTACTATGGTGCATCTGTTGTCACCTGTCCTTCCTCTATAATGGAACTTGATCATGTGACCGGACGGGCTGGTCGCCCTTGGAATAGGTAAGTATTCAGATCTTTCCTCTACAGGTTAGATAGAATAAGTTTAAAAAATTTAACTGGTGCTTAAAATTCTTGCAGCATTCTTCCATGCCTATATTATAACACACAAAAAAAACATGCCAAATTAACCTGAATATCTTATTATGTTTTACCCATTTGCAGATATCACTCACCCCATTCCTGACTTAACTGGGTTTATCACTGAAGGACAGATCTACGTAGACAGACAACTTCACAACAGGCAGGTCGGTTTGCAATTCTATATACGGTACAGTTTGACATTTTGATTGGAGGGCTTCCTTAAAGCTGATCTCCAGGATAAGCAAATATAATTTAAATACATTCCTCATGTATGTTCTTTTTGAATCTTGTGTATTTCTTCAAGATCTGTGCAGTAATCCAGTGTGAGACTTCAAGTAATAAAGACTTCTCACTGCTGCTCTCTCTCCTTATGCAGGGCAACTGGTCTTGTCTCCACCCACTCCTGTAGTTTTCTGCAGGCAACTTGTAGTGGGTGGAGCCTACTGGGTCTTTACCACAGCCCTGCTCTCTGCACAGGCAATCTACAGACTAGGGATGATGGTGCTACTACTTTTACACTGTAATTTCTAGGTTGGCAAAGGCATTTAGTGCACAAAAGGTGTATTTATATTCTTTGTGGCTATTGAGGAATGTATTTGAATCAACGTTTTTGTGTCCCGGGTTCAGCTTTAAAATCCAGCCAAAAATATTTTTTTAGATTTTGAAAAATATGGTTTGATCCTGGTGGGCTGAGATGGCTTCTGGCATCTGATATGTCCTGGATAATTCGACTATGACATCTGTCTGCCATCATTCCACATCACCTAGGGGATTTGACTGTTCCTACTGACTGTGTGTCTTCCTTTCACATTTTCCATGATATAAAATAAATAATAATCCAACAGAGATGGTGGGAACCCCTCCTAATATTCACAACAGGCGTGCAAATCCCGGGAACTTAGCGTTTATATGACCGGCCCTTTAACCAACTCTTCATCATCTGGTGGTTTAACACTGGTAATTAAAAATATTGGGTTTCATTTTTTTTTTTTTCAGATCTACCCCCCTATCAATGTGCTCCCATCACTGTCCCGTCTTATGAAGTCTGCCATTGGTGAAGGCATGACGCGAAAAGATCATGGTGATGTTTCCAACCAACTGGTATGCAAATCCTTGGCTCAAACACTGTCCACATCTGCTAGACTATGGTTATTGTCCATATTGTATTTGCTTTTCCGTGAGGGACAGGTCCACAAACCAAAACTGGGGTGGAGGTTTTTAATTTTTCTGGATCTTATTACATTTTCCTCATGGAGTTAGGGCTGCCATACATACACAGCTCAGATTTTGTTGGACTCCTGCTGAGTTGGATAAAAACGCAAGCCATAGGTGCCCCTGTTGGCAGCACTTGGCTCGCCAAAAGTTGTTAAATTAACTTGTTGCCAGAGGTGCCAGGTAAAAATAATTGTCAGTTGAATTGTGATTGCATCCAGCCAGATATAGGCCCTGTTAAGTTCAGGGTGCCGGGTGCCACAATACAATGGCCGGCAAGGGACTCCTCCATCCACATTGTTCGGTGTGGATGAAGGAATCGCTTAGATTCCTTGTGTTCAGCCTGCAGGCTACCCATGGCTCTGTTCCTTATCCTCAGGATATCTTCCTTTTCAACTTTCTAAAATAAACAAAAACATTTAAAAATGTAGACTTTGCCAAGGCCGCTGGGTTGATTTGGGAGTTCCAACTTTGGAGTCCTAGAGAAAACCTAGTGTGTGATGCCAGATACACACTCAGACTAATATTTATTAAATCAGTATTGTAACATAGATTACTTCTATCATAACTATAACTTTTTAGAAAAATACAAAGTTGGCTGGGTTCTGTACTGATATTTAGAGACAGGTTGGGGAGACTGTCCCTTTCAATATACGTAGCTCCATGGCATCAGTTGGCCAAGTGCACTTAATATTGATTAGATACCTCTATCACCACAGTCACTGCTTTTGACTCATTGATGATACAGCTCACAGGGGACAACATAAAAAACAGAAAAGGGGAAAATTAGAAATGTGGCAAAGATGTAGTATCTTTGCCTTTACTTTTAACTTCAACTCCTCCAGGGTAGTCTTGGCATAGAACAGTGGTCTCCAAATTATGGCCCGGGGCCCTGACGCAGCCCTTTGCTTGTCTTCAAATGACCCTTGGGGCACTTTTCCTCATACTGACACCAACAACGGGGGAACAATTCTTGCCACTGACACCAACAATGAAGCACTATTTATGTGTTCTCCAAATTATGGCCCGGGGCCCTGACGCAGCCCTTTGCTTGTCTTCAAATGACCCTTGGGGCACTTTTCCTCATACTGACACCAACAATGGGGGAACAATCCTTGCCACTAACACCAACAATGGAGCACTATTCCACTGATGCCTTTCACTCACTGACACCAAAGATGGGGTAATATTTCTCCCACTGGCACCAATGATTGTGCACTATTCCTCCCACTTACACCAACAATGGTGTACTATTCCTCTCACTGACACTAACGTCCTACTAACACCAGTAAACTGGTACCTTGTTTAGAAAGTTTAGAGACCTTCAGCATAGAATATCATTTCATTTGCCTAAAGCCCAGCTCCAAGATATTAGCAACCCGTCTCCCACTCCTCCCTCCCACCTACACCAACTTACCAATGAACAAAAAAAAACAATCTAAATCTCCATTTTACTTATCTAAAGCCACAGTCATGTGTTGATCATTCTCTCTTCTTGTCCATTTCACTGTCTGCATGATGTGCACAACTCCTATTGGTGGAGGCGACATTTTCAGTGGCAGGGTTTTCTCTCATTTGCAGAGGCAGGAGAACTCATTGCAGCAGGGAGGGGACCTATGTCCAAGAAGATAAGGAGCAGGGAAAAATGGGTGGTCCCTGGGGCAGAATATTAGCTTTGTTCTAGAGCAGGAGTCTCCAAACTTTCCAAACAAAGAAACATAGGGCCACTTTACTGTCCTTCAGACTTCAGGGGGGCCGGATTGTGGCCAGTGGGGATGGAAAATGTTCGGGGCCTGACATCCGCTGGAATAAACAATGCCTCAAGTGTGGTATTCAGCTGCATGGTACCTGTGGTCAGTAGGAGGAGGAATAGTGCCCCATCATTGGCAGCAGTGGGAGGAAAAACGCCCGTCGTTGGTATCACGGAGAGGAATAGCACCCCATCACTGATATCAGTGGGAGAAATAGTGCCCCATTGCTGACATCAGTAGGAGGAATAGTGTCCCATCACTACTATCAGTGGGAGGAATAGTGCCCCCCTATTGGTTTTAGTGGATGACATAGTGCCCCATTATTGATATTAATGGAAGGAATATTGCCCCATCATTGATATTAGTGGGAGGAACAGTGCCCCTATGGTTGGTGTCAGTTGGGGGAATTATACCCAACTGCTGGTGTCAGTGTTAGGAAAAGTGCTTCAAATCAGTGGGAGGGATAGTGCCGCAAGAGCCAGACAAAGGCCAGCAAAAAAATGCATTTGGCCCTCAGGTCTCAGTTTGGAGACCACTGTTCTAGAGGAAAATTTGATCCATTGCACTGAAGGATGGCTTAGGAAGAAATGTTTGGAATCAAGACTGGGGAGTAAGGTAATTGATGTTCAATGCACTTTTTAAATATTATTTTTTCCTGGAGCTGGGTTTTAAAATTTGGGATCACCTAAAGGCAGGCAGGTTAGGAGATAGACAGATTGAGGTAGGGAGTTGCAGAGGATGGGAGAAGTTCTGGAGAACTCCTGAAGGTAAGCATGGAAGGGGATGATGAGTAAGCTAGAAAGCAGGTGGTCTTAGAAGGAACGAAGACAATTGTTTGGGTGATATTTTGAGACAAGGATGGTGACATGGCTGGGGAAAGCGTTGTGAATGGTTTTGTGTGCTAGTTATTAGGATTAGTATTTTGAATGTTATTCATTAGGCCAGTGGAAGTCAATGGGAGGACTGGCAGAGAGGGTTGGCGGACACTAAATGGTTATATATAGGTCTGTTTTTTTCACAAAGCTCCACCCCTTTATATGAAAGTCCTATCCCTCCCCAAGGTGTAATGTCAGGGGCAGGATATCAAATGGTTATTATTCTAGAAACTGAGACTCATGACATCTAATAGTAGGAATTCCAGTCTATACCTGTGTCCAAGTGAGGCGCCTCTTCATACTTGCTCAGTTTTCCCCAAAAAATAATACACATGAGGAGCTCTATACTGTATGTTGTGTTGGTCAATTCAAATGTTCTAGTTCAGAGTAATTTTGTCTTTGTTTCATGGAACAGTATGCATGTTATGCCATCGGTAAAGACGTCCAGGCCATGAAAGCCGTGGTGGGTGAAGAAGCCCTGTCTTCAGATGACCTCTTGTATCTGGAATTCTTGCAAAAGTTTGAGAGACAGTTCATTGCTCAGGGTAAATTATCACTGATATTATCATTCGTTTGTATAGCTCAGCTCTGTCATATTCCCTGCTGCGCAATACTGTATATGAACATCTATTGTATATCAAATTTAAACTTGTAATAGTGCGACTTGAGACTATCCATGGTGCCAACATCCCAATAATTTTAAAAGTACAAAAAAAACATTGAGTGCAAGCGATTTTGTAGGTACCATATATCAAATAATCAATAGATAAAATTAACAGTTTTATTATTGTAAAATTAAAACAATACAATGGAAAAAATATATTTACAGGCCATATAATGTTACACTAATTGCATTGCTTACAACTTTTTTTTCCAAAGCTGTTTTTTATTTATTTTTTTATAAAAAAAAAAAAAAAGAGCATGGAATATGTTTTTTTACAATGATAAATATCTCTATGACGTGTATTCAAACTATATAACAAGAAGAATTAATGAAAGATTTCTAAAACTTTATGTAAAGTCTTAAATTATTGCAAGTTCTCTCAGCTAAAGACCAGCAAATTCTGGAATACAATTCAAGTAACACTGTACTTCCCAATGCAGTTCTCAAACAAGAGAAATATGCATTTCTGCCACTAGGGAGCACTGCAGGAGAAAGGCTCCAGTTTAGTTTGCTTTTGGGCTCCATCTTTTATCTCCTACAGTTGGGTGAGTGTTGGGATACAGTGGATCAGGGGTGTCAAATTAGCGCCCCTCCAGCTGTTTGCGGAACTACAAGTGCCATGAGGCATTGCAAGGTTGACAGTTACAAGCATGATTCTTACAGGCAGAGGCATGAAGGTATTTGTAGTTCTGCAACAGCCGAAGGGCCGCCAGTTTGACACCCCTGCAGCAGATGATAGTTTCTCACCTCTCTGGCCTTAAAGAAGTTGTAAAGTCAGAAGGTTTTTTATCTTAATGCATTCTATGCATTAGGATAAAAAGCCTTCTGTGTGTAGCAGCCCCTAATACTTACCTGAGCTCCATCTCTGTCAAGCGATGTCCACGAGTCCCTTAGACGTCCGAGACTCTCCCTCCTGATCGGCAGGAACACAGCAGCGGCGCCATTGGCTCCAGGGGCTGTCAATAAAAGTCAGTTAGTCAATCAGGAGAGAGAGCTGGTAGGGCCAAATGGCAGCCCAGTGTCTGAATGGACACACGGAGCTGCAGCTCCGCTCGGGTGTCCACACAGCAAGCTGCTTTGGTCCCTCTTCTGCTCTCCTGGCCCCTCCCTCCTGATGAGTGCCCCCCACATTAAGCTGCTTGCTGTGGGGGCACTCGTTAGGAGGGAGAGGCCAGGAGAGCAGAAGAGGGACCCGAGAATAGGAGGATCCAGGCTGCCCTGTGCAAATCCAACTGCACAGAGGAGGTAAAGCTAGCAAAGCTGCAACTTGCAAATATTGTGAGGAAAAATGATTCTTTTACAAATGCTACAAGGATGACAAAATACATCCTGGCATGCCAAAATTACTTTTGATTTGTAAAACTACTCCACACTGATTTATTTATTTTTAAATTTTCCTGAAAATTTCAATTTTTCTAAAAAAAAAAAAAACCTAAAAAAAAAAAAACCAAGGAAGAAAGTTTTTTCTTTCTCAAGGCTTTAAAAAGTCTGGACATTTTACATCTCTAGACATAACAAATGTCCTCTCCGATTGTCCACTACTGTCTCCTCTGTGTGTTGGGTGGTGGTTTTCCATGCTTCTGGGTGATTTCATTGCTTACTATGTGCAGCGCCTCCCCGAACAGATATATTGCCCAAGTGCCCTAGGTGTTTTGAGATTTGCGCTTCCTACTGGATGGGAAAAAAGGGAGGTTTTTGGTACACACAGTGGCATCTGTGCTTTCCCATACCAGCTTAACCACTTAAGCCCCGGAGGATTTGGCTGCTAAAAGACCAGGGGTTTTTTTGCAATTTTTTACTGCGTGACTTTAACGGACAATTGCGCGGTCGTGCGACGCTGTACCTAAACGAATTTGACGTCCTTTTTTTCCCACAAACAGAGCTTTCTTTTGGTGGTATTTGATCACCTGTGCGATTTTTTGATCATGCGCTATAAACAAAAAAAGAGCGTCAATTTTGCAAAAATAACAATATTTTTCACATTTTTTTATATGAAATTCCCCCCCAAAAAAAATGTAAAAATCAAAATTTTTTAACATTTTCGGCCAATTTGTTTTATGCTACATATGTTTGGTAAAAAAAAATTGCAAAAAGCGTATTTTGATTGGTTTGCGCAAAAGTTATCGCGTTTACTAACAAAGGGAAAGATTTTTGTCATTTTTGGTGTTTTTTTTTTAACGCGTAATGGCGGCGATCTGCGATTTTTTTTCGGTACTGCGACATTGCGGCGGACAGATCGGACCCTTGACTGACATTTTTGACACTTTTGGGGGTACCAGTGACATTACTGCAGTAATCAGTGCTATACATATGCACTGTTACTGCAAAAATGACACTGGCAGGGAAGGGGTTAAATTTATTGGACAGGGAGGGGTTAAGTGTGTCCTAGGGGCGTGATTCTAACTGTGCAGGGACATTGCTATTGATGTAAAAACAAAGATCAACGGTTCTACATAGTATTCATTCATCTACACCAGGGAGAATGAGGGGCGGCTTGTTTACATAAGCCGCTCCGCCTTTCTCCCTTCACAGGAGCGATCGTAGTGTGACCGGCGGACATCGAGTCCGCCGGTCACACGCACTGACTTGTCTGTGAACGAGCCGCGGCGGGCGCGCGCCTCGGCGGGCGCGCGCCAGCCCGCCCGCAATTGGCTCGCAAGTCAGTGACAGGCGAGTGACGTATCCATACGTCACTCTGCCTGGCCGGGGCTGACCGCCGCAGTATATAGTCGTGCGGCGGTCGGCAACCGGTTAAAGGGAGAAGAGGGAGGCCCACCTGCACCCACAGAGATCGGGGAGGCGCTTTACATATGTTATAGGTGTCACACACAGATACACAATATGGTTGTTTTAAGAAATTTTATGTAACATTATATGGCCTGTGAATATATTGTTTCCATCGTACAGTTTTAATCTTACCATAATAAATCTTTGGTAATTTTATCTACTGGCTGTTTGATATATGGTGCCTACAAAATTCCTTCCCCTTGATGTACTTTTGAACATCTATTAGTCTCTGTAGCACATTAGGTTACAGTTTAAAAGCTCAAATGTTACAAACAATATTACAATTATTATAACACACTTATATATTTTTCTCAGTGCTGTATAATGTGAACTAAGTATAGCAGTCTCCGCCCCTGAGGAACTTACACTTTTCTGTTTTCACTGCAGTTTATTAACTCCAGTGCTACATTTTTCTGTTCTCACTACAGAATAATAGCTCCAGTGTTACAAACAGTATTAAAATTAATTTAATACACTTATATGTTTTTCACAATGCTCTACACTGTAAACTACTTACAGCAGTCTCCGCCCCTGAGGAACTTATATATTTCTGTTCTCACTACAGTTTAATAACTCCAGTGTTACACTATTCTGTTATAACTACAGTTAAATATCTCTAGTGTTTCAAACGCCATTAACATTATTATACTATACAGTACATTTATGTTTTCTTCAGTGCTCTACACCGTGAACTACTTACAGCAGTCTCCGCCCCTGAAGAACTTACAGTTTTCTGTTTTCACTGCATTTTATTAACTCCAGTGTTACATTTTTCTGTTATCACTACAGTTTATTAGCTCCAGTGTTACAAACAGTATTAAAATTAATATAATACACTTATATGTTTTTCACAGTGCTCTACACCGTGAACTACTTACAGCAGTCTCTGCCCCTGAAGAACTTACACTTTTTTGTTTTCACTACATTTTAATAACTCCAGTGTTACATTTTTCTGTTATCACAACAGTTTATTAGCTCCAGCTTTGCAAACAGTATTACAATTAATATAATACACTTATATGTTTTCCACAGTGCTCTACACTGTACACTACTTACATCAGTCTCCGCCCCTGAGGATCTTATAGATCTTATATATTTCTGTTCTCACCACAGTTTAATAACTCTATTACACTATTCTGTTATAACTACAGTTTATTAGCTCCAACGTTTCAAACACCAATAACATTATTATACTATACAGTACTTATATGTATTCCACAGTGCTCTACACTGTGAACTACCTACAGCAGTCTCCACCCCTGAGGAAATTACACTTTTCTGATCTCACTGTAGTTTAATAACTCCAGTGTTATAGTTTTCTGTTATCACTACAGTTTATTAACTCCAGTGTTACAAACAGTATTAAAATTAATATACTGTATTACACTTATATGTTTCCACCATGCTCTACACTGTACACTACTTACAGCAGTCTCCTCCCCTGAGGAACTTATATATTTCTGTTCTCACTACAGTTTAATAACTCCAGTGTTACATTTTTCTGTTATCACTACAGTTTATTAGCTCCAGTGTTACAAACAGTATTACAATTAATATAATACACTTATTCGTTTTCTACAGTGCTCTACACAGTGAACTACTTACAGAAGTCTCCACCCCCAAGAAACGTACACTTTTCTGTTTTCACTAAAGTTTAATAGCACCGGTGTTACAAACACTATTAACATTATTATAAGACACATATTTTCCACAGTGCTCTACACTGTGAACTACTTACAGAAGTCTCCGCCCCCGAGGAATGTACACTTTTCTCTTTTCACTACAGTTTAATAGCATCAGTGTTAAAAACCACATTAAAATTATTATAAGACACATATATTTTCCACAGTGCTCTACACTGTGAACTACTTACAGAAGTCTCCGCCCCTGAGGAACTTACACTTTTCTGTTTTCACCACAGTCTTACACACCTTTACTCTTTTTTGTTTCTTCCCCTCTAACTCTCTCCCTCTTCTCATGTCTCTTGGTCTCTCTAACACCTAGTCAGGGTCCATCTGTTACATTTCTAGAGCAGTGTACAACAATTAAAGATGATTGGTTGATCAGCTGGTTCTGTAAGCCAGAAAGGTAACTCCTGCGCACGTATGTTTTCTCCTCCAGGAGCGTATGAGAATCGGACCATCTTTGAGTCTCTGGACATTGGATGGCAACTGCTACGAATCTTCCCAAAGGAACTTCTCAAGCGTATTCCGGAGAGCATGCTGGCCGAATTCTACCCCCGAGAATCGCGAGCGCAGGCAGGGACCTCCAAACACTGAATACAAGACTGACTTTATTCATAATGACACAGAAAAATGCCAGTACAGGGTCTTTAAAACAATATTTATTTTGAATGTTGATGTGTATCTTCCTGTTTCACTATTAAAGTGTTACTCCCCTCAAACAATGTATCTGATTCATTGCCTTCAACACAAAGGATTTTGTAGGCTTCATCCTGGTTGATGAACTCCTCCTAGGAGGAGGTAATGAGGTAATAACTCCTCCTATGAGGAGGTACTGAGGTAATAACTCCTCCTATGAGGAGGTAATGAGGTAATAACTCCTCCTATGAGGAGGTAATGAGGTAATAACTCCCCCTATGAGGAGGTAATGACCATATGTTGGGGTTTTGATTGTCATTGCCACATGGAGAAAACATGAGAATGGGGCAGTAAGAAGTATGAATATCCCTGAGCATTTTAACAATGCTGTGACCAGGCTGCTACTTTAAATCTGAACTGCATAGTTGTAGAGGCTCCTCTAGTTTATTAAAATGGTTTACTCTAATTTCACTGCACACTGTGAGCTTTTTACAATGTGCATTAGAAGCTGAAACAAGTCAGAAAGAGCCCACTTCATTGCTTGGCTGGAGGGCATCCAGTGGCATATAGCCTTTTCCACCCCAGCCTGACTGTCCTTGGCCCACCCCCTTCATATATTAGATTTATTTAAATCTTGGAGGCCCAGCATTACCATGTGGGGTGGTCTGCATGCAAATACAGTATGCCTGGAAACTCCCACTCCTCCAGACTGACACCCACCCATTAGGGGATTTTGATATTTGCATAACTCCTCCCAAGAGCCAGCCCACTGCTTGCATCAGTGCTGAGGACTCTTGAAAGTAGTGCTGAGGCAGAGTGCTGTGATGCTTTCAGGAAACTATGTACAGCACCCTGCCGGCTCCCCCCACCAGCTATGATCTGCCTGCATTGTACAGGGAAGCACAGAGACCCAGTGATATCATCACTGGGTCTAAATATAAGGTATGGGATGAAAATGGAAAACTTTTATTTAAAAATGTAATTTGCATGTTGAGGGGGCAGGGAGGGACCAGAAAAATTAAATGTCAGTAATAACGTGTAGGTTCAGCTTTACAATGAAGCACACTGTGCTGGCCCATATGGGTATAGCAGCATAATGTGCTAAACTGACCCGCCAGCCTGGGCGCCCTTTCAAAGTCCACAACTACATCATTTAGAGGAAGCTTCTTCAAATCCTCTGCAGCCAATGACGACTCTGTCCCAAGTTGTGGTGATGGAGCAGCTGTTGAGACCAGCGCCCCCTAGTGCCACAAGAGGGAACTCCATTTAGTTATTTTGGGCCGCTCAACTCAGTATGTGCTCTCTCCTGTCACCTATCATGAGCCCGGAGGCTTTGACAGAGTACACATTGCACATGCGCAGCCCAAAAAAAAAAAGGATGCTACTCCCTCCTGTGGCACTAGGTGGCGCTGGTCCCAACAGCTGCTCCATCCCTACAATACCCTCAGGACGGAGCCATTGCTGGCTGCAGAGGATTTTATTACTATCTGCGCCCCCTACGGAGAGATATTGCTCAGTGCATGTCTCACTGATCTCAAAAGATTTAAAGTGGTTGTAAACCCTTTCATATACCCAGTGAAATGACTGGCCTAAACTTTTTGATGATAGTCTAATTTTTTGAGATGCCCCTGTACATAGAACTTTATCTTACAGAAAAACCAAGTTATTGTTGGATAAAAAAGCACAGAGCAGCTTGTTCTCCTCCATAGGCGGTGTACCGGGTTGAGAGCTGAATGGGTTAAACTACGAAAATGGCTTGAGGGTTCCTCAACTTTTCTTTCTGTCTTGTAACACACAATAGAGGTCACAACTTACATCAAGGTCACCTTGTTAAATGTTTTACAGCCAGACATTTATAAATGAGTGCCGTGTCCTGTATGAATGTACTTCACTCTTTATACCGGTGATCAGTGCTAGGACAAGGTCATCCAGCGCCCAGGGCAAAGATGCCAAACTGTGCCCCCCCTTCCCTTAGGGTTAGGGTTTGGGCCCCCCATCCCTGCAATAAACCATTGTGCCCAGGGCAGCTGCCCCCTCCTGTCCACCCCTTGTCCCGGCCCTGCCGGTGATGGTGTTTTCACAACAAGCTTTCCACTCTCTCCTTTGTTACCAAAGCTCCAACACACCCCGTGACCTGTACAGTAGGGTGACCAGATGTCCCCGGTTTCTGGGAACAGTCCCAGGACTGAGGACACTGTCCCCGGACCAGGTCTGTCCCCGGTTTTGTCCCCGAATTGGATTTGAACAGGGGCCCGGGCAATTTCAAAGACATCCAGTGTAGAATAAAAAAAAAAATCCTAATTCTGAAAATACAGTGCCCCCCCCCCCGCTGCACCGCTCCTAATTGTGCCCCTTTCTGATGTTCATGTGCTGGGCGGAGACGGAGGGGAGGGACTATCTCTTCCGTTCTGGCCCGATTCTGCTCCTTGGCGCAAGTCTGGGCCAGAAGCCTGCCTGCCTATCTCCATTCCTTCCCCGGTGGAGTGATCTTCCTCCACTCCTCACCCTGTAGTAGCCGGGGCCAAGAGAGTGAGACTTGAGAGGCTGTGAGGCGGGCGGTGGCATCGGTGACAGGCAGAAGGAGGCGGCTAAGCTCAGCTGACCATGTCCAGCAGCAGGAACAGAGGAGAAGCGGATCCCATCGTGGGGCTGCCAGTGCCTTCAAGGCTTCAGCACAGGTGTGCTTTGAGGGTGTCTGTGAATAGACTGCAATGCACTGTGCCCGTCACTCTGGCAGGGCCGGGACAAGGGCTGGGCAGGAGGGAAGGCTGCCCTGGGCACTGTGGTATCATGAGATGGGGGGGGGGGGGGCAACAAGAAGATTTGGGGCTAGGGATTAGGGTTGGGTGGGAGAATTTGGGGAGCAGCACTGTGTAAAATGGGAATGGGAATTTTGGGGGGGGGGTGGGTCTAGGAAAGGTGATTTTGGGGGATTTGTGTTGGGAATGGGGAAGAGGATCTGTGCAAGGAAGGGAGATTAGGGGTGTTTGTGCTGGAAGAGGTGATATGGTAGAGGGGTAATGGGATTTGTGCTAGGAGGGAACATTTTTCGGGGGAGATCTGTGCCTGTAGGCATGATTGGGGTGGGGGGGGGGGTATTTTTTGTGCTGGGGGAGTTTGTGATGGAAGGGGGATTTAGAGTGGGGGGGATTTTTTGCTAAGACATAATGCTCATATATTTTGGGATCATGGGGAGGGGGGGGGGGGTGCAGTTTGGCATGTTTGCCCTGGGCTCTAGATGGCCTTGTCCTGGCACTGCTCTCTGGCATCATGGATGGCATCATAACTCACAGGCAGGGGGCGCTCTATCATGGCTCTGTCACAGTGTGTCACATATCATGGCTGCTTATTGGTCATAAGCCCACTGCTTTGTCAGAATAGCGCTATCTATCAGATTCTGCTACCGGAAGTGACGTACGGACTATAACACTTACTGTGCATGTGCCATGCGTTCCAACATGGCCGCTATGCCTTCCAATAGGTTTCCTAATGTGACAGAACATGAAGCAGAGGTGGACATCTTCTTACACCCACGCAAGTCTTGAATTTTACATTTATTTTAGCAGTAAGCAATAGGGTGTAACATCACCAGCATCCGCGCTGCTGAGGATGGGCTCCGCTCTCACTAGGCCACATGTACTATGTAAGACCAATTCTTGCTTTAATCAAGAGTACCTCTCTAGGGTTATGGTATGAAGGCACCACCAACACCCAAAGTCCGATTTTTCCACACCTGTTAGTTCTATTCAAAGTCTTCGAAAGAGACACCAGAATTTATCCATAAAATCTTTAATCATGCTCCCAGTGCTTTACATTGTGGCCTCATCATACAGACTGGCTCCCCAAGCCATTATTTACAAAATAAGGAAAGCTTGCAGAGACAATGTCATTTTTTTGGATTTATAAATGTCAGTATTGCTGCAGCAGCTTCTATATACAGTACAGATGTGCCACTTTACAGGCAGACTAAGGGGACTCCCAGTCCCAGGCACTATATTTCAAATAATTTTTTATTTTTTTTGTTATTTCTCATTTTTATGGTTTCACTTTAAGCATCAGCAAATCACTGTTCATTTAAAAATGACATTTAGTACAAACTTTTTTCTTCATTGATACATGTCCCTCAATTACTTGCATATAAGCCTTCAAAATGGGCACTTTTGATTTTTCCATTTTAGGTCCCATAGACTTCAATAGGGTTCGTTATTCGGCTTCGAACTTTTGTGATGTTTGAAAGTTCGGCCCATCTCTAGTAGGGATCATTGGGGGGTATCTGTGCCAGGCAAAGGGGATGGGGGATTTAGGGAAGAGAGAGGATTTGACCTGAGAGGGGGATTGGGGGGGGGGGGGCAAAGATGGGTGCTGGGAAGTGTGTTTCAGCGGGGGGGGTTGGGGAGTTTTTGCTCGGAGGAGGGAGAATTTTTGTTTGGAGAGAATTTTTGCTTGCAAAGGGAATTTATGCTTAGGTGGTAAGTATGAAGAATAGTGCATGTTTTTTTGGGGGGGAGGGATAGGATTTTGCTGACACATAATGCTCATCTTGGGGAGGGTCTCTCTACTCAATTCAAAAAAGAAAAGTTTGGCTTTATGTACACTTCAGGCTTTCATAATCTTTCATCCACATCATATTATAGGAGGTAAAGCTGCAGGTTCTAAATGTATCCTGGCCCTCGGCAGAACGTGGCAAGAGAAAGCCCTGCTCAGACTGTTGCTGCTATATAAATCCTGTATAATATTAATAGGAGAACTGTTTGAATCTGATATCCATAATGGACTGTTTTGATAAAAGGGGTGTACATGCTGCACATTACACACACCTGACCCCTGCACTCTGTTCATTACACACACCTGACCACTGCACTCTGTACATTACACACACCTGACCCCTGCACTCTGTACGTTATACATTCCTGACACCTGCATTCAGCACATTACATACATGTAACCCCTGAACTTTGAACATTACACACACTCGAAGTCTGCCCTGTGCACATTACACACACTCTGCCCTCTGTACAATCCATACTCCTCACACCTGAACTTAGTATGTTACATACATCTGACTCCTGCACTCTGTACATTACACATATCTGACCCCTGTCCTCTTTACTTATACACTACTGCCTCTCTCGACATTACATGCTCCTGTCCCCTGCTCTGGGTATATTTCACACATCTGACCCCTGTACTCTGTACGTTACACAATTCAGTCACCTGCAGCCTTTGATATTTCATATATTTGACCCCTGCACAGTACATTACACACAATTGACCTAATCACTGAGTACATTATACACACCTGAGCCCTGCTTTTCATACGTTACACACTCCTGACACCTGCACTCAGGACATTACATACACCTGACCCCTCCCATCCTGTACATTACATACATCTAACCACTGCACACTGTACCATTACATACATCTAACCACTGCACACTGTACCATTACATAAACCTGACCCATGCACTCTGCACATTACATACATCTAATCCCTGCACACTTTACATTACATACACCTGACCCCTGCACTCTGTACATTACATTCATATAACCCCTGCACTCTGTACATTACATACACCTAAACCCCGCACACTGTACATTACATAAACCTGACCCCTGCATACTGTAAATTACATACTCCTGACCCCTTCACTCTGTACATAACATACATATAGCCCCTGCACTCTGTACATTACACACACCTGACACCTGCACACTGTACATTAATTACACCTGACCCCTGCACACTGTACATTACATACACCTGACCCCTGCATCCTGTACATTACATACATCTAAACACTGCACACTGTACCATTACATACACCTGACCCATGCACTCTGTACATTACATTCATATAACCCCTGCACTCTGTACATTACATACACCTAACCCCCGCACACTGTACATTACATACACCTGACCCCTGCATACTGTACATTACATACTCCTGACCCCTTCACTCTGCACATCACATACATCTAACCCCTGCACTCTGTACATTACACACACCTGACACCTGCACACTGTACATTAATTACACCTGACCCCTGCACACTGCACAGTACATACACCTGTCATCTGCACTTTGTATATTACATACACCTGACCCCTGCACACTGTACATTACATATACCTGACTCTTGCACACTGTACATTATATACACCTTACACCTGCACACTGCACACATCTGACCCCTGCACACTGTACATTACATACACCTGACCCCTGCACTCTGTACATTACATACACCTGACCCCTGCACAATGTACATTACATACACCTAACCCCTGCACACTGTATATTACAAACACCTGACGTCTTCACTCTGCACATTACACATACCTGACCCCTGCACACTGCACACTGCACCCCTGCACTCTGTATATTACATACAAGTGACTCCTGCACACACCTGACCCCTGCACAATGTAAATTACATAAACCTGACCCCTGCACTCTGTACATTGCATACACCTGATCCCTGCACTCTGTAGATTACTTACACCTGATGTCTTCACTCTGCACATTACACATATCTGACCCTTGCACACACCTGACCCCTGCACTCTGTACATTACATACACGTGACTCCTGCACACACCTGACCCCTGCACACTGTACATTACATAAACCTGACCCCTGCACTCTGTACATTACATACACCTGATCCCTGCACTCTGTATATTACATACACCTGGCATCTGCACTCTGCACATTACACATACCTGACCCCTGCACACTGCACACACCTGACCCCTGCACTCTGTATATTACATACACCTGACCCCTGCACTCTTCACATTACACATACCTGACTCCTGCATTCTTTACAATACATACTTCTGACCTCTATACACATCTCTAGATAAGCTCAGATTTTAAGCCCCTCCTATAATTAGCGCAATCTTGCTACACATGCACGCCACTTATTTTTTTTCCCTCTGGCTGCCAACGGGTGCACTGAAATTTTTTACGCCCTGTGTGTGTATGGGGGAAGGGAGGGCAGGATGGGGACCCTGTGAAGTAACCTGTGCAGGGCCCCCACAATTTCTAATGGCCTCCATGGACGCGGCCTGAACAGTGAGACATGGGAGCTGGAAGTAAGCAGAGGCTGCGGTTGTTGGATCCAGGTAAGTACGCATCTGTGAAGGGGGTAGGTAAATTAGGTAAGGTCAGAGGAACGGGGGGGGGGGGTGTGGGGGTAAATAGGTGCACCCTTTAAAGTGCACCTGTCTGCAGGCTTCATTGGCAGGTCATGTCTTGTAGGTTTCCTCGCAAGAACACAAGTGAGGCTCCAATGATGGAGCTACTGTACGTTTCCTTGGTTTAATTTCCTTCTATTCCTTACCTCCGAGGGGCCGAGGAAAGCTTTGTTAGGCTCCATGCACATCAGCTTAAAAATCCATCCTTGTGTTTTACCTGTAGATAGAACCTGTAACAGTAACAGAGATAAAGTGATATTAAACCTTTATTTTTTTTCTTTAAATAGGAAGCATATTCTACGTACCTGCTCTGTGTAATGGCTTTGCACAGAGCAGCCCCGATCCTCATTTTCTGGGGTCCCAAGCCAGCTCTCCTGGCTCTTCCTGCCTTCCTAGTACCCCCCCATAGAAAGCTGCTTGCTGGGGGGGGGGGGTACTCATGTGGGTTCAATCCCTAGCCCCACTGCCTGCATCCATTACCACAGACAGTGGGGATTTGCAACTCCCCCACTCCCCTGCTCCCTCCCTTGCCATAGGATTTGATTGACAGCAGAAGGAGCCAATGGCCAGTTGGCCAATGGCTCAATGTGCACTTTGGTGAGAGAGAGAACAGAGAGAGCCATTGCTCCCGTGCACAGCGCTGGATCAACATTGAGCTCAGGTAAGTGTAAGGGGGGACCCTACAGCACAGGTGGTGTTTTACCTTTAATGCAGACAAAACCTTAAGGCTTTAGAACCGCTATTGGTTCATAATTCATTGGTTACATGACCAGTGCCTGGCTTTTCATGCTGTGCATAGCCATGGCAATGGGTGGGTATGAACCCGCAGTGGCAATGTTGCTGCCAGTCATGGAAGTTCAAATGAGGTTCAATGTTGATAAATATAAAGTTATGCACTTGGGGGCTAAGAATATTAATGCATCATACATACTAGGTGGAATAGAACTGGGGGAATCAGTGGTGGAGAAGGATCTGGGTGTTCTGGTGGATCCTAAGCTTAATAGCATGCAATGCCAAGCTGCGGTTTCCAAAGCAAGCAAAGTCCTTTCTTGTATTAGGAGAGGCATGGACTCCAGAGAGAGAGAGAGATATAATCTGTACAAATCATTAGTAAGACCTCATCTGGAATATACAGTTCAGTTTTGGGCTCCAGTTCTCAAAAAGGATATCAGGGAACTGGAGAAAGTGCAGAGAAGGGCAACCAAACTGATAAAAGGCATGGAGGAGGTCAGCTATGAGGAAAGATTAGAGGAACAGAATTTATTCTCTCTTGAGAAGAGGAGATTAAGGGGGGATATGATCAACATGTATAAATACATAAGGGGTTCATATAGTGAACTTGGTGTTGAGTTATTCACTTTAAGGTCAACACAGAGGACAAGGGGGCACTCTTTACGTGTAGAGGAAAACAGATTTCATCTCCAAACATGGAAAGGCTTCTTCATCGTAAGAGCTGTGAAAATGTGGAATAGCTCTCCCTCCAGAGGTGGTTCTGGCCAGCTCAGTAGATTGCTTTAAAAAGGCCTGGATTCTTTCCTGGGTGTACATAATATAACTGGGTACTAATATTTATAGGTAAAGTTGATCCAGGGAATATCCGATTGCCTATTGGGGGATCAAGAAGGAATTTTTTCACCTGCTGGAGCAAATTGGATCATGCTTTGCTGGGGTTTTTACCCTTCTTCTGGATCAACTGCGGATATAGGATTGTGTATATGGGATTGTATGGTTGGGTTTTGTTTTTTATTGGTTGAGCTAGATGGACTTGTGTCTTTTTTTCAACCTGAAGAACTATGTAACAGCTCAATGTTCTCCTATATGTCCATGCACATTAGGACTATTACATGCATATTTTGAGCTCAACGTTTAGAGGCAGGAAAAACATCCTTCTGGTTTGTCTTTCTGATTGGAGCTTTCTGGCAGAAAAACTGCAAAACTCTCCTAAACTCATCTAAGCTTTGTACAAAAATATGATTGTTTTTTTCTGCCAAAGGAACTGGCATTTTTTAAGCCCAGTGTGCATGGAGCCTAACATTATTTTGGAGGACTTTGTAGAAGAAAAATAGAAAGCCTTCTGACCAGAATAAAACCTCACTGCCCTGGGAAGGGTTGAAGTCTATGAAAAGCGTGCATGTCGTGTTTCTGGCCTGGATAGCCGAGGAACCTTCCCCGGGGAAGAGAGGGTTAATGGCCCCAGTGGTCCCCCGGACGTGTCGGGCCCTCTTCTCACATCCTCAGTGCCAGACAGTAGTTGTGTCTGGCCGCCGCCGATTGTGGATGCTCCAGTGACTCCCGGAGCTGCCAGCCGGGGGCCAGACATCAACATCTCACCCACCGGCCGCAGACTCCGCTTCTGCTGATTGCCAATCCTTGTAGAACTTCTTCACACATCACACCGAGAGCCAGGGACATGGGGGAGGGGGAGTGTGTCCTCACCCCGGGGGTACATAGTGGAGCCGAGGACAGAGGTCTGACTTCTGTACCCCAAATATCCGGGGACCAATGTGTGCTGAGACAGAAGGAAAGAGAGATAAATCATAAGGATGTACAAAGTCTATCTATCTATGTACATTATCTATTCCTATCTATCTATCTATCTATCTATCTATCTATCTATCTATCTATCTATCTATCTATCTATCTATCTATCTATCTATCTATCTATCTATCTATCTATCTATTCATATCTGTCTGTCTGTCTGTCTGTCTATCTATCTATCTATCTATCTATCTATCTATCTATCTATCTATCTATCTATCTATCTATCTATCTATCTATCTATCTATCTATCTATCTATCTATCTATCTATCTATCTATCTATCTATCTATTCATATCTGTCTGTCTGTCTATCTATCTATCTATCTATCTATCTGTCTATCTATCTATCTATCTATCTATCTATCTATCTATCTATCTATCTATCTATCTATCTATCTATCTATCTATCTATCTATCTATCTATCTATCTATCTATCTATCTATCTATCTATCTATCTATCTATCTATCTATCCATCTCTATCTGTCTGTCTGTCTATCTATCTATCTATCTATCTATCTATCTATCTATCTATCTATCTATCTATCTATCTATCTATCTATCTATCTATCTATCTATCTATCTATCTATCTATCTATGTACAGTGTCTGTCCGTCTATCCCGGTATCAGTATGTATTGTCTCCCAGCAGCCAATCACAGGCCGACTTTGCTTATTGCAGAGAATGGGATTGTAGATGTAAGATGTATAGATGAAGAGTCTGTGAGATGAATATCGTAGAAGGCGGATGGCCCATTATAGGTGGGGGGAGGGGAGGGGGGGGTATGCATACAGCGATAGAGGCATGACACATTAGTTTAATGTTCAGATTACTCTTCATGTTAATTTGCAGTGACAGGTGCACTTTAAATGTCACTTGATCCATGGATGTTACATAAGGAGCGCACCTCGGGAAGGACGGCGCGGGATGCGGCTCAGGCAGACGATGCGTCAGAGAATATTACCGGAGAGGGACAGAGCACTGAGCTATGAAGACACGGAGCAGACGATGGATGGGAGAGATCCTCCTCTGTCCATCTATATATACTCAGCGTGTTATTTATAGAACCCTTATTATATTATATAAAACAAAGTACTAATGGCCAAAATGGAAACTCTAGCATTCCTCCCATAAGCACATATTTAAAGTAATAAAACCCCCAGAGTTATTACAGCTAGACAAACAGTACATGGACCGAAAATCAAGTCAGCAGACCGATCGTTCAATTTTCATATACTGTACTTAGAGTGCTTACTGGGACAGTCGTATTGCATTTCATGTTGTATTATTATTATTTTTTTTTTCGATTGAAGAATTTTCAAATTATTTGTAGGTCAGACGTTTGAAAAAGAAAAAAATAAATAAATAAGTGAAATAGGGGTAGTAGAAAAAAAACCCATGGGTAACCACTTCAGCCCCCCCCCCCCCCCCCTCCATGACTAGACCATTTTTTACGATTCGGCACTGCGTTACTTTAACTGACAATTGCGCGGTCGTGCGACGCTGTACTCAAATAAAATTGACGTCCTTTTTTCCCCACAAACAGAGCTTTCTTTTGGTGGTATTTGATCACCTGTGCGATTTTTATTTTTGTACTATAAACAAAAAAAGACCGACAATTTTGAAAAAAAAAAAAAAAACAATATTTTTTACTTTATGCTATAAAACTTACCTAATAACAAAAAGAATTGAAATTTCTTCATCAATTTAGGCCAATTTGTATTCTGCTACATATTTTTGGTAAAAAAAAAAACAAATCACAATAAGTATATAGTGATTGGTTTGCCCAAAACTTATCACATCTACAAACTAGGGGATATTTTTATGGAATTTAAATATATATACAGTATATAAATATATATTTTTTTTACTAGTAATGACGGTGATCAGCGATTTTTAGCGGGACTGTGACATTGCGGCGGATAAATCGCACACTAAGTGGCACTTTCAAAACATTTTTGGGGACCAGTGACACTAATACAGTGATCACTGCTACAAAATATGCACTGTCACTGTAATAATGTCACTGGCAGGGAAGGAGTTAACATCAGGGGTAATCAAAGGGTTAAATGTGTTCCCTGAGAGTGCTTTCTAACTGTGTGGGGGAGGTGCTTTGACTAGGGGAAGACATAGATCCATGTTCCTGCTTAGCAGAAACACAAGATCTCCATTTTCCCCTCTCACTGACTGCTGTTCTGCCTCTCCAGAGAATGATCACGGGGTGCCAGTGAACGTGGGGTCTGCCAGACCCGCTAATTGGCTCCCGGCCTCCCGCTGTGTTCAATCACAGTGGAAGCGGGGCTCTGGCGGCTCAAGCGGTGGGCCCTAGACCTGCAGATAAAAATCACATACAGGTACATGATTTCGGGCAGGAGGGCTGCCCTGCCGCAGTATATCTGTGTGGGGTGGTCCAGAAGAGGTTAAAGCCAGCCAAAGATGGTTTGAATCTCGGCCGGTTCAGCGGGATCAACTGGGTATAACCAGGCTGCTGGATTTTGCATGCAATTATCGCTAGCCACTGGTATAGCCGCTAACAATAATCACCGTCCTCTCCTGGCGGGAGAATACAATTGCTCGGCGGGAGGGATTCCCCCTGTCAACCCTGTCTGTGTTGATGGGGGAATCGAATGAATTCCTTTGTTGCAGGAAAAAAATTGGCTTGGTGTTTGGCCAGATTTAGCCTTGGTTCACACTGCTGTGACTTCTAATGCAACTTGATGCGACACAGAAAGTCTCATGACAAGTCAAAACACATTCATTTCAATGGATGCCATCTTAATTGGTACAGTCTGGAGGAAAGAAGGGAAAGGGAGGCATGATTAAAACCTTTATACCCCTTTCACGCTTGTACGATTTGGCATGACTTTGACTCGCGGCTTGAAGCAATTTCTGTGTAATCTTGAGGTCTATGGACCTCAAGTCGCATCCAAGCCGGGACCAAAAAAGTGCAGGGACTACTTTAAAGTTCCTGTGACTTGAACTCGAACAGAAATGAATGTTACTCATTGGAAATCATGGGATAAGACTTGTCATGCGACGTTGCAGTCCCAAGTCGCAGGACAAGTCGCACAAGTGTGAAAGGGGCCTTAAAGTAGAAGTCCTCCCTAACACTAAAATCCCTGCATCTATAGACCTCCACGATCTAACACTAACCTATCTAGCCCTTTAAAGAAGAAATCAGTATACTTACCTTTTTTTAAGCCAACCCGATCTCACACTGAGCTGTCAGCCGCAGCTTCTCTGTGGAGGCGGCTGCAGAGGACACAATCGACAATGGAAGCCCCATAGTAAGTGTAGCACCCTCCTAGGTAGGTGCTAGAGAGTGAGTATAGTTTTTGGCTCTGTCTGCCTATCAGAGGAGCAGCAGGTAAATTCTATATTGCTCTGTGCTTAACAGGGAGCAGGATCTGTGAGTTAGGTCTGCTCTATGAGCTCAGTGTGTGATTCATCTGGTCTAGGGGAGTGTTTCACACTGGTCCAATAGGGAGGCATATTGGACAGTGGAGGAAACCTGACCAATGGGTACACAGTCTTTGATAAGCCCCAGTGATTGGCACAGACTGGTTGTCTCTGTGGATTGTGGGGTGTGGTATAAAAACCAGGAGCACATGTGCTCAGGGCCTTTGGTTGGCGAGCAGAGTCCCGGAAGGAAGGGTGGTTGCTGCCTCCTCTTCTGCAGCGGTTGGAGTATGGTCACAGGCAGTCGGCCTGGTGAGCCAAGAGGAAGGAGCTGAACCCAGAGGTCCAGAAGAGCTGACTAAAGGAGTTGAGACACTGGAGAGCCTGGAAAGCAGTATTGTGAGTACAGGGGATTGTGTCTACGGGCCTGACCAGGAAGGGGGCCATTCCAGAGTAGAGTAGTCAGAGGATGGGTGTCAGCTGGTGGAGTGAAAGGGGATGCTAGGTGAGTACCCTGAAGATAAGTGCTAAGTTCCTGTTTATTCAGGAACTTTACCTCAGATTCATCTAGTGGCAAGGTGAAACTGCGGTCAGATAGAAGTCCTCAACATTGTGAATAGTTAAAATTCTGGAGTATCTCACTCTTCCCTTCTCCCATCCCCATATAAAATAAAAACAACAACCCCTAGACTGATCATGGACTGAGCCGGGAAGTAAAGTGTTAAGTTTCTGCATGCAGTTGCTACCAGTAACCTAGGGGGACCCAAAAAGTTGAGATATCCAGCAGCCCTCAAGGGGGCAGTGCTACATAAGTCTATAGTTGGCCATCTGTCCAGGATTCACCCGAACAGTCCAGCTTTTTGAATCATTTGTCCAGGTTTCAGTCTGCCTATACCCGGACATATTATTCAAACTGGGGTATGGCTTTCCAAGTAACCGGGATAAACACATGCAAATCTGTGGCCGTCCGGGAGCTGCGGGCGGCTGTCTGGGGGCAGGTTTAGCATCACTAAAGGGTGGGGCGATAAAGTCAGCAAGAGCAATTTGGCCACACCCACTGTTTACCGCATTACTGCTCTCACTTGGGCACCCAAATATGTCCCAGGTCTTTTATAATTCTATAGTGTTTGATGCGAAAAGGAAAAGAAAATTGCCGTGTGCCGTTAAAATGTTCGGGTTTGGCTTGAAGAAAAGGTGGCAAACCTAGTGACGTCACTCCCCATTCATTTCACAGCCGTTGTCGGCTGTGTCCTCTGCAGAGCTTCCGCCGCTGGAGATCAGATCATGGTTCAGCAGGGCAGTATTTTCAATATGAAACCAAAATCAAGAACACGGGGACATGACCTCAAACTACATAATTGGAGGAAAGTTCAAAACTAATCTTAGAAAGTATTATTTTACTGAATGGGTAGTTGACGCTTGGAATAAACTTCCAGCAGAGGTAGTGAGACAGTCAACAGTAAATGTCTTCCAACATGATTGGGACAAACACAGATCTATGTATCAGAGAAAAGCAAAGCTGTATATTGGCTTCTAAAGTATGTAATGCAATTTTAAATATAGCACACCCCTGGCTTGAAGGTCCCGTTTCCTCCACTTAGTGCATACACAGCCAGGCACACGGTATTTTTCTTTTCACTGGTTAAAATAAACAGTCTAGGGTATCCTTTTTTTTTGTATATTTATTGCCAATTTAAGCTTGGATGGGTATGGGGAAGACATGGGACACCCCAAAAGGACTGAAATAATCAATGCTTCTTTGTAGAACTGAGAACTGCACACAGTCTCTAGGGCACAAGCTTTTACTTAGGTCAGTAGTCACAATGCAATAGGATGCTCAATTGCTTTTTTCTGATATCAACCCTTCACTCTTCAGTGAGGGAGACAAAGGCTCATGATACCACCAACCACTGCACTCTATTTTATCCATCCTCCACCGGGTATCCTCCAGTGAGCTCTCCAGACCATGAGGGAGAAATCCCAGACTTTAGAAAATAGGCTATAATTGGGACTTTGATGACCTCCATGCAGTGTCTCCAACAGACTGCCCCAGACAGGGGACTCCTCTGGCAGGGCTGAACCCAGGACCCACCACACTCTGCTCCAGGCTTCAGACTATGTATAGGCTCTCCAGCCACCTACTGGCCACACCCCTCCAGGGATTGGCTAGGTCCGCATAATTATTCAGGCTGCTCCCCTTTTCTTCCTCCCACTGTAATTCTAGAATCCTATAGAATGCAGGAGGAAGCAATCAGACCAGCAGCCTGTGAGACATTGAGCAGACCGGAACAATCAACCACTCCACCATTGATTACAGAGGAGCTAAACTAAATTTGCCTAGCAACCTACACTAACTAGGAAGGTGCTACATAAATAATATATTAAAAACTTATTTTAAAATATTGTAAAAGAGTTTGAAGTTATTATAGATACCGTAAAATACTTTTTCTTTTTCTGACTGTGAACATGTCGGTCATATAAGGGATGTTGGTGTCCTCCAAAAAATGGAACCTCTGTAATCTGCAAATTTAAGGACTGCTGTACAACAAAATGTATGCAGTTTCCCCAAGACAATGGACCAGCTTCTCAATTTTCGAAAGAAGTAGTGAACATACTATTCTGACTCCAATTGTTGTAATAGTGCCTTATCTCTTGCTGAGACCTATTACTGGCCTGTATAAGCAGATACAATCACCGCGGACAATGGTTATCAGATAGCTGAACTCGCCAGACACCGTTTCTTTCCATCCACATAGGTTTTATTGCAAGCAGTAGGTATAGCAGACAACAAAATGTGGCAGATGATTGAAGATGGGATCTGCAGGTCAAAATATGGTAATATGTTCCCGGATGGGAGCAGATTGTATAAAGGCCTAGACAGATGTGGCAATTTCTATTCCCACAAGGATAAAGAAGCAGGAACAGGAAATACATCATAAATGGGAGGGGACAGGAGGGAACACAGGAGGGAAAGGAAAGTGCAACAACCAAAATAACCACAAGAGGGCAGTATAATGACCAAATATATAGACAATACCATAACTATGCATTATATTATATCTTACATATTGGTGTAACAGCACACTCCCCATCTGGTATTATAAATACCACTATGTTAATCATAACGGTAGTTATGCAATTGCAAATAAACAATGGTGCAATTTGCAGTTGTCTTAAAGACCTGAAAGACAAAAGAAAAACATGCATACATATGCAACAACCATAACTAGATAAGGCATGAGAAGTGTCAAACAAAGTCCAAAGCAGATTCTTCTTGTGACAAAAACTAGATCCAACAAACCCAGGAGGGAAGTTCAGTCTCCAAAAGGCAAGAGTAAAACAAGTTCTGTAATGGGTCTGAGGAAAGTCTTTACAGTTCTTTGTCTGGCAACTTTTGTTTCTGTGCTACAGACATTCTGTTGTTCACTGCATATAATGATCAGTTCCCTTTCAGCAATTTCCTTTGCAGAAAGGGTTTTTTGGCATAAGTGCCAGCCTTAACAGTCAGCATCATTTGACTTAGTGTAAAAGCAGTGAGCGATATGGACTAACCTTGCAATGGTGCGTACAAGCCTTGTCCACTTGGAGAAACATTCAAAGCGTTGACAACTCGGGATGAATCTTTGCTCAGATCTGGTAACAAGAGTCTTGACTTCAGGACGAATCTCTGGATCGTTGTCAGGATCTAGAAGACTGAAGACCTCAGCTGAAGTTTCTTCTATAATATCCAGCAGGAATTCAGGTCCTGTTAACCTAGAATTTGCAAATACACTTGCAGACATTGGTCTGGTGGCATGAGCCGCAGGCAGGGCCCGTGCTAGACTATTTTGCGCCCTAGGCAAGACCAGCTACTTGCACCCCCCCCCCCAAAAAATATACATTGCCCCCCTTCCTGCACATAATGCCTCCTTTAATCCTAAACGCCCTTCCTGTACACACTGCACTCCTTTGACCCTACACTCCCTTTCCTGTACACACTGCCCCCCTTTAGCGCTACAACCTCTTCCTGTACACACTGCCCCCCTTTAATGCCCCACCCTTTTTAACCCTACTCCCCCTTCCTATACACACTGCCCCCTTTAACCCTACACCCCCTTCCTGTACACCTTACACCCCCCTTCTGTAAACACTTCCCCCTTTAACCCTACACCACCCTTTCTGTATACACTGCCTTCTTTAACATTACACCCCCTTCCCGCACAAACTGCCCCCTTCCTGCATACACTGCCCTGTATAGACTATACCCCCTGTGATGTGTGTTGCCCCCTCATTGAACTGACCTGCCATGCTGGAGACAGCAAGCAGTGCATGCTTGGGAGTACCTGGTCTGTCAGTCCCACCACCCGGCTCAGTGGTTTCAGGGTTTCACCTGACAATCACAATCATCCAGTAAATGACCTTGTGCTATGATCTTGGCTCACTTCCGCTGTGTGCAGGTGCACCAATGTGTGTGGGGGATGGTCAGCGGCTCTAGAGGGGACATCCACAGGGGATGAGGAGGTAACAGGGGAGGAATGTGGCACTTGCCATGGCTGCCCCCTTGGTGGCAGTGTGCCCTAGACGGCTGCCTAGTTTGCCTATTGGTAGCGCCGGCCCTGGCCGCAGGATTAAACTCTGATGGAACATGATGCCATTGTTCAAGCCTTGAGGATTTTCTGAATCTTTCTACACGGTCATTGACATAGACATAGAAGCGTTTTGTCCAATTGTATATATATAGCCCAAAACAACCTTGCTGTCTGTGTAGAATTTGATGTAATCTATCTGAATGTCTAGCTCATGCAGTATAAAATCTGCAACTTCTACGGCCACCACAGTCCCACATAGTTCAAGCCTCAGAATTGTGTGTTCAGGCTTAGGTGCTAATTTAGCTTTGCCAAACAGAAATCCTACATGGGTTTGTTTGTGAGAATCTCTTACCTTGAGGTAGGCTACAGCTGCAATGGCCTCAGTGGATGCGTATGAGAAAATGTGAATCTCTTTTCTTTGACTTGCAGCAAGGGACGTTGAAGTGTAGCAGCGTGGTATGTCAATTCCATCTAAGGCACGTAGAGATTGTTTCCAGGACTCCCACTTGGAATATTTGTCTGTTGGTAGTGGAGCATCCCAATCTTGAATATTCTCTGATAGCTGTCTTAATAAGGATTTACCTTGCATGGTGATGGGGGCCACAAATTCCAGTGGACTGTATAGACTGTTCACCACTCACAGAATACCACGTTTGGTGAATGGTTTGTCTGCAGCGCTGACTTGAAAGCCGAAAATGTCTTTTAATAAGTTCCACCAGTGGCGGCCCGTGTGTTGGGGGCACAGGGGCGCTGCCCCCATCCATGCGTCCGGCCCCCTAATCTGCATGCAGGGGCGCTGGACGCATGGAGCTTAATGGGGATTTTTTTTTTTTTACATCACCTGATTAGACCCAGAGGCTCTAATAGGGCGATGCAAAGGGTGGGCTCGGGGCGCAGAGCAGTGCGTCCCGAGCCCACCCATTGTGTGACAATAGCGAATGAAAATTCACTATTGCCACACCGCTCCTCCTCCTGGCCAATCAGGAAGCGCGTTCGATACGTGCTTCCTGATTGGCTGCAAGGCAAACCTCATGCCATCGGCCAAAGAGGAGGCGGGAGCGGGAGGACTGCAGGAGACGCGTCGGGGGACAGAGTGAGTAGAAGCCACCGCCGCCGGGACTGAAGAGAAGCCGCCGCCAGGTAAGTGCATTGGTCTCGGGGGGGATGTGAGGAAGCCCACACTGCATTGAAGGGGGCACGCTGTGGCGCTCTGCAATGATTGGGGACAATGCTGTGGCGCTCTGCAATGATTGGGGACAATGGTGTGGCGCTCTGCAATGATTGGGGACAATGCTGTGGTGCTCTGCATTGATTGCGGGGAAGCTGTGGCACTCTGCAATTATTGGGGACAATGCTGTGGCTTTCTGCAATGATTGGGGGGCATGCTGTGGCACTCTGCATTGATTTGGGGGCAAGCTGTGGCGCTCTGCAATGATTGGGGACAATGCTGTTGCGCTCTGCAATGATTGGGGGCAATGCTGTGGCGCTCTGCAATGATTGGGGGCATGCTGTGGCGCTCTGCAATGATTAAGGGCATTGCTGTGGCGCTCTGCAATGATTGGGGACAATGCTGTGGCACTCTGCATTGATGGGGGCAGGCTGTGGCACTCTGCAATGATTGGGGGCAATGCTGTGGCACTCTGCAATGATTGGGGGCATGCTGTGGCACTCTGCAATGATTGGGGGCACGCTGTGGCGCTCTGCATTGATTGAGGGCATGCTGTGGCACTCTGCATTGATTGAGGGCATGCTGTGGCACTCTGCATTGATGGGGGCATACTGTGGCATTCTGCATTGATTGGGGGGCACGCTGTAGCATTCTGCATTAATTGGTGGGCACGCTGTGGCATTCTGCATTAATTGGGGGGGCACGCTGTGGCACTCTGCATTGATTGTGGCTGGAGCATGGATTTGTTGCTCCCTGCCATGATTTGAAGCAGGGTTCAATGTAGATGGCTGTCTGGAAGTTGTGTATTATGCATAGCTGACACGTGTTAGTCACTATTTCAGTCTGTGCACTTGATGACAACTTTACAATCTTTAGCATAATGTTCATAGGAAGCACAGCACCTATAGCATATTCTAAGTTTCTGGAGAATCTCCCTGTGTTCTTGGACAGACTTTGCCCTAAGCCCACGACATTTCTTAAGAGGGTGCTGTTTGTTGTGAATAGGGCACTGACAATTAGGATTTTTATCTCTATCACCTGTACCACTCTGGTGAGCAGAAGAGGATACGGGAGGTGAGATGTCTGTCTTTTTAGTAGATACAGTTCTATTTAAGTCTCTATGTTTAGCTTTGTTATCATACCTTGATGATGATGATTAAGCAGGCAGGCTAGATTCACAAAAGACAAATCTGGCATCATTTCTCATCCAGACTTGTTCACTGATGAACCTGCAAAAATATGAGAATGGAAGAAAGGATACATTATAGTCTCTTTTATATCTTGAGCCCTGTTGTGCCCATTTCTCCTGCAGGTTGTATGGCAGTTTAGACACCACTGGATTCATGCCATTAGCAGTGTCCAGAAAGCTTAGCCCAGGTAGACGAGGGTATGCTTTTGCCAACTCTAACTCCATGAGGAGGTCGCTTAGTTCTTGAAGCTTGCGATGATCTTTATTTTTGTAAAGTTATGCAGTCGTTTGAATAGAGAGCTTTCTGTGGCTTCAGAGCTACCATAGGTTTGCTCAAGTCTTGCCCATGCAGGAGCAAGACCTGCATCTGGGTAGTCAACATGTACTGCTCTCAGTCTTTTAACACAATCTGTAGATTCTGTTCCCAGCCACTTTATGAGCAAATCAAGTTCCTCCTTGGTGGTAAGGTTGAGATCAACAATAGCAGCTTTGAAGGTTGATCTCCAAGCCCTATAGTTCTCTGGGCAGTCGTCAAACCTTAAGAGGCTAATGTTAATGAGCTCACGGCGAATGATATATCTGGCGAAGTCAGACAGGTCTGATCTCTCACTCTTTGGTGCCAAAGTAACTTGTGGGACCCCTCGGGCGTGAAGGTAAAATGACGTTGCAAGAGCATTAAGCTTAGTCTCTAAAGCTTCTGCTGGCTGTTGTTTGAACTGTGGCTTGTTGCTTGGACTCACCTTGTCGTTGACTGGAGGTGATGTGGTTTGCTGTGTAGGTGCATTGTGGACTTGAAGAGGCTCAGGCTTTTGTAGGTTGGAGGTCTCTGTGTTGAGAGTCTGAACAGGAATGTTAGTAGGTGGTACAGGAGATGATTCTGTATTATTGCAAACACTATGCCTTAGCACATATTCACTGATGTGTTCAACTGGATCTTCCATTTCTGTTGGAATAGAACAGTCTGAACTGGTACTATCTCCCATCGCTTGTTCAAGGACCTTTAGCCTTGCTCTCTTTCCATTTGCAGAATCTTTCACCTTTGCTTGGTGAGATATGGTCTGAGCTTCTATCTCCACTTGAAGAATTTGCTTTGAGTGTCCATTTCAGCTTGGCGGGCTTTGCGCTGAACTTCTATTTCAACTTGAAGAGTTTTGCTTTGAGCGTCCATTTCAGCTTGGCGGGCTTTGTTCTGAGCCTCCATTTCAGCTTGGCAGGCTTTGTTCTGAGCCTCCATTTCAGCTTGGCGGGCTATGTTCTGAGCCTCCATTTCAGCTTGGCGGGCTTTGATCTGAGACTCTATTTCAGCTTTGCGGGCTTTGTTCTGAGCTTCCATTTCAGATTCCTTTCTGGCAAAGGAGTTTCACACTTTATTTGCTTCCAAACTTGCTCGGGCCTCTATTAGCTTATCACTTAATGTTGAGCTTCTAGAGTGAGAAGATCTAGAAGAACATGATGTGAGCTTAGTAGATGTGGATTTATGAGATCTGGTCTCTTGCAATTGAGCGATGTAGAGTCCTGCCTTATCCTTTGCATCTTGCACTAAGAGATCTCTTTGTTGGTTTAGTTCATCTATCTTAGTCAGTTCTGCTAAAAAGCCTTCTATATTAGAGTCCTTTAAGAAAGCTGTGTATTTAGACAGCTGCTGGTAGCGTTGGTATGCTGTGGATAGGTGATCTATAGAGTCGCTTAATTTAGCCGGCCGATCATTAAAGCATGGCAAAACTGACATGTGGTATGCAGTTCTGTCCCACAGATCTGACAGATGGCTGGAGAACTCATCTCTATTGGTTTAGTAGTTTTCTCTAAGTTTCTGAGTTATTATTATTATGCATTTGGGTCTTACACTTTGCTATGCGATATCTGCAGGATCTGCTCCCTGTACACCTGTGTGGTCAGAGGCATGATGTATCTGTGTTAATTCAGCAATAAAAGAGTGCTCAGAGCCTTGTGTAGACATTTTTCAAGTTTTGCAAAAAATGGTTACTGTCTCTTTAAGAAGATTAGACAGGTGGGATAGCACAGTCCAATTCAGAGAAACAGTTTTCAACATTCACAGGTGACATGCAGTAAGCCTGTGCGACCATGTGCTTTCACAAGATGGCGGATGGCACTGAGCTTGTTTGCAGATTAAACATACACATCTACACAACAGGCTGTAGGAATTCTACCACATTTTGACTATTCTGACGCCAATTGTTTTATTAGTAACTTATATCTTGCTGAAACCTATTCCTGGCCTGTATAAGCAGATACAATCACCGCGGACAATTGTTATCAGATAGCTGAACTTACCAGACACCGTTTCTCTCCATCCACGTAGGTTTTATTGCAAGCAGTAGGTATAGCAGACAACAAAATGTGGCAGATGAGTGAAGATGGTATCTGTAGGTCAAAACATAGTAATGTGTTCCCGGATGCGAACAGATTGTATAAAGGCCTAGACAGATATGGCCATCTCTATTCCCACAAGCATAAAGAAGCAGGAACAGGAAATACATCATAAATGGGAGGGGACAGGAGGGAATACAGAAGGGAAAGGAAAGTGCAAAACCCAAAATAACCACAAGATGGCAGTATAACGACCAAACATATAGGCATTACCATAACTATGCATTCTATTATATCTTACATATTGTAACAGCACACATACAATCTTATAGACACTGTTATAACTATGAAGGCACTATAACTGCTTTTGCTTAATTTCAGTGTAGCACCACTCTGACACTCCAAAGGCAGGGTAGCACCTCCAGAGGCCAGGGAAGAATCGATGGCTCTTTTTAAAGTTTTATTGCAGAACAGTTCGGGAATTAGAGGATTAGTGGTCCCAGATACCATAGCAGATCATTACAGACTGTCCAGATCAATGTCCAGCTTCACTGTGTAGGAACATTTAAACTGACCCGGCAACACTGCAAGCACATTCCAAATTACAGTAAGACCTCCAAGTGAGTCACTAGGCCCTTCTGAGAGACCTGCCTTCTTCCTGGCTCTCTCCAGCAAGGGGCCTCCCCTGGGTCTCCTCCTTGGCTAAGCTTCCTCCAGACCATGCAGGACAGCATTAGGACCACTTTAGCACATATTAGGCCCAAAACAGGCTATTTGGCCTAACCTCCCTAGGCCTCAGCCCAGGTGAAGAGAGAGAAAGAGAGCACATGGCCTGTCCCAAATATTTATATCCTCCCCCAACATGCACCAGTGGCATAAACCTCCTGCTATATTGGCTGAAGAAAATATAAATATTTATAACTTACTTTTGTTTGTGAAATCTCATACTATAACCAGTGATACCAGTGAAATCTACTGGCGACAGTGAGAAATCGCAAACCAACTTAAGCTTAGGGAAACACAAGGTGAACAACTATACAATTAGTCTGAGCTAACTACAGCCCACCAAAAAACTAAATTAACATAGCAACCCCTGTCTAGGACAATGGGGCTGCATAAGAAATATTTCTTACCCAGAGTCGTCTTTAAAGTGATAGTAAAGTCTTGGTTTTTATTTTTTTGTTAAAAATAACAAACATGTTATACTTACCTGCTCTGTGCAGTGGTTTTGCACAGAGCAGCCCCGATCCTCCTCTTCTTGTGTTCCTTGCCGAAACTCCTGGCCCCTCCCTCCTGTTGAGTGCCCCACAGCAAGCAGCTCTCTATGGGGGCACATAAGCCAAATCGCAGCTCCCTGTGTCCATTCAGACATGGGAGCCGTGGTTCGGCCTCGCCCCTTTCCCTCCTCATTGGCTCAATTAATTTAATTGACAGTAGCGGGAGCCAATGGTGCCATGCTGCTGTCTCAGCCAATGAGAAGGGGAGTCCTGGACAGCTGAGTCTCTGGTGCAACATCGCTGGATCTAGATGGACCTCAGGTAAGTATTAGTGGACTGAGAGAGGCTGTGTCAAGGTCTTACCTTGCCCTCCTTTTGGCAGCCTTTTTAGACATGTGCAGACCGTGCTGCCTCGTATAAACTCTGATTGCATCATCACTTGCCGGTTGCCTGGGTGTCGCACAGTGATGATGCTGCACACCTGACTGTATCTATCACCTGATGGGTTGCAGTCCTTGCCCTTGCGTTTGTGCTCCAAGGTGCACCTCTGCTAGAAGTCTTCTGTTCTCCATGTTCCTCCATGTATGACCTGGCTTGGCTGACGACTCTCTTGACTCTCGACTCGGCATAGGCAGACAACCTGGCATTGGCAGACTACCCGCTTCTGGACTCGACCCCAGCTTGGATGACTACCCGCTTCTGGACTTGACCCCAGCTTGTTCCTGCTCTCATTTACTCACTCTTGCTGTGTGTTTATTGTTGTTTGCCCTAATAAACTGCTTTATTTTCCTTGCATCCCCATGTGGTCTGGTTTCCTGGGACCCTGACAGGCTACTGCACACAGAAGGCTTTTTATCTTAAAATATAGAATGGATTAAGATAAAAAAAAAACCTTCTGACTTTACAACCACTTTAAAATTAATTAGACCTTGGGCAAACATTTTCTTTCTCCCACTCCCCCCCCCCCCCTTCCACCATGCATTTTTGGTCTCCACTCCAACATCCCAAAAAATAAACAAACACACACAGGACCCCCTCTTCCATACAACCCAATCATTACACAGGACCCCCTTCCTCCATTATTGCAAAGGACCCCGTTCCCCATCATTACACTGAACCCCCTTCCCCCATACTACCCACATCACTACAAATTACCCCTGCCCAATACTACGCACATCATTACACAGGACTCCGCTCCCCTGTCATTACACATGACCCCTCCCCAATAACCACCCCATCATTACACAGGACCCCCTACTCCATCATTACACAGGACCCCCTCCCCCTTACTAGCCTCATCAGTACACAGGATCCCCTGCCCCATACTACCCCCATCATTACACATGACCCCTCCCCAATACCACCCCATCATTACACAGAACCCCCTCCTCAGTAGCGTCGCTAGGGGGGGAAAGAGGGGGCCATGGCCCCCCAACCTTACACTGTGCCGCTCCATGTGCCCCCCCAACAGGATCCCGGCCATCCCCTGCTCTGGGATGGCGGGTCGGTAAACCCAGAGTGCCGGATCCTGACCTGCCATCCCTGAGCATCACTGTGAAGAATAGAGCTGGCGCTAGAGGAAGCAGAGCCTTTGCCTCCTGTATAGCACCGTCTCCTGTCACTGGCGGAGTGATATCAAATGTTTTTCGACTGTGACAGGTCACAGGAGCGATTCAGGAAGCATCGGCTCTGCTCTCTCCTGCAGCAGCATGCTTCCTACAGCGACACACACTTTGTTGGTGTCTCAGAGGAGCCATCAGTACCCACCAGCAGTACCAGCCAGCATACCCACCAAGTATCTGCCAGCAGTGCCCACCAGCAGTACCAACCAGCGGTACCCACCAGCAGTACCAGCCAGCAGTACCCACCAGCAGTAACAACCAGCAGTACCCACCAGCAGTATCAGCCAGCAGTACCCACCAGCAATACAAGCCAACAGTACAAGCCAGCAGTACCCACCAGCAGTACCAGCCAGCATACCCACCAAGTATCTGCCAGCAGTGCCCACCAGCAGTACCAACCAGCGGTACCCACCAGCAGTATCAGCCAGCAGTACCCACCAGCAGTAACAACCAGCAGTACCCACCAGCAGTATCAGCCAGCAGTACCCACCAGCAATACAAGCCAGCAGTACAAGCTAGCAGTACCCACCAGCAGTACCAGCCAGCATTACACACCAGCAGTACCCACCAGCAGTACCAGCCAGCAGTACCCACCAGAAGTACCCGCCAGCAGTATCCACCAGCAGTACCCATCAGCAGTACCAGCCAGCAGTACCCACCAGCAGTACCCACCAGCAGTTCCAGCCAGCAGTTCCCACCAGCATTAGCAGCCCTGGAGGACAGACAGCAGCAGCCACCAGCCATACCTGGATGGGGGGCAGCAGCAGCCAGCGATATCTGCAGGAATCCTGAGAAAGAAGTAAAAAATAAGGTCAGTTGAGATGTAGGTAAACTGCAGTGCATCTGTGTAAAAGCAGCCTTAGGCCCCTTTCACATGATCGGTCCGATCCGGTCCGCATACCTGTTTTTCAGGTGGACCCAATCGGACCCTCTATTCACCTCTATAGAGTGGCAGATGTAAACGGACTTGTGTCCATTTACACCTGCCTATCTCCAATCCGATACACTTAAAAAAACAGAAGGGGATCGGCCTCCTGTCTGGACGGATCGGATCAGAGGGCCCATAGAGTAGAGCAGGCTGCGTCTGTGTTTGCTCTGCATATGCTGAGTGGACACGGACCTGTCATCTGGCTGCTCCACTCATTCCGCGACCCATTACCAAGTCGCTAAAGTGGCCCTCACTCCTCAAAAGGTTGGGCACCCCTGCTGTGGGGCATGAGTCCCGGATGGAGAGGTGGGCTGTAGCAGCCTTCCCTCTTAGTTTCACTGTGGTGTGTGGCAGAGGGAAGGAGTTCCAGATGGAGAGGTGCGCTGTACTTTAGTGCATTAGGGGACCCACGGGGAAATCATAAAGATCTCCCATAAAGTTGATAAAAGTTTTAAGACCGCCGCCACTGTTGCGGCTGGCCTTAACACTTTCATCTCTGTGGTTGGCAGGTCTTACTATTTTTCCCTACCTCCCCTGGGCTGAGAGCAGGGCATCAATACTAAGCTTTTTTTACTGCATAACCTGGCACCAATACTAGGCTTTATTACTGCGTAAACTGGCACCAATACTAGGCTTTATTACTGCGTAAACCGGCACCAATAATAGGCTTTATTACTGCGTAAACTGGCATGAATACTAGGCTTTATTACTGTGTAAACTGGTGCCAATACTAGGGGTTGTTACTACCTAAATTGGTGCCAGTACTAGGGGCTATTACTGCGTAAACTGCCACCAATACTAGGGGCTATTACTGCCTAAACTGGTACTATTACTAAGGGTTATTACTGCGTAAACTGGCACCAATACTAGGGGCTATTACTGCGTAAATTTGCACCATTACTAGGGGTTATTACTGCATAAACTGGCATCAATAATAGGGGTTATTACTGCATAAACTGGCACCAATACTAGGGGTTATTACTGTGTAAACTGGCACCATTACTAGGTGTTAATATGGCATAAACTTGCACCAATACTAGGGGCAATTACTGCATAAACTGCTGAAATTGCTTTAAACTATAAAGAACAGCTTTTAAGAGTTTTCCTCTTTCTCAGGTCTGAAGCAATACCTGATGACGAAAGGAAAACTCTTGAAAGCTTGTCTTTTAGGTGTTAGGTATTAGTACAATAAAAAGGTATCATTGCAAAAAAAAAATATTTTATTTTTATATATATATATATATATATAAGTATATATATATATATATATATATATATACTTATTTCGTTTTTTTTCAATAGTATGATATAGTGGTGAAAGTTAATAATGCCCCCCCCCCCCCCCCAGTTTTGACTGTGGTATATGTGCCCCTCCTATGTATTGTTTCTTAGAGTCGCCCCTGCCCCATCTCCATCATTACACAGGACCCCCTCCCCCTTACTACCCCTATCATTACACAGGACCAGTGGCATCTTAAGAGCATTATAGGCCCCCGGGCAATGCAGTGCACTGGGGCCCCCCCTACACAATCACCCACAAGAATAAAAATGCAAATCATTGATAAGGCGATATTTATGGGTACAGCAGTGCCAGGCTAGTGACAGCTTCCAAGTTGGGGGGCTGGGTCCGGTGAACACACATATAGATGGGAGTCAGACTCGATTGTCCTGTTTGTGCCTGTTCCCGTTGAGGTGGACAGGCATTCCTGCAGTTGCGGGCTCCCCCTCCATGGCCCAATTGGCCTGACAGCAGCGCAGGGCCGACGGGCACTTGCCACCTGCTAAGTTCAGTGGTGGAATGCATACAGGAATCAGGACTAATGCTTGACTGGGGCTAGGTCGCTGGGCATGTGGGGCCCCCCAGGCAAGTGGGGCCCCCGGGCAACTGCCCAGCGTGCCCATTCGGTAAGATGGCCCTGCACAGGACCCCCTCCTCCATCATTACACAGGACTCCCTCCTCCATCATTACACAGGACTCCCTCCTCCTTACTACCCCCATCATTACACAGGACCCCTTGCACCATACTACCCCCATCATTACACAGGACCCCCTCCTCCATCATTACACAGGAACCCCTTACTACCCCCATCATTACACAGGACCCCCTCCCCCATACCACCCCCTTCAATACACAGGACCCCCTCCCTCATACTACCCCCATTATTACACAGGATCCCCTCCCCCATACTACTCCCATCAATACATAGGACCCCATCCCCTCCATCCACAGACCCCTGCATTGCCCCCCCCCCCTCAGCTTTCTCATCTTGATAGTGTCCAGAGGATATCAGGCGAACACCAGGCCCAACCCACCGAACCCTCCAGTCCAGCGAAGAAGTTCTACAGCAGGCCAATGGTCTCTTATCAGACATGGTGAGGGAGAGGAGTTGGTGGGACTGTGCCCGGGACTGACAGGCACTCTTTCTTCTCTCCTCTCACTCTCACCAGAAAGGCTGCAGGCAAAAAACCCATAAAAATCACCAGCGTGTGATAGCCAAACCCATTTATCAAATATTTGTAGGCTTCATACAAAGAATTAAAACAAAAAACAATCGCCCCACTATCTAGACTATTGATTAACATATAACAATGAAGTTACTGCAGCTGAAAATAAAACCAGTGGAAGCCGGTATAGAGATAAAATAAAACAAACAGGAACAGCACAAAAACCCCCTCAAATTAATCGCAGAATAATAAACAATGGAGAATGAAAAAAAGAAAAAGAAACAATGAAGAATAATATAGCAAGATAATTATAAATGGAATAGAAAAACAATACAAAAATAATAAAAAAAATGGAAAAAATATACAGGTATGTAGCAATATTTCCTGACCTGTGGCCTGATGTGGGTCTGCCATTGTTACCGGTTACCTCTCCAGCCCATGTGAGCTGCGACCCTGGGTGTGAGAACTGAGACATTGACAACTCCGGCATCTTTGGTTGTTTTATTGTATTTTTAGGGGATGGGAGAAGGGAATGAGTGGGATACTCCTTTGGCTCGACTATGTACAATTCCGGGACTTTATAGCAAAAATGCCCGATAGCACTGTCTTGACGTCAGCCGAAGCTTACTGGCGCTTTGAACACACTGTATCTGTGCTGCCACGCAGCTTTAACTGTCTAGCAGTTGTTTTTACATGTTATGTTATGCTATGTTATTGGTATCTTCCTTACACCCCTGCTGTTTCTGGCTAGTTGGTTGCTCCCACCTCCATTTTCCTGCTGTAACTCCCATTTTGTTTAGTTGTTATGAGGAGACTGCAGAGTGTGAGAGCTGTGTAACTTCATTGGAAATTTATCTATGGACAAGTCTCTATGTTTATGCTATGTTAACTTGAAGCATAAAGAAGCATTGGAGAACACCTCTGGAGTCTTTATTCATTGAGTAAACTATCTGTTAAAGCCATCATTCAACCTGCTGCACACACTTACAGACTGGGGGTCTACAAGGAGGTCACAGGTACAATCGATGCTGAGACAGAACAGTACATTTCCAATAATCCATCACACAGTTATCTCTGCAGCTTCAGAAAGCAAATTTCCAAGAAGTACTTGAAGTAAATTTCCAAGAATATACAGCTTCAGAAAGTAAATTTCCATGAAGAATCCATCACAGGTATCTCTGCAGCTTAAGAAAAGTAAATTTCCATGAATCTGCAGCTTCAGAAACGTGAGTACCACACTTGCCTGTGTTTCACCAGAAGCATTACTCTGCATATGAAACCAGCCACCTACTGAATGCTTCATTACTGTTACAGCCTTCTGAGATGAGCCTTCTGAGATGAGCTATCCAGTCTGAACCAGTTTCAGCACTAGCTAGCTAGTGTAACAAATACCCAGCACCTCAGCCCAGCCTGCTTACTAACAGAAGTCACTACTTACAGAGCTGAGCTCTGGCAGATTTCTAACAAGACACCAAAACTACAGTATTATGTCTGACAGAGATCTCACAAAGTTACCCGCATTTAGTCAAGATAAAGCAGACTCCTTACTTCACTCTCCTCGTCCTGTCAGAGCCCCTCATCCATCTTTGAAGGCAAGGGAGGTTTATGAAGCAAGTAAGGAAGAAACATCTAGTAACCTGACTGCATTGTGGGAAAAGACTTTAAGTTGTATAACATCCATTAATGAAACTAGCAACAATTCTGAGCAATTGAACACTGCTCTCTCAAGGGTTAAGAAGGCATTTGAGAATTATAAAAGACTTTCTGAGAAGTACTATTCCCTATTGTCACATTCCAACATACAGGAAGCTGCATTGGAATTAAAGGACTTTACTTCTAATGACCAGCAGAGGCATAGCACATATCTTGAAGCAAAGGCACAGATAGAAGGTAGATTGGCACGGCTACATGAAACTACATCCTGTAACTCTGCTTCTTCCAGACACTCAGGAAAATCTTCTAGGTCTGCCCGCTCATATCATAAATCTTCTTCTAAGTCATTGCGGTCCTGCTCTATAAGGTCAATACTGAGCGACCAAATACTCAAAGCTCGCCAAAAGGTTGCAGTAGCCCAGGTTTAAGCCGCCTGCTCTGAAAAAGAAGCAGCCTTCAAGGCAGAAGCTAAACGAATACAAGCAGAAACAGAGGCTCAGCTAGAAATTCTTCAGAAGAATAGAGAAAAGGAAGTAGCGTTAGCAGAGTTATCTGTCTTGGAACAAGCCCTATTGGAAGAAGGAGCAGCTTGTACCAGCTTGGCTGCTTGTCAAGACCCTGTTGAAAGGACCCTACAGTTTGTCTTAACTCAGAACCACGACAATACAGTCCCACCTACAGTTGGAGATTCTTCTCATAATCATCCAGCAAGTAGATCAGAAGACAATGTGTCGCCAAAGCAAGCTGGTCAACTAGACACACCTACTAACAGAGACCCTCCACAACTACTGCACGTCACAAAATCAAGTGAATCAACCTACGCAGCTCATGTGCCACCACAACCCTACGTGCATAGAGATTACAAGGGCACAGCAGAAGACTACAGAATGAACTCTATGCCCCTTTGATACAGCTCTCTTTAACTTCAAATGCTCAGAGACCTTCAGACGACAGACCCTTACCTAGATTAAACCCATCTGCAACACCTTTCTTTTTTCCTACCAGCCAACATCATATACCAACCATGGTCCAAGACGGCGCACCATAAGTACCCCCTGTGGCTATAAAAACTGAAAGCACTGACATTGCAGAGTTCAGCAAGTATATGATTCGACGAGAGTTGATTACAACTGGACTGTCTAGATTTGATGACCGCCCAGAGAACTGCAGGTGTTGGAGATCTACATTTAAGGCGGTAACCAAGAACTTGGACATTGAACCTCAAGCAGAACTTGACTTACTAATAAAGTGGTTGGGGCGTCAATCTTCAGAACAAGTAAAGAGACTTAAATCTGTCTACATTTATAACTTTAAAGCAGGCCTTGATGCTGCCTGGGAACGTCTAGAACAAGACTATGGGAGCCCCGAAGTCATTGAATCTGCCTTATTCCAGAGACTAAACGACTTTCCTAAAATCTCTGTTAAGGACAATCATAAGCTTAGAGAGTTAGGTGACCTCCTTCAAGAACTTGAAATTGCTAAGTTAGATCCTAGTTTACCAGGTCTTAGCTATTTAGACACTGCTCATGGCGTAAATCCTATTGTAGCAAAGTTGCCTAGTTATCTTCAAGGAAAGTGGACTAGTGTAGGATCAAAGTATAAGTATGAAAATCATGTTTCCTTCCCTCCCTTTTCTTATTTCGCAGAGTTCGTGCGGAATGTTGCAAGATCCAAGAATGACCCAAGCTTCTTCTATCCAGATACAACCACCATTCCTTTAAGTACTTCAAGGGGTATTGCCACCAACAGTAAATTCAAGGATTTAAGGCATCCTATTGCCGTGAGGAAGACCACCATAGCATCCAATGTCTTAGCTACAGACATTAAAGCTAGCAATATTAATCAACAGTGTCCTATTCATAATGCGCCACACTCTCTCTCCAAATGTCGTGCATTTAAGGACAAGCCTATTGAAGAACGCAAGTCATTTCTCAAAGAGCATAATATCTGTTTTAAGTGTTGTGCATCCTCCGATCTTTTAGCTAGAGACTGTAAGATCGCCATCAGATGTTCTCTCTGTAACAGTGCCAAACATGTGGACTTCATTCAGACCTGTTCAAAAGGAAACCTTCACCCGGTAGCAACCCCAAGACTACATCAGATGATGGCGGGGAGAGAACTGAGCAATATGCCAACCCCGTAACCACAAGATGTACAGAGGTATGTGGAGAAGGGCTTTATAGCAAGTCTTGTAGCAAGATATGTCTTGTAAGGGTTTTTCCTGAAGGATGTCCACAAAAATCCATAAAAATGTATGCCATACTCGATGATCAGAGCAATCGCTCATTGGCCAGTACAGAATTCTTTGACCTATTCAACATTCAAGGAGAGACCTGGTCCTATACCTTGCAGACATGTGCAGGAAAGGTCAATACTTCTGGAAGAAGAGCCCATGGCTTCATGGTTGCATCAGAATATGAGGACACAGAGTTTCCTCTTCCAACGCTAATCGAATGTGATCAGCTACCGAACAATAGAGAAGAAATTCCCACACCAGAGGTTGCACGTCATCACCCTCATTTGAGTCACATTGCTAACTACATTCCACCACTTAACAAGGATGTTAAGATTTTGATTCTACTAGGGAGAGACATTCCTATAGTTCATAAAATAAGAGAGTTATGTAACGGTCCAGATGATGCTCCTCAGGCCCAGAAACTTGATCTTGGATGGGTGATAATAGGAGAAGTCTGTTTAGACCAATCTTACAAGCTCTTGGATGTAGCTTCCTACAAAACTAATGTTACCTGTCAATTGATGAAATGTCCATCGCACTATTATGTGAAGGAAAGACTTGATTTTAAGAACGAAGTTCAATATCAAGCACTCCAAAGCATTAACTGCAAGCTCATTTCTCAAAAGGACTTTGGTGATTCAGTGTACCAGACTACTTGTGATGACAACAAGATTGCCCCTTCAGTCGAAGACAAGGAGTTCATCAAGATTACGGATGAAGAGTTCTTCAAGGACAATTCCAACAGTTGGGTAGCTCCATTACCCTTCCGAGTACCAAGGCTTACTCTCCCTAACAATCGAGAACAAGCTTTAACCAGATTTGCTGCACTTAAGAAAACTCTCCGTAACAAACCTGAGAAGCAAGAGCACTTTCTAGCATTCATGCAGAAGATTTTGGTGCCAGCAGTTGTCCTCACACAAACCATTTGGTTTTCAGGACCCAAGTTTTTAATGGACCAGTCTTCTACAAACTCAGAAGAAGATATCGATTTCCACCTGGAGGATCCAGATACTGATCCGGAAATCCGGCCTGAAGTTGTAGCATTGAGTTCCAACATCTGCTCAAGAAGAAATTTGGAGGATGAAGATGACTCCACAGATATGGGGGATGGAGCTGATGAATGGATGCAGGCCAAGACTCTGGTTAAGCCTCCGGACCAGCTGGAACTCAGCGACGCTGAACTTAAGGAGGAATTCACTCGTATCCTGACTACAAACAACCCTCATGCCCCCCAGAACATTGTGAGGTACAGTTTTAAGGAACGGGCCTACAAACCCATTAGCATCGTGGACCAGCTGGCCGTACACTTCTCCCTGGATGGAAACATGTCACACAAAGACTCTGATGAAGCGCGGCGACAGATGGCGAAGTTGGGAGTCATTGAAGAGACTCAGACCAATGACTCCACAGAGCCGGGAGACAAAGATACAAATGGGAAGTCTGACGCTCAGGCTAGTGAAGAATGGACAGAAGGTGAGGAAATAACATCCAGGAAAAAGAAGGAGAGAAAACTGACCAACCAGTTCAATTATAGCGAGAGAGCATCCCAGAGCATTAACAAACCCCTGCGGGAGCGAGCTTCTCAGACAGAGCCACCTCCAAGGGCCACCTTCTCCGCCACTGCAAACCAGTGGAAATTCAACCCACCACACGCTTCACACATGGGCGGAGCATGGGAACGTATGATTGGGATTGCAAGGCGCATACTGGATTCTATGTTGCTTGATATGAGTTCTTCACGTCTTACCCATGAAGTACTTACTACATTCTTTGCTGAGGTCACAGCAATAATCAACTCAAGACCGTTGACCGCTGTATCCACAGACCCAGAATGTCCGATTGTTTTAACTCAACTGCATTAGCTGCATTATTGAGCCAGAAAATTGGACAGATCCCAGCACCAAAGATCATCTTTGATGAAAAGGACATATATAAACGTCAATGGAGATACGCTCAATACCTTGCAGATTGTTTCTGGGACAGATGGAGGAGGGAATACCTCACACTTCTCCAAGGACGTAAAAAGTGGCAAACCCAGAAGCCTAACTTAAAGGAAGGGGACCTGGTTCTTCTAAAAGACAAGCAAACCAATCGGATCCAGTGGCCAGTTGGAGTTATTACAAAGGCCATTGCTAGTGATGATGGAAAGGCCCGAAGTGTGGAAGTCAGGATTGTAAAGGACGGGAGCCCAAAAACCTTCCTGAGACCAGTCACTGAGACAGTCCTAATTATGCCTGCTTCCAAAAATTCTGATTCAGTGTTATGTGTAGGAGCCACTTAGACCTCTAGCATAGTTAGCTTAGAGGACAGGGCTACATAGCATTCTACTGTATGCAATGTTAATTGTATGTTTATGGAAAATAATTGTGTAGTGGTATCTCACGATACCAGGCGGGGAGTGTGCTGCCATGCAGCTTTAACTGTCTAGCAGTTGTTTTTACATGTTATGTTATGCTATGTTATTGGTATCTTCCTTACACCCCTGCTGTTTCTGGCTAGTTGGTTGCTCCCACCTCCATTTTCCTGCTGTAACTCCCATTTTGTTTAGTTGTTATGAGGAGACTGCAGAGTGTGGAAGCTGTGTAACTTCATTGGAAATTTATCTATGGAAAAGTCTCTATGTTTATGCCTTTGCTAACTTGAAGCATAAAGAAGCATTGGAGAACACCTCTGGAGTCTTTATTCATTGAGTAAACTATCTGTTAAAGCCATCATTCAACCTGCTGCACACACTTTCAGACTGGGTCTACAAGGAGGTCACAGGTACAATCGATGCTGAGACAGAACAGTATCTCTGAAAGCTGTGCTGGAACTCCGACTTAAGTCCAAAAGATCCAGGACTGTAGAACATTGAACATCTGACACTGCTTGCACTGCAAAGTCACTGACTACTCTCTCCAGTCTTGCCCTGGCTTGAGGTAGCTTGCTGTGTATTCCTGTATGGCTGCAACTCCTAACGGATGCACTACATACTGTGCACTGACTCTTCAGGGCCGAACTACAGGTACCCCCCTCTATCCCTTCAGGGTCCTCTGACCAGGCACCCCCTTTACAGCTAGCTGATACTTGGATCCTAGAACCTTCTCTGAAGTGGTCCCCTCTAACACTAGGCAGACCCACAGGGGCAATCCTCAGTACTCACAAGCTGTGTAGGCTTTCCTGGGACTGGACCCCTCTCGCTGTCCGAGACATCCACCTTCCTCTGACAGGAGGAGAGACAGCCGTCCTCTCTTTCCTGGGACTCTGCTTCCCGCCAAAGACCATGAGTCATGCACGCCCCTCAGACTTATACCCACTCCCAGAATCCTTTGCAGCAGAATCTGCCTTCTGAGGTAGTTACAGTACAAGCCTGAATGTGTCCCTGATTGGGTTTCCTCCACTGCCCTTTGAGAAGCCTCTCACAGAGCCAGTGGGGAGACTCCCCTCTCAGCAGACACACTTGGGAGCCAGGACACTCTAGCCAAAAAGCCATCATGGCCCTGCTGTTAGGCAGACAAGGCCCACTATGCATTTACCTAGCACCTACCCGTAGGGTGCTACATAAAAAAGAAAAAAAAATAATAAAAAAAAAAAAAAATAAAGAAAAAAAACTGCTAATAAAAAAAAAAAAAAAAAAAACAGAATATTAATGGATGGTTAATAATGGCTGGCGATGTATCACATTAAAGTGGTAGTAAACTTGTTGGGGGGGGGGGGGGGGTAATCTTCTCACTGCAAGGTAATGTCATATTGTTCTAGCACATTATGAAAAACGTACCTAAAAATGTAGCCCTCCAGTGGTGCACTGTCACCACTGACAGGGCTTCCTTCTTTACTCGGTCTTCCTTCCGGGTTCGCGGTCTCTGCCAGCTTGATGTCACTGGCAATATCCAGTGTGAATATCTCCTAAACACTGCAAGTTTAGGAGATATTCACTGTACCTACAGGTAAGCTTTATTTTAAAGCTTACCTGTAGGTACAAATGTCCAAACGGAGTTCACTACCACTTAAAGGGGTAAATTCATTGAGATTTAAATAACGACTAATAAAATGCAGTAAAATAAAAATAAAACTTGCGGTAAATCAGTTGTGAAAGCTCAATTCATTAAGAATTTTGCATTAAATAACAAATGCGGTATTTGTTCGACTGAGTGATAATTATCGCATTTTTTCATGTGGTAATTTACCGCATTGAGCTGGTTGCTAAGGAGCAGGCCAGGAAGCCAAGTCCTTAACAATGGATGACTCATCAGCTGTCAGCGGGTTCCCCGCTGACAAGTAAATGTTAAAAAAACATGCAGACAGTTAAAAAGTATGAAAAAAAAAACACAGCGTGGGGTCCCCCTTCCCCATGCATACCCAGCCCTATGCACATCTGTAGCATGTATAGAACATGCTGCAGCAAAAAGGACATTTCTATATAAAAAAAAAAAATGAAGGCCCTGGGCATGGGACTGCATAATACACAGAGCGCTGGGCACAGGACTACATAATACACAGAGCGCTGGGCACAGGCCTACATAATACCCAGAGAGCTGGGCACAGGACTACATAAAACCAAGAGAGCTGGGCACAGGACTACATAATACACCGAGCGCTGGGCACAGGACTACCTAAAACACAGAGCACTGGGCACAGGACTGCATAATACACAGAGCGCTGGGCACAAGACTACCTAATACACAGAGTGCTGGGCACATTACTGCATATTACACAGAGCACTGGGCACCAGACCACATAATATACAGCAGGGTTTTAGGCATAGAGTGCAGGGCTTAGAGGTTTGCTATGGACAGAGGGCACTTCTGCCCCCACATCCATAGCTCACCTTCTCTCACAGATAATTTCTGCAGCCACCTCTTAGCCCTTCCCCCCACAACAGCTAAATTCTCCACCTCTCCATGTATCTGCCTCAGCTGTACAGCTCCCCCCCCCCCCCCCAAGTTCAGGGCCTCCTCTCCGAATCCAGGTTCTTTGCTACACCAACCCTCTTTTTCAAGTTCAGGGCCTCCTTTATACCCCTCCAGTCCAGGGCCTCATGTACTCCTCTCCTAGTCCTGGGTCTCCTCTGCATCCCCCAGTCCAAGGCCTCCTCTGCACTCCCCTCCTAGTCCAGGGCCTCCTCTGCACCCCCAGTCCAGGGCCTTCTCTGCATCACATACAGTCCAGGGCTTCCACTGCATCCCCTCCTGTCCAGGGCCTCCTCTCCAACCCCCCCCCCCCCAGCCCAGGGCCTCCTATGCACCCCTCCAGTCCAGGGTCTCCTCTGCACCCCCCTAGTCCAAGGTCTCCTCTGCACCTCCCAGTCCATGGCCCTCTATGCACCCCTCTCCCCAGTCCAGAGCCTTCTCTGCACTACCACCCTGTCACCCCAATCCTTTTCCATACCAGCCCTACCTTCTGCACACAAACCCCATCTCCTTGCCCTAATAAATGCCTTCCAGTTCCAGGCAGACTCTCCTTTGCAAACTTGTACTGCAGCTGGGATGCCTCACTCAGAACACATGGGCTGTTTGGGCACTGGGCAGGACTAGGAGGGGGTTCCGCTCGCACCGGATGCCTCTGCTCTAGGGTGCCACTGCCGCCCGATCAAGTGTAATGGATAGGCATCCGCCGCTGCATAATTTGCCAAATACCGGAGAATCAAATAGAAGGAGGGAGACCGCACAGGCACACTAGTGCTAAATCACTCCGCTCCTCTCATCCGGCCATCCTATTTGGCAAACTATGCAGGGGGAGTTGCCTGTCCATTACATTTGATTGGGCGGCAGTGGCAGCTTGCGATAACCCCGGCTCCCTGCTATCTCTACAGCTGAAAGATCTGGTTAGGTGACAGTTGTCCACCATGAATTGCACAATCAAAGCACCTGTCACTAAATAGAATGGTTACCTTCCATTCCTGTTTACAAATTGTGTTTGCTTTGATTGACTTTGAACATTACACCCCATGCAACTTTCTTGGTGCTACAAAGCCTCTCCAAAGCCTAGCCAGTGAACAATCTGCACAGCCACCTTTTTATTTTCTATAAATTTTTCTCCCACTGTTTGTCACTACTTTCACTTTTGTGTGTGTTTTTTTCTCACGGATAAAGGGTGTGAGTCCTTGGGCTTGGAGGATATGTGGCCCTCAGGTTGCTTCCTCCCCTGCTGCTGGGGGGGGGTCTCTCTTCGCCCTGGACCAAGTATTTGATAGTCGGCTAGGCGAAGGTGGCAGAGCGAGCAAAATCTTTGACCTTTGAGACCATGCCTTCTAACCTTTGAGGTGGGTCCATAACCCTAGTCATAAACCCAACCCTCCTCTGTGTCTGTACCAGCCATAACCCTAACCCTAACTCACTAACCCTCACCGTAACACTCATCCTCACCCTAACCCTAACCTTAACCCTAGCCCTAACCCTAACCCCTAACCCTAAGCTTAGGCCTTCTGGCTAGGCAGACCATTGTAAACCCTTTGTCCCTGTCAGGAGCCTTGCGCCCCGGGAGATCAGGGTATAGGTCCTACCCCTTCGGGGGGTGGACTAAAAGCACACCCTTAATTGCACTTTTCAGTGTGTGTTTCACATGCACGTTTTTTGTTAACTTACAGGTTTTTTCGTTCTAGGTTTTGCACTACCGCCATCAAAGAATTCTATGACAAAGCTCTCTTACAGCACCTAAAGCTTTTGAGATGCTTTTATTGAGCTTAAGCCTCACTTTGTTTTGGAGGTATTGCAGGTATGAGATATCCTAGGATGCACTGGGACACCAACAAACGGACCAGAAAGGCATCATCAGCAGTCACTCCTGGTTCATGTGTAAATATTCTGGAAGTGTCTGGTACAGACGTCATATCTGGTGTGCAGCGTGGAGCAACAGGAAGGTGAAAGAGCGGAGAAACTAGCATACGGCACACATGGGAACACTATAGCGGAAGGTGAACATGGACTGGAGAGTGAGGACTGAGTGGCAGAGGATCAGCAGAGCTGGAGGTACTACTGAGCAGGGGATTTGCTGAATGAGGGTACTAACAAGCTGGAGATCTGCTAAACTAGATCTGGGATACTAATTAGCTGGGGTTCTACTGGTCTCCTTTAAAACAAATAGAAAATCAGTGCATACAGGGCATTTGCTTCGTTAACCACTTTAAAGTGGTTGTAAACCGACTCTTATAACTTTTACCTATAGGTAAGCCTTTAATAAGGCTTACCTATAGGTACTGTAAATATCTCCTAAATTTGCACCGTTTAGGAGATATTTACATTTCATTGAGCTGATGACGTCATTGGCGCATGCGCTCTGATAGAATTGCCACTCGTGCCGTTTCTTCAGAGCCCTGTGCCTTGACCGGCGGCTCCTGCGCGCATGTGCGGGAGTGACATCACACGGCTCCTGGCCAGTAGCATAGCCGGAGTTCGCAGACCAAAAATGAAGAAGGCTGAAGATGGATGAGCGGGGGACGACGAGGGCTTCATTTGGAGGTAAGTGTCCAATATGCAATGCATACTAGCACATTATGCATTTACTTTGCAGGGAAGAAACATTTTTTTTTTTTAAAAAAGGAAGAATTTACTTCCTCTTTAAGACCAGGCCTATTTCTGACATTTGTTGTTTACAAGTTAAAATCAGTATTTTTTGCTGGAAAATTACTTAGAACCCCCAAACATTATATATATATATATTATTTTATTTCAGGTACTTATATAGCGCTGTCAATTTACGCAGCGCTTTACATATACAGTGTACATTCACATCAGTCCCTGCCCCCAAGGAGCTTACAATGTAAGGTCCCTAACTCACATACATACACAGTAGGGCCAATTTTTTTTTTTTTTATACAGGATCCAATTAACCTCCCAGCATGTCTTTGGAGTGTGGGAGGAAACCGGAGTACCCGGAGGAAACCCACGCAGGCTAAGGGAGAACATGCAAACCCCAGGCAGGTAGTGTCGTGGTTGGGATTGTGAACCAGCGACCCTCTTGTTGCTAGGTGAAAGTGCTAACCACTGCACCACTGTGCTGTATTTTTTTTTAGCAGAGGCCCAAGAGGATAAAATAGCGGTCGTTGCAATATTTTATGTCTCACTGTATTTGAGCAGCGGCCTTTCAAATGCAGTTTTTTTTTTCAAAAATACACTTCAATGTATAAAAAAAAGAATTAACAGTAAGATTAGCCCAATTTCTTTGTATAATGTGAAAGATGTTTTTACGCAGAGTAAATAGATACCGAACATGTCACGCTTTAAAATTGAGCGGGTTCGTGGAATGGTGGCAAACTACGGTACTTACCAATCTCCATAGGAAACACTGTAAACATTTTTACCAGTTAGAATTATTGCTCTCGCACTAACGATCATGGCGATACCTCACATGTGGGATTTGAACACTGTGTACATTTTCGGGCGCGACTTACATATGCATTTTCTTTGGCACATGAGTACGGAGAGATTGAGCGCTTTAAAGCGTTTTTTTTTTCGAAATCAATTTATTTTATTTTTATTTATTTTTACACTGTAAAATTCAGATAACTTTTATTACTGTCATAAGGAATGTAAACATCCCTTGTGACAGTAATAGGCAGTGACAGGTACTCTTTATGGAGGGATCTGGGGTCTAAAAGTCCCCAAACCTCTCCTCTGCACTTCAAAGTATTAAAAACACCAAAATCTGCGTTTTTGAATGCTGTCATTTTTTTTTTTTAATCATCGCCGTTGGCTGCCAAGTAAACCAGAAGTGGGGTCATGACATCACTCCTGGGTTTTTACATCGGAGACCCAATTAAAGCTGAATCCGGCTTTGTTTAGGACTCCGGCCAGCCGGCGGACATGCCCGCTGGTGGTTCAGGTCTCCCGGTGGGACGGGAGACCCGAGCAGAGCAGCGGAAGGCAGCTGTGGGGGTAGGAGAGTAGTTTTTTTTAAAAAAAATTTAAAAAATTTTGCTACTCAAGTACTGAAAGTAAAAGTACCAGTAGTTTAAAAAAAAAAATGCTACTCAAGTACTGAAAGTAAAAGTACAAGTACTGTGTTATGTAGTTATTAAAGAAAGAAGTCAAAATTTTGAACATCATATTGTTTTTTATTATTTCAAATGCAGCTTTTATTTATACATACAGTAGCATTTATTTTCGTATGCGCTGATAATATACATGTTTTGAGCTTCATGAAACCTGCCATCTACTGTTCTGGCAGTGGTAATTTTTATAATAGTAACGAGTAACTATGCAGCACAAAAAAAAAATATCGGAGTAGAAGTATTGAAATCTTTGAAAAAATGTAGTGAAGTAAAAGTGGAAGTAGGAGAAAAAAAATCTTCTCTAGGAAAGTACAGATACCGCCTTTCCGTACTTATGTACAGTAGTGAAGTAGTTCTACTTAGTTACTATACATCTCTGAGTGGGAGAAGCTTCTGGACCGCCCGCCGCCTTTTTACTGCGGCAGTATGGCCTTTCTAGGTCTACGTCGGTCGCGCCCAGGCAACTAGGGAAGCGGCAGCTAGGGAACTCTGCAGCGGGGAAGCCAATGCACGGGTCAGGTGGCTCTGATTGCCGCCTGACACCCGCGATCGATCCCTGCTGAAAGAGAAGGACGGTCGGCTGTTGTAAACACAGCTGACCGTTCTTCTCCCTGAAATGATCATAGATCCCCTGTGAACCTTCTATATAGGATCACAGGTCTCTGTGATCATTTCACAAGCCACGCCCCCCCCTCCCACAGTTAGAATCACTCCCCTAGGCTCTGGGGGAGAAGGATCTGGGGGAATCCATGGCGGAGAAGGCTACTGTATTTGCACTGAATTGGAAATGATGATATTTTTTGAAAAATACAATGAATTACAAGGCTGTAGAGAACAGTGCGCCATTGCAAACTTATATTCTGAGGTTTTAATTACATTATTTTAATATAGTCAGTTGTGAACTAAAGTGGGCCAGTCTAAGGCATGAAATTCCAGGGCTGAAAATGAGTCCCACTCCGGCCCTGCCTGCAGCTGCATTTCCTGCATAGAAAAAGCCACCATAACAGCTGCTTAGCCACTTGATTGCTTTTACAGGCGGCCGGAGGGGATGTCCCCCTCCCGCCGCTCTCTGGTGATTGCCTCAGGTTGCCAGTGCGATTGGGACACCGGAGAATAAATCTTCCAGCAGCAGCAGTTTACCATGGAGCTGGCATGGACCAGATGGTCCCCGGCCATCTCTATGACCCCAGAGGCTAAAGCGAAAAATAAAATAAACAAAAAAAAAAAAAAAAAAAGTAAAGGGTCCCCATCCCCTCGTGGCTCGCATTCAGAAGTGAATACATACGTATATTGCACCCACATATGTAAAGGGCGTTCTAAGCACACATGTGAGGTATCACGGCGAAGGTTAGAGCGAGAGCAATACCTGTAGTACAAGACCTCCTCTGTAACTCTAAACTGGAAACCTGTAAACATTTATAAAACATAGCCTATGGAGATTTTTAACCGCTTCTGGACCGCCCGCCGCCTTTTTACTGCGGCAGTACGGCCTTTCTAGGTCTACGTCGGTCGCGTGCAGGCAGCTAGGGAACTCGGCAGCGGGGAAGCCAATGCACAGGGCAGGAGGCTCTGATTGCCACCTGACACCCGTGATCGCTCCCCGCTGAGAGAGAAGGGCGGTCGACTGTTGTAAACACATCTGACCGTTCTTCTCCCTGAAATGATCATAGAGCCCCTGTGATCCTTCTATATAGGATCACAGGTCTCTGTGATCATTTCACAAGCCATGCCCCCCCCCCCCACAGTTAGAATCACTCCCCTAGGCTCACATTTAACCCCTTGATCACCCACAATGTTAACCCCTTCCCTGCCAGTGTCATTATTACAGTAACAGTGCATATTTTTAGCACTGATTACTGTAGTAATGTCGCTGGTCCCCCCAAAAGTGTCAAAACTGTCAGTTAGGGGTCCGATCTGTCAGCTGCAATGTCGCGGTCCTGCTATAAACCGCACTCGCCTGTGAGTCAATAGGGGACGATCGCGCGCCGCCAGGAGGCGCGCTTCCGCACCCGCTTGTTCACAGACACCTCCGCGCGGGTGACCGGTGGACCCGATGTCCGCCGGTCACTCGCGATTATCCGTTACAGAGGGAGAAAGGCAGGCGGCTAATGTAAACAAAGCCGCCTGTCATTCTCCCCTGTGTAACAGCAGAGATCATACGGTCCTGCTATGTAGGACCGAAGATCTCTGCTGTTACACACACAGCCACATCCCTGCACAGTAAGAAACATGCTCCTAGGGACACACTTAACCCCTCCTTCTCTAATAAAGTTAACCCCTTCCCTGCTAGTGTCATTTTTACAGTAACAGTGCATATGTATAGCACTGATTACTGTAGTAATGTCACTGGTACCCCCAAAAGTGTCAAAAATGTCAGTCAAGGGTCCGATCTGTCCGCCGCAATGTCGCAGTCCCGCAAAAAAAAAAAAATCGCCGCCATTACTCGTTAAAAAAAAAACAACAAAAATTACAAAAATCTTTCCCGTAGTTAGTAAACGCAATAACTTTTGTGCAAACCAATCAAAATACGCTTATTGCGATTTTTTTACCAAACATATGTAGCAGAAAACAAATTGGCCAAAAATGTTAAAAAATTTAGATTTTTACATTTTTTTGGGGGGAATTTCATATAAAAAAATGTAAAAAATATTGTTATTTTTGCAAAATTTATCATGATCAGAAAATTGCAGAGGTGATCAAATACCAGCAAAAGAAAGCTCTGTTTGTGGGAAAAAAAGGACGTCAAATTTGTTTATGTACAGCGTCGCACGGCCGCGCAATTGTCCGTTAAAGTAACGGAGTGCCGAATTGCAAAATATGTCCTGGTCATTAAGGGGGGAAAATCTTCTGGTCCAGAAGTGGTTAAGTACCGAAGTTTGCCGCCATTCCATGAGTGTGTGCAATTTTAAAGCGCGACAGATTAGTTATCTATTTACTTGGCATAACTCCAAAAAAAAAATCCTTTACAAAAAAAATTGGGGTAAATATGGTGTTTTTTAAATTTTTTTATTTTATTAAAGTGTTTTTTTTTTTTTTTTTCAGCACAGTGAGTGGAGACGGACCTGTTATCTGCCTGCTCAGCGGGGATCGGTCGATCGATCCTCACCGAGCGAGCGGAATCCGTCCAACGGAGGCTCCCCGTGTGAAAGGGCCCTAAAAAGTGCAACTGTTTGTCAGAAGAAGTTGTTATTGTCTGGCGAGCCGTGTCTTTCGTACGCAGCCAGCCTAATTCCTTTTTCTACGTAACCAAAAAGTCATAGTTCCAGTTTAAATATTAATCTTTACAGCTGAGCTGCCTGCAGTAAATCACAAACTTCTTCTTACCTAGAGTATCCATTGCTCACCCCTCCGCCCTCTACTTCTCTCTCCATGACTACAAACAGTTAGCAGAAGTGATATTAACAGTCACAGGATTAGGCTCTGGGAGGGGAGTTTCAATTCCTTTCCAGTGTAAATAAAATTAAGATCTTACACACTTCCTTGTTCAATGAGTTCGGTCTTCACGTGAACGGCCATGGAGGAATCCTCTACGTGTGACAACAGCATGGATATCTTGCAGTCCTACTTGGAGAAAGACCCCGGCCTTCTGAAAGGTGATATGATTTTCTTTTAGTTCCTTTTCACCCTCCCTGATCCTTGTGGATCTTAGGTGAGATTTCCTAATTATTATAACTTTTATAATTATAGGATAAAATATTAAAATGCTACTCTTTGTATAACAATTCCAGAATGGTATTTTATTTATGATTGCATAGCTTCAAACTGTCCCTGATTTCGAGGGACTGTCCCTGATTTCGAGGCACTGTCCCTGATTTTGAGGGACTGTTCCTGATTTGGAGGGACTGTCCCTGATTTTGAGGGGCTGTCCCTGATTTTGAGGCCCTGTCCCTGATTTTGAGGGACTGTTCCTGATTTGGAGGGACTGTCCCTGATTTCGAGGGACTGTCCCTGGTTTCGAGGGACTGTCCCTGATTTTGAGGCACTGTCCCTGATTTTGAGGGACTGTCCCTGATTTTGAGGGACTGTCCCTGATTTGGAGGGGCTGTCCCTGATTTGGAGGGACTGTCCCTGATTTTGAGGGGCTGTCCCTGATTTGGAGGGACTGTTCCTGATTTGGAGGGACTGTCCCTGATTTTGAGGGGCTGTCCCTGATTTTGAGGGACTGTCCCTGATTTTGAGGGACCGTCCCTGGTTTCGAGGGACCGTCCCTGATTTTGAGGGACCATCCCTGGTTTCGAGGGACCTTCCCTGATTTTGAGGGACTGTCCCTGGTTTCGAGGGACTGTCCCGGGTTCGAGAGACCGTCCATGATTTTGAGGGACTGTCCCTGATTTCGAGGGATTGTCCCTAATTTGGAACATTATCCCTCAGTCCCTCTTTCCTCCTCATTTTGGTCCGATCTATAAAGCTGTATAAAAAATGCACTCTTTATCGTTCAAAAAGTGTTTCCCCAGTGCTAAATTGCTACATTTGTAAATGTCAATAGCCAATATAAAGCAAAAATAAAAATAAAAAAAATCACATGTGTGTTTTCGAGGGACCGTCCCTGATTTTGAGGGACCGTCCCTGATTTTGAGGGACCGTCCCTGGTTTTGAGGGACTGTCCCTGATTTTGAGGGACCGTCCCTGGTTTCGAGGGACCGTCCCTGATTTTGAGGGATCGTCCCTGGTTTCGAGGGACTGTCCCTGATTTTGAGGGGCTGTCCCTGATTTGGAGGGACTGTCCCTGATTTTGAGGGGCTGTCCCTGATTTGGAGGGACTGTTCCTGATTTGGAGGGACTGTCCCTGATTTTGAGGGGCTGTCCCTGATTTGGAGGGACTGTCCCTGATTTGGAAGGACTGTTCCTGATTTCGAGGGACTGTCCCTGATTTTGAGGGGCTGTCCCTGATTTGGAGGGACTGTCCCTGATTTGGAGGGACTGTCCCTGATTTTGAGGCACTGTCCCTGGTTTCAAGGGACTGTCCCTGATTTTGAGGGACTGTCCCTGGTTTCTAGGGACTGTCCCTGATTTGGAGGGACTGTCCCTAATTTGGAACATTATGCCTCAGTCCCTCTTTCCTCCTCATTTTAGTCTGATCTATATAGCTGTATAAGAAATGCACTCTTTATCTTTCAAAAAGTGTTTCCCAGTGCTAAGAGCCGGTTCACATTGCAGCGACCCGACTTGCCGGGGTGACCTGTGAGGTCGCGGTGCGCAGCTCGCACCGCGACCTCGGAGCGGCCGGCACGGACTTCATATCATTGAAGTCAATGCAGGTCGCCCCAAAGAAGCTCAGGACCCTTTTTCTAAGTCGGAGCGAGTTGTGTCGCTCCTATTAGAACGGGTCCGCAGCTTCTCTATGGCAGGCGACCCACAGCGACTTGTCAGGCGACCAGGTCGCCTGACAAGTCGCCCCAGTGTGAACCGGTGTAACGTTAAAAAACCATACCCCGTGGAAAAACCATACCCTCGTCACTTCCGGGCTGAAACAGCTGAGCAGCGCAGCAGTGCGCATGCTCAGAGCCCCGGATACGTGATTGAACATTAAAGAATTAGACAAGTGCGCATGCTCGGTGGGCATGAAATTCTCACGGCACTGTGTCTAATGTAAAACTTGCGGCGCTTACATTAAAACAGCTCATCTGAAACGTAAATCATCTCCGCTCTTTGCCCTGTCACTGCCCTCATCTCCGGTAATAAATATAAAAGCGGTGGCGGGTGTATGTGATGTAAATGTGACGGCGATCGTGGCTCCGTGATCCGCTTTTATATTTATTACCGGAGATGAGGGCAGTGACAGGACGAAGAGCGGAGATGATTTACGTTTCAGATGAGCTGTTTTAATGTAAGCGCCGCAAGTTTAACTACCGTGAGAAATTCATACCCTCCGTAGCGGAACCGGAAGTGACGAGGGTATGGTTTTCTCACGGGTATGGATTTTTCACGGAACACCGGCTCTAAACCTTTCATCTAGTTTCTAAATTGCTACATTTGTAAATGTCAATAGCCAATATAAAGCAAATATAGTAGTAAATAAAAAAAAGAAAAAAAAAAAATCACATGTGGGTTTAACTAATCTTTTTCTTTTGTATAATTATTTAAAGAGGTTGAAAACCCACGTATGAGAAAAAAAAAAAAAAAACCTAAGACAAAGGCATAATGAGCCAGGCAGCTATGCATTGCATACTTACATATATACATAGTTAGTCAGGTTAAAAAAAGACACAAGTCCATCTGGCTCAACCAATTAAAAAAAAATAAATAAATAAATAAATAAATAAAAAAAAACAGTAATGAAAACCCAACCATACAATCCCATATACACAATCCTATACCCGCTGGTGATCCAGAGAAAGGGGAAAAACCCCAGCAATGCATGATCCAATTTGCTACAGCAGGGGAAAAAATTCCTTCCTGATCCCCAGAGAGGCAATCAGATATTCCCTGGATCAACTTTACCTATATATATATATATATAAGCAGTGTTGGGGTAGTTACTCAAAAAATGTAACTAGTTACTTCTGTAAATTGTAATGAGATTACTTTACTAGTTACTGCATTTGAAAAGTAACTTCGCTACTTATTACTTTACTTTTGAAAAAAAATATGAACAAATTCCAATACGCATATTTATTTGTAGTGCACAAAAAAACAATACAATATTTATTGTTTTATTTATATATATATATATATGACCAGACTGACCACAGTGTGCCCCCTTTCAATGCCAGACTGACCACTGCGTGCCCACTTTCAATGCCAGACTGACCACTGCGTGCCCCCTTTCAATGCCAGACTGACCAAAGCGTGCCCCCTTTCAATGCAGACTGACCACTGCGTGCCCCCTTTCAATACCAGAGTGACCACAGTGTGTCCTCTTTCAATACCAGAGTGACCACAGTGTGCCCTCTTTCAATACCAGAGTGACCACAGTGTGCCCTCTTTCAATGCCAGACTGACCACAGTGTGCCCCTTTCAATGCCAGAGTGACCACAGTGTGCCCCCTTTCAATGCCAGAGTGACCACAGTGTGCCCCCTTTCAATGCCAGAGTGACCACAGCATGCCCCCTTTCAATGCCAGACTGACCACAGCGTGCCCCCTTTCAATGCCAGACTGACCACTGCGTGCCCCCTTTCAATGCCAGAGTGACCACAGTGTGCCCCCTTTCAATGCCAGACTGACCACAGCGTGCCCCCTTTCAATGCAGACTGACCACTGCGTGCCCCCTTTCAATACCAGAGTGACCACAGTGTGCCCTCTTTCAATGCCAGACTGACCACAGTGTGCCCCTTTCAATGCCAGAGTGACCACAGTGTGCCCCCTTTCAATGCCAGAGTGACCACAGCATGCCCCCTTTCAATGCCAGAGTGACCACAGCGTGCCCCCAGATCGACCACAGCATGCCCCCAGATTGACCACAGTGTGCCCCCAGATTGACCACAGCATGCCCCCAGAGTGACCACAGCGTGCCCCCAGATTGACCCCAGCGTGCCCCCAGATTGACCACAGTGTGCCCCCAGAGTGACCACAGCGTGCCCCCAGATTGACCACAGTGTGCCCCCTTTCAATGCCAGAGTGACCACGCCAAAGAGACCAGTGCACTTACCTGCAGTGGCAGGCGTCTTCTCCTAAGTCCTCCCGCTCTCCTCCTCGGCGACACAATCCCCCGTGTCTCCTCGTCTTCCCGCCTCCTCCTCCCCGCGTCTCCTCGTCCTCCCGCCTCCTCCTCCCCGCGTCTCCTCGTCCTCCCGCCTCCTCCTCCCCGCGTCCCCTCGTCCTCCCGCCTCCTCCCCCCGCATCTCCTCGTCCTCCCGCCTCCTCCTCCCCGCGTCCCCTCATCCTCCCCGCATCTCCTCGTCCTCCCACCTCCTCCTCCCGCGTCTCCTCGTCCTCCCGCCTCCTCCTCCCCGCGTCTCCTCGTCCTCCCGCCTCCTCCTCCCCGCGTCCCCTCGTCCTCCCGCCTCCTCCCCCCGCATCTCCTCGTCCTCCCGCCTCCTCCTCCCCGCGTCCCCTCATCCTCCCCGCATCTCCTCGTCCTCCCACCTCCTCCTCCCGCGTCTCCTCGTCCTCCCGCCTCCTCCTCCCTGCGTCTCCTCGTCCTCCCGTCTCCTCCTCGAATGTCAACGGCTTGGGTAACGCAGGAAAGCACGTTACTCAAGCCAAGTAAAGTAATGCAGTTACAAAAGTTACGAATGTAAAGCGTTACGTTACTACATTACCAAAAAAAGTAACGTAGTTAACGTAATGTGTTACATTGTAACTCGTTACCCCCAACACTGTATATAAGTACCCAGTTATATTATGTACACTCAGGAAAGAATCAAGGCCTTTTTTAAAGCAATCTACTGAGCTGGCCAGAACCACCTCTGGAGGGAGAGCTATTCCACATTTTCACAGCTCTTACTGTGAAGAATCCTTTCCGTATTTGGAGTACACCCCTCACATATTTGTAAATATTTTATTATATCTTTTCATGTGACAACACTGAAGAAATGACACTTTGCTACAATGTAAAGTAGTGAGTGTACAGCTTGTATAACAGTGTAAATTTGCTGTCCCCTCAAAATAACTCAACACACAGCCATTAATGTCTAAACCGCTGGCAACAAAAGTGAGTACACCCCTAATGTCCAAATTGGGCCCAAAGTGTCAATATTTTGTGTGGCCACCATTATTTTCCAGCACTGCCTTAACCCTCTTGGGCATGGAGTTCACCAGAGCTTCACAGGTTGTCACTGGGATCCTCTTCCACTCCTCCATGATGACATCACAGAGCTGGTGGATGTTAGAGACCTTGCGCTCCTCCGCCTTCCATTTGAGAATGCCCCACAGATGCTCAATAGGGTTTAGGTCTGGAGACATGCTTGGCCAGTCCATCACCTTTACCCTCAGCTTCTTTAGCAAGGCAGTGGTCGTCTTGGAGGTGTGTTTGGGGTCGCTATCATGTTGGAATACTGCCATATATTCAGTATTGTCACATGAAAAGATATAATAAAATATTGTGAGGGGTGTACTCACTTATGTGAGATACTGTATATAGCAACCAGGTACAGTGCCTTGCGAAAGTATTCGGCCCCCTTGAACTTTGCGACCTTTTGCCACATTTCAGGCTTCAAACATAAAGATATAAAACTGTAATTTTTTGGGAAGAATCAACAACAAGTGGGACACAATCATGAAGTGGAACGAAATTTATTGGATATTTCAAACTTTTTTAACAAATAAAAAACTGAAAAATTAGGCGTGCAAAATTATTCAGCCCCATTAAGTTAATACTTTGTAGCGCCACCTTTTGCTGCGATTACAGCTGTAAGTCGCTTGGGGTATGTCTCTATCAGTTTTGCAAATCCTCTACCTCTCAGATCCCCCCCCCCAAGCACAAATCCCCCCCAGCCAAATCCCCCTCCCTTTAATCCCCAATTCTAGCACAAATCCCCCCTCTCCCCCATTTCCCCTCCTAACACGAATACCCCCAATCATCCCCACTAGCAAAAATACCTATCCTCCCGAAAATTTCCACTCCTAACACAAATCCCCTCCCCCTGTTACATTTTCCCCCATCCCCCCTCTCAACACAAATCCCCCCCCCTTCCCAAATGACCACTTCTAGGTCACCTCCCCAAATTTTCCCTCCTATAACAATTTTTACCTCCTAGCACTCCCCAAATCCCCTCCCCCTAACCTCACATAATACCACAGTGCCCAGGGCACCCGCCCCCTCGTGCCCACCTCTTGTCCCGGCCCTGGTGGGTGGTCACAAAGTTGTGTCTGATTGGTGTAAGTTCAAAATGGTATTTTATTTGTGATCTCCAAGGAAGGAAGAGGAGAAAGAAATGAATAACTTCACTTTAATAGAAAGTTACGTATCACCTTGGGATCATCCTTTAATTTCCTTACTATTAAAACATATCTTCTATAATGATTGGATCAGAGATGGCAGCACCACTCCACATTTATAGATCCAGAATTGTATTGTTTTTGATGATCACCAAAGAAAAACAAACATATTTTATGGGTTGTTAAAGTTCCCATTCTTGGGAGCTTTGCACATATAAATGAACAAAGATATAAACAATGTTTTATCTAAAACAACATTATAAAAACTATTCACTGATAATAAAGTACTCTGAGTATTTATCATAATAAAACACTAAGATAAAAACAATAAAGGGAAGGAAGGGAAAACAAACAGATAACTCTGAGTTTATAAAAAGTTACAACCTTGGGATCTTCCTTTCATGTCCGACTCCTTACCACTAAAACATAATGTATAATTATAGGGAGATAGAAGCATTACTCTATGGGGAATATTTACTTAATCTGGTGCAGCTGTGCATGGTAGCCAATCAGCTTCCAAGTTCAGCTTGTTCAATTTAAGTGATATTAAAAGCAGATGTTTTTTTTTTTTTTTCCAAACATGTTATACTTAACAGGGGCACCCAAGCAGGCTCGCCCCTGAGCCACCGCTCTGTGTGTCCTGCCCCGTCTCTCTCTTCATTGGCTCACTGGCTGTGAGTGACAGCAGTGAGGGCCAATGGCACCTCTGCTCTCGCAGCCAATGAGGAGAGAGAGTTCCAGGAGTTGCTCATCACTGGATCAAGATGGGGCTCAGTTAAGTATTGGAAGGGGGTGCACATTGCTGGATCGAGATGGGGCTCAGGTAAGTATTGGAGGGGGGTGCACATCACTGGATCGAGATGGGGCTCAGGTAAGTATTGGAGGGGGGTGCACATCACTGGATCGAGATGGGGCTCAGTTAAATATTGGAGGGGGGGTGCACATTGCTGGATCCTGATGGGGCTCAGGTAAGTATTGGAAGAGGGTGCACATCACTGGATTGAGATGGGGCTCAGGTAAGTATTGGAGGGGGGGTGAACATGTCTGGATTAATATGGGGCTCAGGTAAGTAATGGAGGGGGGATGCACATGTCTGGATCGAGATGGGGCTCAGGTAAGTATTGGAGGGGGGGGGGTGCACATTGCTGGATAGAGATGGGGCTCAGGTAAGTATGGGGGGGGGTGCACATCGCTGGATAGAGATGGGGCTCAGGTAAGTATTGGAGGGGGGTGCACATTGCTGGATCGAGAAGGGGCTCAGGTAAGTATTGGAGGGGGGGTGTCCATTGCTGGATTGCGATGGGGCTCAGGTAAGTATTGTAGGGGGGGGTGCACATTGCTGGATCTAGATGGGGCTTAGGTAAGTAATGGAGGGGGGGGGGGTGCACATGTCTGGATCGAGATGGGGCTCAGGTAAGTATGGGGGGGGTGAAAATTACTGGATCAAGATGGGACTCAGCTAAGTATAGGGGCGGGGGGGGGGGGCTGCTGCACAGAGAAGGTTTTTTACCTTCATGCATGGAATGCATGAAGTAAAAAATCTTGAGCCCTTAGAACCACTTTAGGCTTTGAAAACAAAACCTGGAAGCTTATTTGTTTCTCTGCAGAGCTGCATCAAGTTTTGCACTCCCCAGTTTAGGGGCCGGTTCACATTATAGAAGCGCAGTCCGGGTGCATTTCTGCACGTTTTTTGATTTTTTTTTTTTTTTTTTGCGTTTTTGATGTGTTTTCCCACAAAATATGTAGCCGGTTCTACTTTTTATTTCTGCACTGGAACGCTCTGGATCTGATGGCACTGGTGGGAACTAAGCCATTGGAATCCATATAACTTACTGTCCATGCGTTTTTGATGCAGAAAAAAAAAACGCACTAGAGTGCATCTGGTGTGAACCTGCCCAAAGTAAATCAACCCTTATGTATAAAAGTCCGGAATGGTATTTTATTTATGATTGCCCAGGAAAATTCATTCCATTTCAGGGCTTGTAGAAGTCTCCCTGTTTCCCAGCATTTCAAGTGTTGCTAAACCCCCAACAGTACAATCAGTCTGTATATACAGTAAAGCATGCTTGTTATACTCACTGTGAAACCGAAGGGGTTAGTCCTCCGCACTGTGTAAAAAGGCTGTGTGATCCTGTCTCCCCTGATCCTCCCTTTCTACCAGTGTCCCCAATATACAGTACTGTATTTCCTGATAACACAGAGCCAGGCGACAGGCTGCACATGCTTAGTTTGGTGTGTATTGCTAGGGAGTTTTTTTTATTTTTTCTTGTGATCGGCACAGGGCCAATCAGCACTGTCCAGATAGAGGGTCAGGGGTCCTGCATCCTGATAGGACAGTCAGTGCAGAATGAAAACTCCTCCCACAAGCTTTAACCAGGCACTGATAGAAGTCACAAGACTGCTATATACTGCTGATGAGATGAGAAAAGGTGTTTAGCAGTTTATATTTTCTAAAATAATGAAATTTCCATGTTCTTTGTACTGTGGGAGACCAGATATAGTGAATGCAGAGTCCTGGGGAGTCCAGATATAGTGAATGCAGGGTCCTGGGGAGAGCAGATATGGTGAATGCAGGGTCCTGAGGAGACCAGATATAGTGAATGCAGGCTGCTGGGGAGAGCAGATATAGTGAATGCAGGGTCCTGGGGAGAGCAGATATAGTGAATGCAGAGTCCTGGGGACCAGATATAGTGAATGCAGGGTCCTGGGGAGAGCAGATATAGTGAATGCAGGCTCCTGGGGAGTCCAGATATAGTGAATGCAGGCTCCTGGGGAGAGCAGATATGGTGAATGCAGGGTCCTGAGGAGACCAGATATAGTGAATGCAGGCTGCTGGGGAGAGCAGATATAGTGAATGCAGGGTCCTGGGGAGACCAGATATAGTGAATGCAGAGTCCTGGGGACCAGATATAGTGAATGCAGGGTCCTGGGGAGAGCAGATATAGTGAATGCAGGCTCCTGGGGAGTCCAGATATAGTGAATGCAGGCTCCTGGGGAGACCAGATATGGTGAATGCAGGGTCCTGAGGAGACCAGATATAGTGAATGCAGGGTCCTGGGGAGACCAGATATAGTGAATGCAGGGTCCTGGGGAGTCCAGATATAGTGAATGCAGGGTCCTGGGGAGTCCAGATATAGTGAATGCAGGGTCCTGGGGAGTCCAGATATAGTGAATGCAGGGTCCTGGGGAGACCAGATATAGTGAATGCAGGCTGCTGGGGAGAGCAGATATAGTGACTGCAGGGTCCTGGGGAGACCAGATATAGTGAATGCAGGGTCCTGAGGAGACCAGATATAGTGAATGCAGGGTCCTGGGGAGTCCAGATATAGTGAATGCAGGGTCCTGGGGAGACCAGATATAGTGAATGCAGGGTCCTGGGGAGTCCAGATATAGTGAATGCAGTGTCCTGGGGAGACCAGATATAGTGAATGCAGGCTGCTGGGGAGAGCAGATATAGTGACTGCAGGGTCCTGGATTTAGTAACACTTTAAACATATAAAACCATGCAATACCTTATTAAAAAACTATTCATAGACGAGGGTAATTATTTTTGTATAAATCATTATAAAATACTCAGAATACTCAAAAACATGAAAATGAAGGGAGGGAGGAAAAAAAAAAAAAAAAAGAGTAACGATATGTTAAAAAAGGGTTACAAAAGTAACTTAATCTAATAAATGCTCAAAAAATCAATTTGGTCTTTTCAATAAACATTGTTTCTAATTTAACCGCTTGCCGACTGCCGCAAGTAAATTTACTGCGGCGGTCAGCCCCTCACAGGCAAAGTGACGTTAATTAACGTCACTTGCCTGGGAGGGTCTGGGGAGCGAGCGCGCGCCGCCGGAGGCGCGCTCCCGCGCGGTCACGGACCCCCCCGCACGTGTGACCGGCGGACCCGATGTCCGCCGGTCACTCAGCGATCGTCGGGGGAGAGGGAGAAAGTCAGACGGCTAGTGTAAACAAGCTGCCTGCCATTCTCCTCGGTGTAAATACACTGATCACACGGTTCTACTATGTAGAACCGTTGATCAGTGTCCTTACACCTCAAGTCACAGCCAATCACAGTAATAACACGCCCCTAGGGACACACACAGCCCCTCCCTCTCAAATAAAGTTAACCCCTTCACTACCTGTGTATTTTTACAGTAACAGTGCATATGTATAGCATTGATTACTGTAGAAATGTCACTGGTAACCCCAAAAGTGTCAAAAATGTCAGTCAAGGGTCCGATCTGTCCGCCCCAATGTCGCAGTACCGCAAAAAAAATCTCAGCTCGCCGCCATTACGCGTTAAAAAAAAAACAACAAAAATTACAAAAATCTTTCCCTTTGTTAGTAAACGCGATAACTTTTGCGCAAACCAATAAAAATACGCTTTTTGCGATTTTTTTTACCAAACATATGTAGCATAAAACAAATTGGCCGAAAATGTTAAAAAATTTTGATTTTTACATTTTTTTTTGGGGAATTTCATATAAAAAAATGTGAAAAATATTGTTATTTTTGCAAAATTTACGCTCTTTTTTTGTTTATAGCGCAAAAAGTAAAAAGCGCACAGGTGATCAAATACCACCAAAAGAAAGCTCTGTTTGTGGGGAAAAAAAGGACGTCAAATTTGTTTAGGTACAGCGTCGCACGACCGCGCAATTGTCCGTTAAAGTCACGCAGTGCCGAATCGCAAAATACCCCCTGGTCGTTTATTAGCCAAATCCTCCGGGGCTTAAGTGGATAACTTATGCACGTCATTTTAAGAATTGCGCAAATTATTAATACCTGTGGTCTAGAGCTCCACGATTCTGGATAAAGTGAGAATCACGATTTTTTTGTTTAGAATAAAGATCTGGATTGTCAGAGTAGCGTAACATCATCTTTTACATTATATTAAAAAATTGGGCTGACTTTACTGTTTCGTTTTTTTTTTTTAATTAATAAAGTGTATTTTTCCCCAAAAAACTGCGTTTGAAAGACTTCAGCGTTAATACAGTGTGACGTAAACTATTGCAACGATCGCCATTTTATTCTCTAGGGTCTCTGCTAATGAATATATATAATGTGTGGGGGTTCTAAGTAATTTTTTAGCAAAAAAAACTTTAATTTGTAAACAAGTGTCAGAAAAAGGCTTAGGCCTCTTTCACACGGAGCAGACCGTATTGCGATCCGCTCCGGCACTTTTTTTTTTTCACGGACACGGATGACATTTGTGTCATCCGCTCCGTATGTCCGCATATCATCCTATCCGTTTGCGGATGATATGCGGACATAATGTTAGTCTATGGGATTGCGGGTGTTAGCGGATGACACCGCTGACATCCGATTTTGCATCCGTTCCGTTTTTTAAACAGAAGAAAAATAGGGTTCTGTTCCGTTCCAAAAAACGGAACAGAACTGAAAGTACGAAAATCGGATGTCAGCGGTGTCATCCGCTGACATCTGCAATCCCATAGACTTACATTATGTCCGTATATCACCCGCAAATGGATGGGGTTATATAAGGACATATGGAACGCCCGTGTGAAAGAGCCCTTAGTCTTTAAAGAGGAAGTAAACTCTTCTGTATTTTTTCAGTTTTTTTCTTCCCTGCAAAGTAAATGCATAATGTGGTAGCATGCATCGCATACTAGCACCTTATGTGACACTTACCTGCATACGAAGACCGCGTTGTCCCCGCTGGCCGCTACATCCATCTTTACCCACCTTCCTTTTTAAGTTCTGTGGACTCCGGCTGTATTACTAACCGAAGTTGCGCGTGGGAGTCGCCAGTCACAGCACAGCGCTCTGAAGGAACGGCACAGGCGGCCGTTTCTTCAGAGCGCATGCGCCAATGACGTCATCGGCTGCATGCAATATAAATATCTCCTACACGGTGCAAGTTTAGGAGATATTTACAGTATCTATAGGTAAGACTTTTTAAAGGCTTACCTATAGGTAAAAGTTATTAAGGTGGGTTTACAACCACTTTAACCCCCTTAGCGGTATCCCCGAGCATGACTTGGGGTGGATATATATATATATATATATATATATATATATATATATATATACACACATATATATAATATATAACCAGTGCTGTATCTTGGCCTATGCCAACAAGGCCCAGGCCTAGGGCGGCACTTTGCAGGGGGGCAGCAAAAAAGCTGCCCCCTGCATGAATAAAAAACAGCCTCCTCCCGGGTCCCACACGAAAAGGGTCTTCGTCGGCTTGCGCTACACTTTTAATATAGTGCCAGTCTTATGGGGTGAATTGGGCCAGAGGGCAGAGTCCAGGAGGCAAATCAGTCTGGCAACCCCATAAAGCGAAAAAAATGAACAACAGTTCAGAAGGTGGGACTTTAAATGAGGCTCTGCCCAATGGGGCTAGGCACCTCCATCCCTATTCATAAGAATATGGGGGGATATGGTAAAAAAAGATAATGAAAACGGGGTATGTAAGGTGATGATCACTTTATACCGTCCCCTATGACTTATCCTGGCTTTATTTCTCTGCCTTCTGGGATGTTCAATTTGATGTGCCCTATGTTGGATACTGGGGGGGCTCCCTCAGCTCCGGCGGGATGTTCTAGCCCTCTAGACCTCTACTTCAGGATGTTTTAAATTTTACCATCTGTATTGATTTACCATTATATATATCCATGATGCACTTGCTCTTGATAAAGTGGAATTGCCCACGAAACGCGTCGAGCATATTATCAATGCATCTACTATACCCTCTATATGGACTTTATAATTGCTTACATAGATTATGTTTTTATTTTTATTTTAGGTACTTTGTTTACTATCTTAATGTGCCTTTATTGTCATGTCCTGTACTGTATTATGGTTTTACGCATTATATGTACGTACCATGCAATCAATGAAATGTTATACAATTTACATGTATTATTAAACCTATATGGTTTTTTCTACCAATGATTTTACATTTTTATTACCCACCACTTGCTCACACACTTCATTTAAAGTCCCATTTTCCCCCCCTTTTTTACTGCTCCCCCTATGTATTACCCTCTTCAGGCAATGGGTTATATTCTACTAATGTACAATGATTACTGGCATATTATTATGTATCTACTATATCATGTATCTACTCTATTATCTTTATATAAGCCCACTGCCTTACATACCCCGTTTTCATTATCTTTTTTTACCATATCCCCCCATATTCTCAACCCCATAAAGCGGTCAGTGATGAGGCTGCACAGATGGGCACTGATGAGGCTGAACGTATGGGAACTGATGAGGCTACGCTGATGGGCACTGATAGACTTGTGGTCTGTGGTTCACAGATGACAGGGCGGGTTGTAAACAGCAAAGGGTGTGGCCTTTACAGGAAGGGGTGGGTCATATGTAAATTGGGGGGTGCACAAGTTTAGTCAGGCCTAGGGCAGCACAAAACCTAAATACACCACTGTATATAACGCATGAATTATAATCTAATCAATAATATCATTTTATAATATAATATATATATATATTATCCCAGATGTGATAAATTTGAAATACAAACGCATGAATTATAATCTAATCAATAATATAATTTTAAAATATTATATATATATATATATATATATATATATATATATATATATATATATATATTATATATTATATATTAAATATTATATATTATAAAATAAAATTATATTATTGATTAGATTATAATTCATGCGTTTGTATTTCAAATTTATCACATCTGGGATAATATATATATATTATATTATAAAATGATATTATTGATTAGATTATAATTCATGTGTTTGTGTTTCAAATTTATCACATCTGGAATGTCTACTAGAGTCTTGTTTTGGTCAGGTTTAAGTCAGTAATTACTAAGAATTGTAGGCCTATAATACATAACGCCAAATTTCCATGCAAAAAATTGTACCGCTTTTGGTACAGAATTCCTGACATCATACCGCCAGGGAGGTTAAAGAGGTTGTAAACCCTCTCTTATAACTTGTACCTTTTTTTTTTTTTTCAAATATTACTTTATTGAATTTTTCCTTTTTTTCCCCAAAAAACAAATATATACAGCATAAACAGTACATCAAGGGTACATGATTCATATAGAATATAGGATCTTTTTTTTTTTTTTTTTTTTTTTTAAGATGTCTATATCTTACAATATCCTCTCTCACAATCTATCAAGTATACTCTATATTCGCATTGTTTATACAATTTTTCATATTTATATCCTAAGACATCTCCTTTCCTTTTATCTTCCTATAGTACTGTACCCCTCATCATTTTCAATTTAGCATCTCCTTCTATTCCCAAAAAAATCAAACAACACAACCCAAAAAAAAAAGAAAAAAAAAAAAAAAAGAAGAAAACCCCCCTCTCCCCAGAGATGGAGGGCACAATCCCCCCCCCTCCCCCTCTCTTCCTCCATTCATCCAGTCTCATTTGTCAAGAGTTGTTTAACTTCTTCCGAAGCAATAAACAGATTCCAAATACCCCGTATACTTCTATATTTTTCCTGTTTGTGATGTGAGGTCCAAATGAAGTCCTCCATTTTATTAATATTTTCCACCTTCCGAACCCAATCTGACACTGACGGGGCTAGTGTTTTTTTTCCAATATAGTGGAATACAGGCTTTGGCAGCGTCTACCAAATGGGGAATAATAAATCTCTCATAGTCCCTAATCGGAATCTCGGAAACGTGGAGGAGGAGAAGGGCCGGATCCTCCTCAATCTCATTGTTTGTAAAAGTCTGGATTATGGAGTTTACTCCTCACCAAAAAAGCCTTATATCTGGGCAAGTCCAAAAGATATGGAATAGTGTGCCCTTCTCCTTCCCACATCTCCAGCATCTATCTGTCTCTTGTGGATACCATTTATGTAGTTTGTCCGGTGTATTGTACAACCTTGTGGCAGTGGTGGGATTCAAAAATTTTAGTAACCAGTTCCGACTTTCCCAGCAGAATGACCAGCGTGCCCCCTTTTAATGCACAGTGACCAGCGTGCCCCCTTTCAATGCACAGTGACCAGCGTGCCCCCTTTCAATGCAGAGAGACCAGCGTGCCCCCCTTTCAATGCACAGTGACCAGCGTGCCCCCCTTTCAATGCAGAGAGACCAGCGTGCCCCCCTTTCAATGCACAGTGACCAGCGTGCCCCCCTTTCAATGCACAGTGACCAGCGTGCCCCCCTTTCAATGCACAGTGACCAGCGTGCCCCCCTTTCAATGCAGTGACCAGTGTACATGCCCCCTTCAATGCACAGTGACCAGCATGCCCCCCTTTCAATGCAGAGAGACCAGCGTGCCCCCTTTCAATGCACAGTGACCACAGCATTGCCCCCAATGATTGCAGAGTGCCAGCCACAGCATTGCCCCCAATGATTGCAGAGTGCCAGCCACAGCATTGCCCCTAATGATTGCAGAGTACCAGCCACAGGATTGCCCCTAATGATTGCAGCGTGCCAGCCACAGCATTGCCCTAATGATTGCAGTGTGCCAGCCACAGCATTGCCCCCAATGATTGCAGAGTGCCAGCCACAGCATTGCCCCCAATGATTGCAGAGTGCCAGCCACAGCATTGCCCCCAATGATTGCAGAGTGCCAGCCACAGCATTGCCCCCAATGATTGCAGAGTGCCAGCCACAGCATTGCCCCCAATGATTGCAGAGTGCCAGCCACAGCATTGCCCCCAATTGCAGAGTGCCAGCCAAAGCATTGCCCCAAATTGCAGAGTGCCAGCCACAGCATTGCCCCCAATTGCAGAGCGCCAGCCACAGCATTGCCCAATGATTGCAGAGTGCCAGCCACAGCATTGCCCCCAATGATTGCAGAGTGCCAGCCACAGCATTGCCCCAAATTGCAGAGCGCCAGCCACAACATTGCCCCCAATTGCAGAGCGCCAGCCACAGCACTGCCCCCAATTGCAGAGTGCCAGCCACAGCATTGCCCCCAATTGCAGAGTGCCAGCCAAAGCATTGCCCCAAATTGCAGAGTGCCAGCCACAGCATTGCCCCCAATTGCAGAGTGCCAGCCACAGCATTGCCCAATGATTGCAGAGTGCCAGCCACAACATTGCCCCCTATTGCAGAGTGCCAGCCACAGCATTGCCCCCAATTGCAGAGCGCAAGCCACAATATTGCCCCCAATTGCAGAGCGCCAGCCACAGCATTGCCCCCTATTGCAGAGTGCCAGCCACAGCATTGCCCCCAATTGCAGAGTGCCAGCCACAACATTGCCCCCAATTGCAGAGTGCCAGCCACAACATTGCCCCCTATTGCAGAGCGCCAGCCACAACATTGCCCCCAATTGTAGAGCGCCAGCCACAATATTGCCCCCAATTGCAGAGTGCCAGCCACAACATTGCCCCCAATTGCAGAGCGCCAGCCACAACATTGCCCCCAATTGCAGAGCGCCAGCCACAACATTGCCCCCAATTGCAGAGTGCCAGCCACAACATTGCCCCCAATTGCAGAGTGCCAGCCACAACATTGCCCCCTATTGCAGAGCGCCAGCCACAGCATTGCCCCCAATTGCAGAGCGCCAGCGATCCCCCCCCCCCCCCCCGGGAGACCCATGCACTTACCTCACGGACGGTCTCGCAGTCGGCTCCCCGCGTCTCCAAGTCCTCCCGCGGCGCCTCCTCCTCGTCCAATGGCACGGTGTTTGCCTTTCGGCCAATCAGGAAGCGGGAGGACCCGCTCCCTGATTGGCCAGGAGGAGGATCATGTGACAATAGCGAATTCTCATTCGCTATTGGCACAGAATGGGCGGGTCTGGCCGCACTGCTCCGCCCCCCGGCTGCCACATCTGCCCGAGCATTCAATTGTCCTGCGTAGACGCGCAGAGGGATTCAGCCGGTTCTGCGAACTTGCAGAAAGTTAGCAACCGGTTCTATGGAACCGGTGCGAACCGGCTGAATCCCACCACTGCCTTGTGGGTATCTTAAAGTTTGTTTCATGAGTTTTCGTACATCTTGCTGGTTTAAAAACAAACTCAAAGATCCTTTGTTTCTGTTATAACTTGTACCTTTAATAAGGCTTACCTATATGTACTGTAAATATCTCCTAAACTTGCACCGTGTAGGAGATATTTACTTCTAATGCAGCCAATGACGTCATCGGCACATGCGATCTGAAGGAATGGCCACCCGTGCATGTGAACGGCGGCTCCCGCGCTCAGGCATGGGAGTGATGTCATCGCGCCTCTAGCCAATCAGATGGCCGGAGGAAGCGAACTAGGAAGCAGGGCGGCCGAACATGTTGGCCGTGTCACCACTGAGCGGGCGGCACTGTGGGGGCTTTGTTCTAAGGTAAGTATTCCATAATGAGCTAGTATGCCATGCATATATTTAGGCCAAAATGTATTTAGCTACATGTCTTTGACAAAAAAATCCTAAATGAGCGTATTTTTAATCACTTTAAGACCGGAAGATTTTTCCCCATTCCTGACCAGGCCATATTTTGCGATTCGGCACTGCGTTACTTTAACCACTTGCCGTCTGCTCACTCGAGCACTACTGCGGCAAAGTGGTTCGTTATCGTCTGGCGACGTAGACCTACGTCGCCAGACATTCCCCTTTCTCGGGGGCGCTCGCGCGCCGCCGGAGGCTCGCACCCGCTGTATTCGGTCACAGCGGGAGTCGGGCCAGGGGAGGAGCAGCGGTGATCACAGCCGCTGCTCTTCCCCGATCGTCGGGGAATCGAGTCTGGAGATCCGCCTGCTTGTGTAAACACAAGTGGGCGGATCTCCTAAATGACAGGCAGGGTCAGATTGCAGGGTTCAGCGTAGCTGAACCCTCAATCTGTTCTTGTGTCACACAGTCCCCTCCCCCCACACACGTTAGTAAGCACCAGGCATACATTAACCCCTCCCTCTCCAATGAAATTAACCCCTTCCCTGCCAGTGTCATTTTTACAGTAACAGTGCATATGTATAGCACTGATTACTGTAGTAATGTCACTGGTACCCCCAAAAGTGTCAAAAATGTCAGTCAAGGGTCCGATCTGTCCGCCGCAATGTCACAGTCCCGCAAAAAAAATCGCAGATCGCCGCCATTATTTGTTAAAAAAAAAAAAAAACACCAAAAATGACAGAAATCTTTCCCTTAGTTAGTAAACGCAATAACTTTTGCGCCAACCAATCAAAATATGCTTATTGTGATTTTTTTTTACCAAACATAGGTAGCAGAAAACAAATTGGCCAAAAATTTTAAAAAAATTTGATTTTTACATTTTTTTTGGGGGGAATTTCATATAAAAAAAATGTGAAAAATATTGTTATTTTTTCAAACTTTACGTTCTTTATTTGTTTATAGCGCAAAAAGTAAAAATCGCACAGGTGATCAAATACCACCAAAAGAAAGCTCTGTTTGTGGGGAAAAAGAGGACGTAAATTTTCTTTGGGTATGGCATCGCACGACCGCGCAATTGTCAGTTAAATTCGCACAGCGCTGAATCGCAAAAAGTGGCCTGGACGTAAGACAGCAAAATCCTCTAGTGGTAAAGTGGTTAACAGACAATTGCGCAGTCGTGCGACGTTGTACCCAAATAAAATTGATGTCCTTTTTTCCCCCACAAATAGAGCTTTCTTTTGGTGGTATTTGATCACCTGTGCGATTTTTTAATTTTGAAAAAAAAACAATATTTTTTACATTCTGATATATAACATTCCCCCAAAAATTTTTAAAAATCAAAATTTTTTAACATTTCAGGCATTTTGGGGATTTGTTTTCTGCTAGATATTTTTGGTAAAAAAAAATCCCAATAAGCGTATTTTGATTGGTTTGCGCAAAAGTTATCGCGTCTACTAACTACGGGAAAGATTTATGTGATTTTTATTGTTTATTTTTTTTTACTAGTAATGGCAGCGATCTGCGTTTTTTTTTTTTTTTTTGCAGGACTGCGACATTGCAGCGGACAGATCGGACCCCTAACTGACATTTTTGACACTTTTGGGGGGTACCAGTGACATTACTACAGTAATCAGTGCTATAAATATGCTCTGTTACTGTAATAATGACACTGGCAGGGAAGGGGTTAACACTGTTGGTGATCAACGGGTTAAATGCTGTGATGAAGTGCTGAGGTTTTAAGGAAGTGGTGCGGGATTTGCCTGGCTGAGAGGTCTACCCTAATACTTATACGCTGGTTACCCCTGTGGGGGTGCCTTTCTCTGGTGAGTGCGGGAATTATCGAGAGGGGAGCACTGGTTTCCTCACCCGGCACCCACGTCCTGGACCACCTCGGGATTCACATTTTTAATTTCCCTTGAAGCCTCATCCACTTGCATACCACTTTCACCTTAATTTTTTTAGGATCCGTTTCTATATATACCATTTGGTTATGGACCGCCTTATTGGATTTCTTATATCCAATTTATACATATAATTATATGTGTATATATTATATTTCTTTTTTTTTGCTTTTTCACTTTTTTCCACTAATTCACTTGTTACATTAGCACATCTGAGATTTTTCTTTCTCCGGTCACTTTATACTATTTATTCAGTATTTTTTCTGCCAATTGATCAATTGGCTTCACCTAGCAACCAGCTAGTTCGCTCACGCTGTTCTTGATTACTTTATTTATCTATTAATGTTTTTTCACTACGCTTTATCACTTGGAACCCACTTAGTTTCCTATTTACTGTATTTATTCATATATATAAATGTTTTATATACATTTATATATATATCTATTTATTTAAATTTTATATCAATTTAACACGGTCTCTGTCACTTTTACTGCACCTACTCACTATTTGTTATTGTGCATATATTTACTGTTTTAGCCATTGGTTTACTGTATTTATTTATATTCAAATTGATTTTTTCAATGATATACCGTATCTGATTCACCATCATTACTGATTGAGACACTATATCTGGCAGCGCCACCCACCTCACCACACATTAACTATTACACAAGCGTGTCACTTTTTAGTCACCTTTTTGATTTTGGAATTGGCACATGTGGCAATGTGCGACCTAATCACTGGGGCTTCCCCCAACGGCTTGTAGATACCCGACTTAGACGGGGGGAGAGAGCCTGCTTGAAGTGTAATAAATGGCTTGCAGTAAAGTGGAGGGACACGCGGAATGTTTTTGGTCTGTCCTGCATACAACCTTAACATTGGAGGGGTGGACTTCAATGACCAGATGATGGCGCCGTACTGAATTGCCCATAAGACCAGACATTGGTAGAAGAAAGTGTCTGTGTATTTATTCCAATTGGCTCTGCTGAACGCTTACTGTATGTGCTATACAAAGCTTCAGGAAGAAGTGGATCCTTCCTAAAATTCCAGGAAGAGATCATCACAGCCCTACTGTATCCAGAAGGTGCTACGGCCCACATTCACAGTCCAGATGTAGTGAGCCAGGTTCATGAGAGGCATTTCCTGGATGTCCTCCATGGTACCCCTACCCAAAGAGCACCCCAAAGAAGATGTCGTGTCTGTATAAAATGCAGATATAGGCATAACTCCTGCTATTTTTGTCCCTCCTGTCCTGGTCAACCTGGTCTCTGCATCGGGGATTGTTTCCATCACTACCACACACTAATAGAGTATTAGTATAGGGTACAGCATGGCACAGTCTAGGGCACACTTTCACACAGGGTCTCGAAAGATGTTAGATTGCGATCGCATATTGAGAGACCCTAGCCTGGGACACTTATAGCTTTTTTTATAGTTACAAAAAAAAGTGTAAAAAAAAAAGTTTAACATTTTTTTTTTTTTATTATTAAAAAAGCCAAAAATAGTTGTCGTTTTATTGAGTTAATTTTCTGTTCTTGCTGTTTTTTTCTGTTCTTGCTGTTTTACTGTACTTTATAATATACTGCTATACTGTAATGTTTTATTGTTACTGATTTCCATTGTTAACCATACTTTGCGGATACTGCCATTCTACTGTTTTATTCCACTGTATACTATTATATTGTAATGTTTTATTATTACTGTGTTTTATTGTTAACCATTGTTTGCTTTGCAGGTACGCCCATCAGCTGCAGCACTGATTTGTTTATTCTGACAGCAACAGCGTTTGTTCTCAGCATATACATAAATCAATGATTGCAGTGCTGTAGGAGGTGATTTTACCACCACAGTTAAAAAAAAAGAGCATATATGGCGAAGCATAGGGGATGGGGTGGACACAGAGGGCGGATCTCACCTATACTTCGTCACATATTTTTTTACACTTTTCTTGGCAGAGGTTTCTTCATCCACATCAATTGATGTGAATGGAGGAATCTGTTAGGTGCTCTTTTTTTGTTCAACCCACAGGCTGCATGTAAAAAAAAGAACCTTACAATATATGCCCAACGAGGACCAGCAATGTACTGGTTAGGGATGCACCGAAATGAAATTCTTGGCCGAAGCCGAATAATAATTAAATGCTTGGCCGAAGGCCGAATACCGAACGCGGTGTTTCGCATTTTTTCCATTTATTTTGCCAATTTTTTGTCCTCTCTCTTGTCCTCTCGTGTCTCTCTCTCTTGTCCTCGTGTCTCTCTCTCTTGTCCTCTCGTGTCTCTTGTCCTCTCACTCTTGTCCTCTCGTGTCTCTTGTCCTCTCACTCTCTCTCTTGTCCTCTCACTCTCTCTTGTCCTCTCATGTCTCTCTCTCTCTTGTCCTCTCACTCTCTCTCTCTTGTCCTCTCATGTCTCTCTCTCTCTCTTGTCCTCTCATGTCTCTCTCTCTCTCTCTCTCTCTCTTGTCCTCGCACTCTCTCTCTCTTGTCCTCTCATGTCTCTCACTCTCTCTCTCTTGTCCTCTCATGTATCTCTCTCTCTCTTGTCCTCTCTCTCTCTTTCTTGTCCTCTCATGTCTCTCTCTCTCTCTCTCTTGTCCTCTCATGTCTCTCTCTCTCTCTTGCCCTCTCTCTCTCTCTCTTGTCCTCTCACTCTCTCTCTTGTCCTCTCACTCTCTCTCTTGTCCTCTCGTGTCTCTCTCTCTTGTCCTCACGTGTCTCTGTCCTCTCATGTCTCTCCTTACCTCCCTCCCAACATTTGGTTGATGTTTGCTGTATGGCTCCTGTGCCCTGTCACAGGCGGAGGCGGAGTACATTTGGTATCACTCCGCCTGTGACAGACCCCGGCGCTAAGCGGCTATACAGGAAGCATCCGCTCTGCTTCCTGTAGTGCCTCCGGCTATGTTTACAGTGATGCTCGGGGATGGCGGGTCGCCGGTCGGGGCATTGTTCGGCACAAATTTATTCGGCCTTTTTACTTATTCGGCCGAACACCAAAAGTGCTTTTTTTGCTATTTTCGGCCGAATAATGTTCGGTTGCCGAACATTCGGTGCATCCCTAGTACTGGTACGTAGCTGGACTTTGAGTGGTCATACCGGGTTGATGCCTGTAGATTTAGGCATCATCTAGATATTGTTTTTTACAGCCAGCGGTTGGCTTTCATGTCAAAGGAATCCTAGTGGATAATTAGCCGCTAGACTGCTTTTACAAGCAGTAGGAGGGGACACCCCTCCTTCCGCCGCCTTACACGGTTTTCTTGGGCTCTCCTGTTCCACCGGGTAACCCAAGACTGCAGCCGGTGGTTCCATCAGTTGATCATAGAGCTGATTGGAGACCAGAATGGCTCAAATTATCTCTATGACCTAAGATACCGGAAGCCACGAGCATTTCATGACTTTGGGAAATTGAGAAAGCATTTTATCACACCAATCTTGGTGTGGTCAGATGCTTTAAAGGCAGAGGAGAGATCTAGAGTCTAATAAACCCCATTTTTTTTTTTAAAAAAGAGTACCTGTCACAAATTATTGCTATCATAGGGGATATGTGAATTCCCTGTCATAACAATAAAAATTATTAAAAAAAAAAAAAAAAATGAAAGGGAAGGGAAGGTGTCAATATAAAATAAAAAAGCAAAATAAATATTAATAAAAAATAAATAAATAAAAAAATTCAAGCACCCCTGTCCCCCCATGTTTGCCAAAAGACGAACACAAGCATCAGTCTGGTGTCATGTGTAAACAGCAATTGCAGCATGCATGTGAGGTATCGCCACAAATGTCAGATTGGGGGCAGTAATTCTTGCAATAGACCTCCTCTGTAAATTTAAAGTGGTAACCTGTAAAGGCTTTTAAAGGATTTTAAAAACTTTTAAAAAAGTACGGGCGTGCACAATTTTAAAGCGTCATGTTTGGTATCTATGTACTCGGCATAAGATCATCTTTTATACTTTACCAAACAATTGGGCAGTATATAGTGGATTTGTGCATTAAATTTAAAAAAATGTTTTTTCTCCCAAAAAATTGCATTTGGAAAATTTCTGTGCAAATACTGACAAAAAAATTGCAAAACCCACCATTTTGTTCTGTAGGGCCTTTGCTTTAAAAAAATATATATATAATGTTTGGGGGTTCAAAGTGATTTTCTAGTAAAAACAAATGACCCCTTTTTGGAAAGTAGACACCCCAAGTGATTTTCTGAGAGGTATGTTGAGCCCATAGAATATTTTATATTTTGCCACAAGTTTCGGGAAATTTTAAATGTTTTATTTTAATTTTTTTACACAAAGGTGTTGCTAAATGATATATTGCTCACACATGCCATGGGCATATGTGGAATGACACCCCAAAATACATTCTGCTGCTTCTCCTGAGTACAGGGATACCACATGTGTGAGACTGTTTAGAAGCCTAGCTGTCTACGGGACCCAGAAAACCAATCACCACCTTCAGGTTTTCTAAGGGCGTAAATTGCTAATTTTACTTCCTCACTACCTATCACAGTTTCGGGGGCCCTGAAATATCAAGATAGCACAAAACCCCCCAAATAACCCCATTTTGGAAAAAAGACACTCCAAGCTATCTGCTGAGAGCCATGTTAAGTTCATGGAATATTTTATATTTTGCCACAAGTTTCGAGAATATTTTTTTTTTTACACATGTATTTGCTAAGAGGCATGGTGAGTATTTTGCAGCTCTCATTTGTATTGGAAAATGAAGAAAGAAAAGGAAAATGTTTTTTTTTTTTTTTCAAAACTTTGTGATAAAAAGCGAGATATGCAAAATACTCAAAATGCTGCTCAGCTTAGGGTGTCTACCTTCTGAAAAGGGGTCATTTGGGGGGATTTTGTGCTGTCTTGGCATTTGACGGCCTCTGAAACTGTGATAGGTAGTAAGGAGTGAAATCAACAATTTACGCCCTTAGAAAGCCTGAAGGCGGTGATTGGTTTTCGGGGTCCTGTACGCGGCTAGACTGCCAAAAAGTCTCACACATGTGGTATCCCTGTACTCAGGAGAAGCAGCAGAATGTATTTTGAGGTGTAATTTCACATATACCCATGGCATGTGTGAGCAATATATCATTTCAACAACATTTCTTTTTGCCATTTTTCAAACACCTGTGACAACAAAATGAAATATTCAATGGGTTCACCATGCCTCTCAGGAAATTCCTTGGGGTGTATAATTTCCAGAAAGGGGAGATTGGGGGGGGGGGGGGGGGTTGTACTGCCCTGCCATTTTAGCACTTCAAGAAATGAGATAGGCAGTCAGAAAGCAAAAACTACGAAGATTCCATTATATACACTATAGATTGCAGACGCTATAACTTTTGCCCAAACCAATAAATATACACTTGTGATTTTTTTTTATCAAAGACATGTGGCTAAATACATTTTGGCCTAAATGAATGACAAAAATTTAGTTTAACCACTTTACCACCGGAGGATTTTGCTGTCTTCCGTCCAGGCCACTTTTTGCGATTCGGCGCTGTGCGACTTCAACTGACAATTGCGCGGTCGTGCGACGCCGTACCCAAACGAAATTTACGTCCTTTTTTTCCCACAAACAGAGCTTTCTTTTGGTGGTATTTGATCACCTGTGCGATTTTTACTTTTTGCGCTATAAACAAAAAAAGAGCGTTTATTTTGAAAAAAATAACAATATTTTTAAAATTTTTTTATATGAAATTCCCCCCAAAAAAGATGTAAAAACCAATTTTTTAAAAAAATTTTGGCCAATTTGTTTTCTGCTACCTATGTTTGGTAAAAAAAATCGCAATAAGCATATTTTGATTGGTTTGCGCAAAAGTTATTGCGTTTACTAACAAAGGGAAAGATTTCTGTCATTTTTGGTGTTTTTTTTTTAACGCGTAATGGCGGCGATCTGCGTTTTTTTTTGTGGGACTGCGACATTGCGGCGGACAGATCGGACCCTTGACTGACATTTTTCGACACTTTTGGGGGTACCAGTGACATTACTGCAGTAATCAGTGCTATATATATATGCACTGTTACTGTAAAAATGACACTGGCAGGGAAGGGGTTAATTTTATTGGAGAGGGAGGGGTTAATGTATGCCTGGTGCTTACTGACGTGTAGGGGGGGAGGTGACTGAGTGAGTCATGGACAGATCGGATGTCCAGCTATGCTGAACAGTCCGATCTGTCACTCCCTGTCACTATGGAGATCCGTCCGCTTGTGTTTACACAGGCGGGCGGATCTCCACACTAGATCCCCGGCGATCGGGGCAGAGCAGCGGCGATCGCCGCTGCTCCTCCCCTGGCCCGACTCCCGCTGTGAATGAAAACAGCGGGAGCGAGCCTCCGGCGGCGCGCAAGCGCCGCCCAAAAGGGGGAGTGTCTGACGACGTTAATACTACGTCGTCAGACGATAATGAACCACTCTGCCGCAGTAGTATTACTGTGAGCAGACGTAAAGTGGTTAATGGATATTTTTTATAAGAAAAAGTAGAAAATAATTTTTTTTCTCAAAATTTTCGGTCTTTTTTCATTTATATCATAAAAAATTAAAACCGCAGAGGTGATCAAATATCACCAAAAAAAAGCTCTATTTGTGGGGAAAAAAGGACGTAAACTTTGCTTGGGTACAGCATTGCATGACTGCGCAATTGTCAGTTAAAATCATGCGGTGCCAAATTGCAAAAAGTAGCCTGGTCATTAAGGGGGTAAAAGCTTCCGGTCCAGAGTTGGTTTAAAAAAAAAGGTGATTTCTTCTTTACAAGGTTAGATAAGTTAGTGTTAGATCATGGAGATAGGTGCAGATATTTTAGTGTTAGGGTGGACTTATCCTATAAGGATGACTTGTTTATTTTGTATTACACTTTTGGGATTGCATTGTTCAGATGTGATCAATTTATTTTTTGGGTGAAAATATGATTGTTTTCCAAAGTACCTAAAACGTTGCACCTAATTTCAGCTGTCATAATCTGACATTTCTGAGCGTGCGGTTATCCCATTTATTGGCACAAAGCTTGCAGTGGTCCGTCAAAGTGAAAAAATAACTTTTAATTTAGGGAAGTTTGGAAAAAAATATATAGGTTATATTATCATTTTTATTAAAATTATTTTTTAAGTTTTTTTATAAAATTATATATATTATAATTTTTTTTAAATTATAGGTTTTTATCAAAAATAATTTATTTCATATGCTGTAATTTTTCTTACAGATCTTGAATTGTCCAGCAGTTCAGACTGCTCTGGGATACCCAGCGAGGTAAGTTATCAGCTTCACAAAGCAACAAACGTTACAGAGGGTTAAAGAATCATCATTTCGCTATAGCTGTCCGTCTCCAATTTAACAATTAAAACCTAATGTAATTTATATGAAAATATTAAACATTTTTATTAAATTTATTTGTAGGTGCAGTAAACATAAAAATTGCAGTAATATTTGTTTTATTTTTTAAAATTATTTATAATACGTGCAGTATTACAAGACTAGTACTATGCATTGTGAGAAGAAGCAGAATGCTGGGTTGAACGGAAAAAACAAACAAACTAGTAGTGTGCATTGGGCTTTTCCATTGTATGCAAGTATATAAAATGCTGTTTCAAACAATGTTATCTTCCTTTGAGTTATCTTATTAAAAACTGAAAATTCCCTTTGCCCCCATGCAATGGCAGTGAAGAGAGGAAATGTGTTTGTAGTCCAAATTTGGAAAGCAGCCTAGGGTGACACATTTCATATATATATATATAGATGAGTGAGGTAGTGGTGTCACCATAGGACAGGAATGTGTTACTGGCAGGATCACCAGGTAAAATAAAATAAAATGAATACAGTAAACTGCAGTATATAACGTTTTCTTTATGCAGCGCCCCATATAGCTAGTTTAGCTACTGTGTGTTAACCACTTAACCACTTAAGCCCCGGAAGATTTTACCCCCATTCCGACCAGGGGGTATTTTGCGATTCGGCACTGCGTGACTTTAACGGACCATTGCGCGGTCGTGCGACGCTGTACCTAAACGAATTTGACGTCCTTTTTTTCCCACAAACAGAGCTTTCTTTTGGTGGTATTTGATCACCTGTGCGATTTTTTGATCACGCGCTATAAAAAAAAAAAGAGAGTCAATTTTGCAAAAATAGCAATATTTTTCACATTTTTTTATATGAAATTCCCCCCCAAAAAAATGTAAAAATCAAAATTTTTTAAAATTTTCGGCCAATTTGTTTTATGCTACCTATGTTTGGTAAAAAAAATCGCAAAAAGCGTATTTTGATTGGTTTGTGCAAAAGTTATCGCGTTTACTAACAAAGGGAAAGATTTTTGTCATTTTTGTTGTTTTTTTTTTAACCGCGTAATGGCGGCGATCTGCGATTTTTTTTTGCGGTACTGCGACATTGCGGCGGACAGATCGGACCCTTGACTGACATTTTTGACACTTTTGGGGTTACCAGTGACATTTCTACAGTAATCAGTGCTATACATATGCACTGTTACTGTAAAAATACACTGGTAGTGAAGGGGTTAACGTTATTTGGGAGGGAGGGGCTGTGTGTGTCCCTAGGGGCGTGGTTTCTACTGTGATTGGCTGTGGCTTCAGCTGTAAGGACACTGATCAACGGATCTACATACTAGATCCGTTTGATCAGTGTCTTTACAGCGAGGAGAATGACAGGTGGCTTGTTTACACAAGCTGCCTGACATTCTCCCTCTCCCCCGCCGATCGCCGAGTGACCGGCGGACATCGGGTCCGCTGGTCACACGCGCGGGGGGGTCCGTGACCACGCGGGAGCGGGAGCGCGCCCCCGGGGGCGCGCGCTCGCTCCCTAGACCCTCACAAGCAAGCAACGTAGCCCTACGTTAGTTTGCCTGTGAGGGGCTGACCGCCGACGTAGATAGTCGTGCGGCGGTCGGCAAGTGGTTAACAAAAGTCTTTGTTTTCCCACAAATAGAGCTTTCTTTTGGTAGTATTTGATCACCTCTGCGGTTTTAATTTTTTGCGCTATAAACAAATAAAAAAAGAGCGACCATTTTGAAAAAAAACAATATTTTTACCTTTCTAATATAAAACACAGCCAATACATTTTTTTTAAAAAAAAATCTAATTTTTTAAAATCAATTTAGGCCATTATGTATTCAGCTACATATTTTTGGTAATAAAAATCCAACAAGTGTATATTGAATGGTTTGCGCAAAAGCATCTACAAACTATGGGATATTTTTATGGATATTTTATTTATGTATTTATTTTTTACTAGTAATGGTGGCGATCAGCGACTTATAGCGGGACTACTGCGACATTGCGGTGGACAAATCGGACCCCTGACTGACATTTTTTGGGGACCAGTGACACTAATATAGTGATCTGTGCTACAAAATATGCGCTGTCACTGCACTAATCACACTGGCAGGGAAGGGGTTGACATCAGGGGAGAAGGGAAATGTGTCCCTAGGGGGTGCTTCCTAACTGTGGGGGGGTCTCACTGATTGGTAAAGACAGAGATCCTGGTTAGCAGGAACACATGATCTCCAGCTTATCCTCTTGCAGAACTTGTTTATTTCTCAAAATTTTCAGCCTTTTTTTCGTTTATATAATAAAAAAAAAAAAACACATTGATGATCAAATATCACCAAAAGAAAGCTCTATCTGTGTGAAAAAATGATGCAAATTTCATTAGGGTACAGCGCTGCATGACCGTGCAATTACCAGTTAAATTAGCGCAGTGCTGAATAGCAAAAAATGGCCTGGTCATGAAGGGGGGTAAAATATTTCGGAGCTAAGGTTGTTAAATGCGTTTAACCTCTTGCCGACTGCCTAACCACGATTTACGTCGGCAGTCAGCCCCTCACAGCCCCTCACATCGCTAGCCTGTGAGGCTCTAGGGAGCGAGCGTGCGCCGCTGGAGGCACGCTCACAGACCCCCCGCGCGAGTGACCGGCGGACCCGATGTCCGCCGGTCACTCGCGATCGTCGGTTACACCGGGAGAAAGGCAGGCGGCTAATGTAAACAAAGCCGCCTGTCATTCTTCCCTGCTATGTAGGACCGTTGATCACTAGCCACATCCAATCACAGTTAGAAGCACGCCCCTAGGGACACACTTAACCCCTCCTTCTCCAATAAAGTTAACCCCTTCACTGCCAGTGTCATTTTTAAATGACACTGGCAGTGAAGCATATGATTACTGCAGTAATGTCACTGGTACCCCCAAAAGTGTCAAAAATGTCAGTCAAGGGTCCGATCTGTCCGCCGCAATGTCGCAGTCCCGCAAAGAAAAACGCAGATCGCCGCCATTACTCGTTAAAAAAAAAAAAAAACAATAAAAATGACAAAAATCTTTCCCGTAGTTAGTAAACGCAATAACTTTTGCGCAAACCAATCAAAATACGCTTTTTGCGATTTTTTTTTTTACCAAACATATGTAGCAGAAAACAAATTGGCCTAAAATGTTAAAAAATTTAGATTTTTACATTTTTTGGGGGGAGAATTTCATATAAAAAAATGTGAAAAATATTGTTATTTTTGCAAAATTGTCGCTCTTTTTTTGTTTATAGCGCATGATCAAAAAATTGCACAGGTGATCAAATACCACCAAAAGAAAGCTCTGTTTGTTGGGGAAAAAAAGGATGTCAATTTCATTTGGATACAGCGTCGCACGACTGCGCAATTGTCCGTTAAAGTCACGCAGTGCCGAATCGCAAAATAGGACCTGGTCAGGAAGGGGGTAAAATCTTCCGGGGTTTAAGTGGTTAAAAATCATCAGTTTAGAATTAACCATTTTTGGTTTGCCTCTCTTGTTACTTTTTCGCGCAGCAATAAAAACTTGTCAGAGGCGGAAACCCTTCTTTTTCTATCCAAAAGAAAAAAAAATTTATAGATGAACAAATAATTAAATGAAAAAATGTTGCCTGGTGTTAGGCTTTCAAAAAAGAATGTGTGGCTGCAGTTCCTTTTTGTTTACACCCCCCGGATCTTTGAGATATTTCACGCTAACCATAGGCTTAGTTCGCTAAACTCTAACATTGGTCATGTGGTTGTAAATAATAGCTAAGGTAAAGTACATGTGTTAGATCCCTGTGTATATTGATCTCCAAAGACCAGTTATATTTCTATTCTCCTTGCACAGGAAGAAGAATCTGGCGGTGATGACAATCAAACACAGAACTTCGCTGAAAGTAAGCATGAGCGCCTATTCACATTCAATGTCCTTATGTCCATGTTGAACTACCCTATATTGCACACCTCCTTTCATGGACAGGAGTCCACATCTACTAGGAACAGGGGTGACTAGGAAACAGGGGAGTGCAACTGGAGCCCCATGGAAGAGCATGGCTCAGGAGAGATTCTGGGAGATATCAATCCCCCTGGGGTCACCAAAAGACTCTGGAAGTTTGGGGCACGGAGTGGTAGACAACAAGCTAGAAACCCGATGTGCCATAGGGAATAGTGGAGATACAGAGGGACAGTAGGAGCTGAGGCGGCACATGGTGACATAGGATACTGGAAAGACAGGATACTCTGGGGATTTGGAAGGAACAGGACTATGTTGCCTGGATGTTTCACTGAGGTGAGAGCCCTAAGATGTGCAAAGGCCCAGAGTCTAAGGAGCCACCTGGTATGTGTTAGAGCACCTTGTGAGGGGTGTTGGGCTTTGCAGGACAGCTCCAGGGTTGCAACCCTCTGACTCACCAGAACAGGCAGGGAGCACTGGAGCGCAACAGTGAGGGGTACATAGAAACAACAGTGTAACTGAGTGTAGAAATTACCTGGGAGCACTGGGATACTGGGATCACTGGAACACAGGAGTGAGAGTCTCTGGGAGCACTGGGATACTGGGATCACAGGAATACAGAGACAAGAGTCTCTGAAACAAGGGTGGACTTGGCCAGGGGGAAATTGACCCCCAAGTTGCTCTGATGCCCCATTAAAAAGTTGCATCGCTTCTGCAGCAAACATGTCTAAAGGCTTTCTGTTGAAAAGGAGTAAAAAGTCCCCACTGATGTGTTACTGAGTGTGGGATGAGGATGAGGATAGAGAGCAGGCCGCACCCCTTGGCATGCATGGTGTATGCCATGTCTGAGCAGAGCAAAGCATGCCTCTGTTTTTCCTGCAAACTAAGCATGCCAGCTTGGGACTACTGTTTACTCCATGTGAGCATTCCTGAGTTCTAGTACTTCCAGAGCAGGGGCAGACTGGCAAATTTTGGCCCAACCCGAGGCCCATGGTGCAGTGACTTGGTCCCCCCTCATGCTCTACCTCTTCCATGCTTCCTCCCAACCCCATCCCAGGCTGAAGCTCCGCTCCAGGTACTCTCTCCTCACTGGAAAGTTCGGGCTGGACAGCTCCTGCTGCACTGACTTCAGGTTTCCAACTGGCTGGCAGGGGGAGGTCAGGGGCTGCAGGCGGGAGCCAGGGTGGCTCGGTCGGGACTGGCCGGAGGAGGAGAGCCTCCGGTGGGGCATAAAGTCGGCAGGATTCACTAACTGCAAGAGACAATCCCTGCTGAAAAGGGGGGGGGGGGAGATTGTCAGCATCTAGCTTACTGACGCACTACTTGGTATCTGAGCAACTCAAATGCTGGTTCTTTAAGGCTTCATTCACGTGGGCATATGTGTATTTTCTGCACAGAATGCAGGTTCTTGCTGTAGGACCTAGCAGAAGATCCTGTATAAAGTACTTGCATTTAGACGTGTACAATTCTTCAAATGACTTTATTCGTGTATGCACGTGTTTGTTTACATTCATACATGTGTAAAATCTGCACATATGTTCAGCCCCAGACGAGCTGCGTCCTGCTTTTTTTTAGGCGTAGCGCACCATTTAATTTGTAGACTCATATGCTGTATGCATTCAAACACAGCACATTAGATGCTCTTGTGAACGAGCCCTAAGACAGTGCCTGGCCACAGATTGGCTGGAATGCCGAAGGCCTCTGATTGGCTACACATGTACAGAGGGAAAGATCTAGCAATGGAGCGATGCACATGCAAAGAAGGATATTCCCTTCATATGAGGAACATTTTAGCGCTATGCTAAAAGTGCTAGGCTGGGTCATGCAGATAAAGGTTTATATATTTCTTTAGGACTCCATGTAATGGAACCAAACACCCCGACTAGTTTGTCCGCCAAGAAGCTGCTTCCTAAGCTCTGGAACACTAGCTTCGTGAATCTGGCTATAGTTACCCCAAGAACTAGGCAGTACCAGTTTTGGAGGAAACCAGAATAAGAACTGTTTATTCAAACACAGGCACAAGGAGATATACACTGTGGGACAACGCCCCCCCCCCCCCCCCTTAGCAGCCAATCCACGAACACATGTACATCCCATAATAGGTTGATCTTAAGGCTGACAGAAACAATAGAACAAAGGGATACAGATACTTATTAATAACAAACCCCACCCCACCTCACTATCTAGCAAGGGTCTATGAGAGATTTCAACAATATTCAAGCAATATGAAAAGTCAAATTGTTTATCTTTATATATTTCTTGAGTGATATTGTTCAGAAATATTATTGTCCCAAGTGAAAGAGGCCCTTCATTCTTTCAAAACAAACCACACATATAGAACCCAGGATAACCGGGGTAACACGAAATGCGATGTGGTTGTACAGCGCGTCTGATTAGTGCAGACCAGACTGGGGTTCTTGGTCACCCTGTGCCCCTAATAGACACAGGGTGACTTACACATAGGAGGGGCCGGGGAAGTTTAACAAGGAGTTTCCCGACCTCTCTAAAGTAATCTGGGTTCCACGAGCCCCCCAGCCAAAGTGACTCCTTCCACACTCCAGTGCTGAGATTTCCATCTAGTAGTTCGCTTTTTCTGCTTCCTACCCCAGGCCCATAATTTTGGTGTCACTTATCAGTGTCCCAATCCTGTTTATTGTATAATGTGGGTGTTACACCAGGGAATGTGACACCATTGCTTGGCTTTGTAATGGCTGCTTTAGAATTCAGCTGGGGAGATTACTGTATTGGAATCTCTGAGAAAAGAAACTAGCACATGATTCTGCTTTCCAGCAAACAGCCAAAACTAAAATACCGGATTTAGGTAGAATTTCCCAAAACATGAATACAGTAAATGGCCAGTGTCTGATATGCTGTAATATTTTTAGGGTTGTAGGCTGGATCAATGCAGACATCTGTAGCCTTGACCACTGACCCTTAAAGCCGCACAGCAGAGCTTTCCACCTTTCCGCAGATTTATTTATTTATTTATATATAAGCAGTGCTTTACATATACAGTATGTTGTACATGCACATCATTTCTTGCCCTCAAGGACCTTTTAATCTAAGGCAGGGTTTCTCAACCAGGGTTCCATGTAACCCTAGGGTTCTCCTCCTAAGGTTGCTAGGGGTTCATTGAGCAAAGAAAACTGTCTGCCTCTCAAATAAGATCCCACTGACACCAGTGATCTTGTTAGCTATCTGTAAGGGGGTAATCCTTCCCAATGACCACAAGTTACATAGTTACATAGTTACATAGTAGTTGAGGTTGAATAAAGACAATAGTCCATCCAGTTCAACCTGTGTAGGCACGCGTGGCCATAATCATCTCTCATACCCCTTAATGTTCTGATCCTTGAGATGTACGTCCAAGAGTCTTTTGAAAGTAGCCATACTACCTGCAGAAACTTCCTCTTGTGGTAGAGAATTCCACACTTTTGTAGCCCTAACAGTAAAGAACCCCCTGCATTGCCTGAGGTCAAATCGCTTATCCTCTAATTGCATTGTATGTCCTCGAGTCCTCATATAATTCTTGCGACTGAATAGCTTTTTTTCTATGCTGAGATCACCATTGAGGTATTTATAAATTGCTATCATGTCTCCTCTCAGGTGTCTCTTCTCCAGGGAGAATAAATTAAGCGATTGTAAACGCTCTTCATAGTTAAGGTCCTTCAATCCCCTAATTAGTTTAGTTGCCCTTCTCTGGACTCTCTTCAGCTCCAGCACATCCCTCCTGAGGACTGGCGACCAGAACTGGACAGAATAATCCAGATGCGGTCCGACCAGATTTTTATAAAGTGGAAGGATTATAGTTTTATCTCTGGAATACATCCCTTTTCTTTATGCATGCTAATATTCTGCCGGCTTTGGCAGCTGCCGCTTGACAGTGCATGCTATTGCCTAGTCTATCATCAACCAAGACTCCCAGGTCTTTCTCCATTTTTGATTCCCCCAAAGGTCCCCCCCTAAAGTGTATTGTGCTTTTATGTTTTTAGTCCCGAAGTGCAAAACCTTACACTTCTCCACATTAAACCTCATTTGCCATGTCGTTGCCCACTCTGTTATTTTGTTCGGATCATTCTGCAGGATATCTGCTTCATGCTGTGCAGTTATTGCCCTGCCCAATTTTGTGTCATCTGCAAAAACTGATATCGAACTACTGACACCGTCCTCAATGCTGTTTATGAATCAATTGAACAAGGTTGGTCCCAGGACTGAGCCCTGGGGCACCCCGCTTACTACCTCAGATCAGTCTGAGTATGCGCTGTTTATTACCACCCTTTGGACACGCCCTTTTAGCCAGTTCCGTATCCAAGAGCAGACCTTGTGGTCGATGCCTGCAGACCTTATTTTATAAATTAAGCGCTTGTGGGGAACTGTATCAAACGCCTTCGCGAAATCCAGGTACACCACATCCACTGGTCTGCCCCTATCTAGCTCACCTCCTCGTAGAATGCTAATAGATTGGTTTGACAAGAACGCCCATTTGTAAACCCGTGCTGATTACTGCTGATGATGTTGTTGTCTTTAGCAAACTCTACGATATAGTCCCTTATCATCCCCTCCAGAAGTGTAAGGAGGATTCTTCCCACTGACCACCACACTAATGTATCATGAGTTGTAGATATAGTACATTTTTAGCAGGGGTTCCCCCGACACTGTAAAATTATTTCAGGGGTCAAAAAAATTTGGGTACAGGACTTAAGGCTGCTGGGGAGGCCTAGAGGGAACCCAGAGAGGGGACTGATACGACTGTGGGCAACCACTGTGTATTAACTGATTGTCATTGTTACTCCATGCCACTGAGTTCAACCAAGGAGGACTGGATTGCTTATCTTCTCTGAGGATTACAAATCTTCCAGGTTTGATATTGAGAGAGTTAAGGGTTCAAACAGCGGCAGGACTGTAGCTGATTTCTCCACTGGCCATTGGCTTAAACTGGGCATAGAGGGAATCAAATTTGGCTAGGAAAGCGAAGCCCAAAGCGCTCACAACAGGGAACAGACCTCATGGATTAAAGGTGGAGTCCTTCACAGGGTGCTCTGGCTCAAATGGCCTCCAGCCATTGAAAACGTAGCTCCAAAGAAGATGTAGCCGGCAACTCCAGAATCCCATGAAAATCTTTATTTGCTACAGAAAGGTCAAGATTAAAAATAGCTGACGCGTTTCGGCATACAGCCTTGTTCAAAACATATTCACAAAGGGAATGACAGAACATTTATACTACATTCTTCGTATGAGAAAAAGAAGTGTCAATAAAACAATTATTCAATTAAAACAAAAAAGATGGCAGATGACAGAAAAAGCGGCACTGGATTCTATTCACATCGGATGTGGGCTTACAATACTAGGAAAATATTCAGCATATCAAAAAGACACCATGCATAACAATAGGCTTGTGCAAGCTGGTATCTAGATTGATGTTCTGCCCTACAAAAAAAGAAAGCATTTCATTAATAAAAACAATAAGGGTGAAGCAGCAGATATAAAACATCCGGTGCAATCAATATTTTATATTATTAGTTTAATTTTATTTTAGAAATAAATCCAAATCCCACCTGGAATTCATACCTGCAGGGGTTCTAGTACCGAGAGTAAATATCTACCAGACCTCTCTCTCAAGAAGTCGATGGTGGAGATTACCTCCCCGAGGAAGTTTATTGACCCTTTTAACACCACTAAATACAAAAGATTCCATATTTCCAGTGTGCACACATTTAAAGCGTTTCGATACATTAGAGAGATTCCTGTTATTGGAATAAGCCGCACCATTATAGTGTTCGCTCATCTTGACTCTAAGAGATCTGGAGGTGGATCCTACATATTGCAGTGTGCATGTTGTGCATTCCACAACATACACAACATTCTTTGTGCCACAATTACATAAAGATGGCCTAGGTTATAAGAAGATTGCCAAGACCCTGAAACTGAGCTGCAGCACGGTAGCCAAGACCATACAGCGGTTTAACAGGACAGGTTCCACTCAGAACAGGCCTCACTATGGTAAACCAAAGGAGTCATATCCAGAGGTTGTCTTTGAGAAATAGATTTATGAGTGCTGCCAGCATTGCTGCAGAGGTTGAAGGGGTGGGGGGGTCAGCCTGTCAGTGCTCAGACCATATGCCGCACACTGCATCAAATTGGTCTGCATGGCTGTCGTTCCAGAAGGAAGCCTCTTCTAAAGATGATGCCCACAAACAGTTTGCTGAAGACAAGCAGACTAAGGACATGGATTACTGGAACCATGTCCTGTGGTCTGATTAGAACAAGATAAACTTATTTGGTTCAGATGGTGTCAAGCGTGTGTGGCGGCAACCAGGTGAGGAGTACAACGACAAGTGTGTCTTGCCTACAGTCAAGCATGGTGGTGGGAGTGTCATGGTCTGGGGCTGCATGAGTGCTGCCGGCACTGGGGAGTTACAGTTCATTGAGGGAACCATGAATGCCAACATGTACTGTGACATACTGAAGCAGTGCATGATTCCCTCCCTTTGGAGACTGGGCCGCAGGGCAGTAATCTAACATGATAACAACCCCAAACACACCTCCAAGATGACCACCGCCTTGCTAAAGAAGCTGAGGGTAAAAGTGATGGACTGGCTAAGCATATCTCCAGACCTAAACCCTATTGAGCATCTGTGTGACATCCTCAAACGAAAGGTGGAGGACAGCAAGGTCTCTAACATCCACCAGCTCCGTGATGTCATCATGGAGGAGTGGAAGAGGACTCCAATGGGAACCTGTGAAGCTCTGGTGAACTCCATGCCCAAGAGGGTTAAAGCAGTGCTGGAAAATAATGGTGGCCCCACAATATTGACACTTTGGGCCCAATTTGGACATTGTCACTTAGGGGTGTACTCACTTTTGTTGCCAGCAGTCTAGACGTTAATGGCTGTGTGTTGAATTATTTTGAGGGGACAGCAAATTTACACTGTTATACAAGCTGTACACTCACTACTTTACATTGTAGCAAAGTGTCATTTCTTCAGTGCTGTCACATGAAAAGATATGATAAAATATTTACAAAAATGTGAGGGGTGTACTCACTTTTGTGAGACACTGCATATATATATATATATATATATATATATATACATACACACACGTCACTGTTGTAAATACGTGTATACAAACATTTTAAGATGTATTAAACATTTTTTAATAGACAATTACCAATGTAAGCAAACGCTTTCATTTTTTTTAACTCAAAATGTAGTGAGGGCAACAAGTCAGTGAGCAGTATGCAGTGAGGACAGCCAGTCAGTGAGCAGTGTGCGGTGAGGACAGCCAGTCAGTGAGCAGCTGTGCAGTGAGAGAAGCCAGTCAGTGAGCAGTGTGCCACGAGGACAGCCAGTCAGTGAGCAGTGTGAGGTGAGGACAGCCAGTCAGTGAGCAGTGTGTGGTGAGGACACTGAGTATGTAGTGGGAGGGCAGCCAGTCAGTGGGCAGTATGTAGTGGGAGGGCAGCCAGTGAGCAGTATGTAGTGGGAGAGAAGCCAGTCAGTGAGCAGTATGTAGTGGGAGGGCAGCCAGTCAGTGAACAGTATGAAATGGTAGGAGAGAAGCCAGTCAGTGAGCAGTATGTAGTGGGAGGGCAGACAGTCAGTGAGCAGTATGTAGTGGGAGTGCAGCCAGTCAGTGAGCAGTATGTAGTGGGAGGACAGCCAGTCAGTGAACAGTATGTAGTGGGAGAGAAGCCAGTCAGTGAGCAGTATGTAGTAGGAGGGCAGACAGTCAGTGAGCAGTATGTAGTGGGACGGCAGCCAGTCAGTGAGCAGTGTGCCACGAGGACAGCCAGTCAGTGAGCAGTGTGAGGTGAGGACAGCCAGTCAGTGAGCAGTGTGCGGTGAGGACAGCCAGTCAGTGAGCAGTGTGTGGTGAGGACACTAAGTATGTAGTGGGAGGGCAGCCAGTCAGTGGGCAGTATGTAGTGGGAGGGCAGCCAGTGAGCAGTGTGTAGTGGGAGAGAAGCCAGTCAGTGAGCAGTATGTAGTGGGAGGGCAGCCAGTCAGTGAACAGTATGTAGTGGGAGGGCAGCCAGTCAGTGAGCAGTATGTAGTGGGAGGGCAGCCAGTGAGCAATGTGTAGTGGGAGAGAAGCCAGTCAGTGAGCAGTATGTAGTGGGAGGGCAGCCAGTCAGTGAGCAGTATGTAGTGGGAGGACAGCCAGTCAGTGAGCAGTATGTAGTGGGAGGGCAGCCAGTCAGTGAACAGTATGTAGTGGGAGGGCAGCCAGTCAGTGAGCAGTATGTAGGGGGAGGGCAGCCAGTCAGTGAACAGTATGTAGTGGGAGGGTTGGGAGCAGTTTTCCAGTTCTCTGTGTGCAGTCTAAAGCCCAGTACAACAGATTTTTTTGTTCAACCTGAAAAAAACCTGACAGCTAAGGCCGGAGCCACTATACTAACAATCCGATGTTAGGACAGTGATCTCCTCCGCTGAGCTATTGTGTTCTTACAGGGGGATAGCCCATCTCTGCTATTGGCTGACAGTGCTGATTGGGAGCTGGTCGGTTGCTGGTTTTCAGTTCGGCCTGCTCCTGTCGGAACTGGCTGCCATACACAGGGGCTGAATGTCAGCCATTTTTTATTGAACCGGCCCTTGTCCCGTGGCATTCAGCCCATGCATACTAGGCCTAAGGGTTGAAGCACAAATGCAGCATAGAGAGAATTCCTGCAGGGAAAAGGTAAACCCCTCCCAATCAGCCACTTGGTTGGAAGTAGAGGATTCCCAGGCTGCCATCTCTGCTCCACCTCCTTCCCAGTTTAGGCTGCTCTATCAGCCAGAGAAGCCATCTGTAAAAGTGTATGGGGGAGAGTTCAGCCATACCCCCCATCCCACCACCACCTGAGCACAGAGAGATACTGCACAGCTAAGAGTCCCTGCCGACTGCAAGCCTCAGGATGCTGTGTCCTGGGCACTAGAGGGACACTGCAGCCATAGTAGAAAGTCAAAGGCAGATCTTGCCGACCCAGTGACAGATATGGGGTAAACCCAAGCAGCCCCCTGGAGTAGACTCTGGATTAGCGTGTGCCCAGGCCAAGTAACAGTCCAAGTATAAGGTGGCAAACAAACAAAGGGTTGGGGGCACACCCTAAACATACATTTCTAAGGTTGGTGCTGCTATAGAGACAGTGCTGTATCTTGGCCTAGGCCGACAAGGCCCAGGCCTAGGGCGGCACTTTGCAGGGGGCAGCAAAAAAGCTGCACACCGCAATAAAAAAAAACAGCCTCCACCCAGCTCCCACACGAAAAGGGTCCCCGCCAGCTGGTGCTACACTTTTAGTTTAGTGCCAATATTATGGGGAGAATTGGGCCAGAGGGCAGGGTCCAGGAGTAAAATCAGTCTGGCACCCCCATAAAACAGTCACACTGCTACCTGCCGGTATGATAGGCTGCACTAATGGGCACTGATAGGCTACACTGGTGACCACTGATGGGGCTGTACTGATGAGGTCTACACTGATATGCTGCACTGATGAGGCGGCACTGATGGGCAGTAATGAGGCGGCACTGATGGGCACTGATGAGGCTGAACTTATGGGAACTGATAAGGCTATGCTGATAGACTGTGGTTGTGGTCTGTGGTGTACAGATGACAGGGCGGGCCATAAACAGGAAGGGGTGGGTCATGTTTCATTTAGGGGGAGCACAAACTTAGTCAGGCCTAGGGCAGCACAAAACCTAAATACACCACTGTATAGAGACCAATATACAAATTGAACCATAGAGAACACATACACAATAAATGCTTGCTTTCAAAGCTTGCAAGACTACTTAAAAACACCTGATCTTATTAAGTAAATATGGGGATTTAGTCACACCATATGGCCATATCGTGCTTAAGCCCACCATGTAAGGAATGAGTATGCCCAATGGTTTTGAGAAGTGGGATTTATCTTCCATTCTATGAATAGCGTAGGACCCACTGATAATGGGGTACTTTGACACAGTGGTGGGCTTAAGTACGGTATGGCCATATGGTGCGACTAAATCCCCATACTTACTTATTAGGATCAGGTGCTTTTAAATAGCCTTGCAGAATTTGAAAGCAACCTTTTTTGTGTATGTGTCTACTATTCTCTATGGTTCAACAAGTATAAGGTGGTTCACACATTAACACACATTGACACACACCCTTCTCCACTCCATAGCCTGTGCTCCACTCACCAGGTGCAGTGCATGCTCACCTCCATCTTAGACCCACAAAGGGTTTAATAAGCATAATAGGAATAATATATGATGCTCAGGTTCCTTTAAAGCAATATGATTCCCTTTCTAAAGTGGTACCACACTGTTCACAAGCCACACCAAGGCAACATATGAAGAGAAAAATGCTTCCAATAGTGCAGTACCTGGGTTAATTGACTGAATAAACCGCACAACCGCAGCTTCATACAATGCGCTCAGATTTAATAAAATAACATATAGCATAAAGTTAAAATCCAACAGGTCTCACGTATTCCATAATATATCCCACTGCCAAGCTCCACTTCTACCCGTTATGCCAGGGGCGTAACTACAGGGGTTGCAGGGGTTGCATTTGCAACCGGGCCCCATGCACCAGGGGGCCTTTGAGGCTCCCCTGTACACCTGGATAGGAGGGGCGGCGGGGGCAGCATGTAGAGAAATAACTTTCCTCCGTTTTCCTCCTGTAGCTGCAGGAGGAAAATGGAGGAGATTGGTTCCTCTGTATGCTGCCCCCGCCGCACCTCCTATCCAGTTCACTTGTGTTCTGCTATCTCTGGGCCCCTGTGTGCTCCCCTGGTCCCCCCCTCCCCACTGTGCTCCCTCCCCTCTCCTGCCGGCTGCTGCAGGGGATGTGTCACAATAGAGAACCAGGAAGGGGTCGGTAAATATGTAATTTACCAGCTCCTTCCTTTTCTGAATGGACAGAGTCATAGTCAGTGACATTGTAAAAAAATGAAATAAAATGATAAAAAATAATACAATTAAAATACCAAAAAATAAAAACTACTGACACCAGTGGGTGAACTTCCAGAATCACAAAGGTCACACTTGCGAACGAGCCCTGGCATTCCACCACCGTGGGGAGGCCCCAAGATGGCAGGAAGGGGGCCCACTGCAGAACTTGTGAAAGGGTCCCACTGTGGGACCGTAATAAAGGGCCCCGCAATGAGAGTAAAGGGCCCCAGGATCAGTGGGAACAGTCCCAGGCTTGAAGGGAAGGGCCCCGGCCAGGGGTCCGGGGGGGCCCTTCATGGTTTCTTGCACCAAGGCCCTGAAGGTTCTAGTTACGCCTCTGCGTTATGCCACCATCGCACTTCGCTTCATCTTTTCCCTCTAGATATAGCGAAGTGCGATGGAGTATAATATACAATGTTTGGGGGTTCTAAGTAATTTAGAGCTTTACTAATCTAGCGAAAAATACAGAGTTTTACTTGTTACCAAAAGTGTCGGAACGGGTATGGTCTTAAAGTGGTTACTCATGGGAAAATTTTGGGCAGGATGGAAATATTTGGTCAATTCATTGTTTCATATTTAAATGTTGGCATCCAACTGTATTTATATGACCACCTTTAAGACAAATTCAGGCCAGCTTGAGAAGGGTGTTATGATAGGGACCCAGTTCTGGTTTGGTGACTCCAGTTCTATACAGTTATTGTGAAGGAAAAGTAGACATGTAGACCAAACACTACTAGGTCTTTCCAAATAACTCTAAACAAACACAACCTATATGATAGATAGATAGATAGATAGATAGATAGATAGATAGATAGATAGATAGATAGATAGATAGATAGATAGATAGATAGATAGATAGATAGATAGATAGATAGATAGATAGATAGATAGATAGATAGATAGATAGATAGATAGATAGATAGATAGATCCCCTCAGGAGCTGCTGGAATTTATCAGGTTCTTCATCTCTCCTACTGGTTACCTACCTTGTAGCTGTGGGGGGCGTGGCCGAACCGCGGATGTGAGCAGAAGTGCACGCTGCAGGCTCCGCCGATAATCCTTTCATTTCTCCTGTGTAACGCCGCATCTGGACTTCTACTCACCCTCCGACTGAGCTCTGTGACCTGCTGGAGTGCCGCATCAGCCTGATGAGTCCTCTCGGCCCCTCTGCACCATGTCTAAATGGGGTAAGGATGGGAAGTCTGCTCCGGCCGAGCCTACCCAAGATGGCGGCCCCCTGCAGCGCGCCTCTCAGAAAATGACATACCTAGAGGCCGCACAGAAACTGTTTGCAAAGCCTGTGTCTCGAGACCCCCCGCTGCCTACTGGGCGACTCTGTCAGGCTCCCCAGGCTCCCAGTCTGACACAGATGACACCGTGCCGCTGGGGGATCTGTCTCGCCAATTTGCTGACTGGGAGGCAGCTAATGTGGACCAGGCCCTGATGCAGTCCTCTCCATACCCTGATTCAGAGCCCACGCTGAGGGATATCATGGCTGCCGTGACCACCTGTACCACTTCGATTACCGCCCTGACTGCTGAACTGAGGGGAGTTAGGGCTGAAATATCTTTTATGCGCCATAATATGCAAAAGCTGTGGGAACGGACGTCTGCAGTGGAGGGCAGGGTGAGCTCATTAGAGGATGACATGGTGCCTCTGCAGAGAGAGGTTAAACATTCCGCCCTGCTCTCGGCTCAACAAGCTGCACGGTTAGATGACCTGGAAAATAGAATAAGACGAAGTAACATCAGGGCCATTGGCATCCCGGAGAGGGCAAAGGGAAAAACCCGGTGGCTTTTATTGGAAATTGGTTGACGTCTACCTTTGGACAAGACTTCTTTACTGCCATGTTTTCTGTGGAGCGTGCGCATAGGGTGCCAATGCGCCCTCTCCCCCCAGGTGCCCCGCCACGCACTTTCATCTTCAAGCTCCTCAATTATAAAGACAGGGACATTATCCTTACTAAAGCTAGGAGCATGCAGGGGAAGCTGAATATTGATAACGCCAGGATATTCCTGTTCCCTGACTACTCTGCGGAGGTGCAAAAGCAAAGAGCAATATTTGTGGATGTGAAGAGGAGACTCCGGGTCCTAAATATTCAATTTGCTATGCTGTACCCATCCAAGTTAAGAGTTGTCACTCGGGATGAAGTGCTCTTCTTTGACAAGCCTTGTAGCTGTACCCAAACAACTCAGCAATCCACTCATGGTGACAGACAGACTTTGGTATCTTCAATCTTTTTCTTGCATTTTGTTGGCATGATCTACCAAGGGAAAAGGGGTCAGGAGTACAGGATACCCAAAAACAGCAGCAAAAATCCCTCCAAACAATAGGCTTCTCAGTGAACTCTTTAGGCTTGGATAGACTACAATCCTTTGGTATCTTTTCTTTTGACCACTGCCACAGGTCAGTTGCACAACACTTTATGTCTCTGTCAACAGGTTAATATAGATTCTGTAGGCCCTACCTTTTAAGTTTCTTCAGCCTCTGTCACAGGCCAGTTTCAGACTATTCTGGCCTTTGTCACAGACCGGTTATTGACCCTTTGGGCCCAGGAGGGTAGATAGGAAAAAAACACCCTTTATTGGTTCTGGTTTCTACTACCAGGTGTAGGATTGGTAGGCAAAAAACTTAAATGCTTGGGAGCTACAACATCCCCAGGCAAATGCCTGGGAGGAAAAGGACCTTGGCCAGCTACCTGTCTAGAAGTTCTCTACAAATATTTATCCTCTTCCTTAACCCACACCATTGGAATAAACTCCTCAGTGATTGGCTAGGGCAGAGTAAATATTTATAACCCAATGTATTGTATCTTCTCACTCTTCCTACTGAAGAACCCTCAACAGTACAGGCAGAAGCAAATAAGATCAAATTATACTGTCCAATGGTGACACCATTTGAGAGTCCACTTTTGGTTAGTAAATGAGAGTCTAATTGTCTGGATATATAAGTCTTGTGTTCTGTTTTTTTTCAATAAAACATGTACCAGTGTGTATCCCCCGGCTGCCATCTCTCTGTGCCCCGAGGATCTGTATGCACAGAGTTGTATAAAGTACTCAAAACCCATACTTGAGTAAAAGTACAAGTGCTCGATCAAAAAGTGACTTGAGTAGAAGTACTAAAGTATTCAACATTTTTTGTACTTAAGTATTGCAAGTAGTTTTGAAAAAAAATTTGCTACTCAAGTACTGAAAGTAAAAGTACAAGTACTGTGTTATGTAGTTATTAAAGAAAGAAGTCAAAAGTTTGAACATCATATTGTTTTTTATTATTTCAAATGCAGCTTTTATTTATACATACAGTAGCAGTTATTTTCGTATGCGCTGATAATACCCATGTTTTGAGCTTCATGAAACCTGCCATCTACTGTTCTGGCAGTGGTAATTTTTATAATTGTAACAAGTAACGATGCAGCACAAAAAAAATATATCGGAGTAGAAGTATTGAAATCATTAAAAAAATGTAGTGAAGTAAAAGTGGAAGTAGGAGAAAAAAATTCTACTCTAGGAAAGTACAGATACCGCCTTTCGGTACTTAAGTACAGTAGTGAAGTAGTTCTACTTAGTTACTATACATCTCTGTGTATGCGTGTCTATAAGTGAGAAACCAGCAGAGACAACAGCCAGCAGCCAACTTTAATTTTCTCAAAGAAAAACAATGACAACAAAGGAAAGATGGAACAGAAAAAAGAAAGGATGAGCGCAGCTTCCTGAACCAAATGTAAATATGTAGGCATCATATTCCAGTAGGAGTAAGGGCTTGTTTACCTTAGCGCTGCCCTCTACAGTGGTCAGCAGTGGATTGTTTTGAAGAGGGTATTTTGACGGCAACCCGGGAGGCAATATGTCCCCTCCTCAACCACTTAAGCCCCGGAAGATTTACCCCCTTTCTGACCAGGGCCTATTTTGCGATTCGGCACTGCGTGACTTTAACTTACAATTGCGCGGTCGTGCAACGCTATACCTAAACAAATTTGACGTCCTTTTTTTCCCACAAACAGAGCTTTCTTTTGGTGGTATTTGATCACCTGTGCGATTTTTTGATCATGCGCTATAAACAAAAAAAGAGCGTCAATTTTGCAAAATAACAATATATGAAATTCCAAAAAAAAAAATGTAAAAATCAAATTTTTTTAACATTTTAGGCCAATTTGTTTTATGCTACATATGTTTGGCAAAAAAATCGCAAAAAGCGTATTTTGATTGGTTTGCGCAAAAGTTATTGCGTTTACTAACTAAGGGAAAGATTTTTGTAATTTTTGTTGTTATTTTTTTAACGAGTAATGGCGGCGATCTGCGATTTTTTTTTGCGGGAATGCAAAATTGCGGCGGACAGATCGGACCCTTGACTGACATTTTTGACACTTTTGGAGTTATCAGTGACATTACTGCAGTGATCAGTGCTATACATATGCACTGTTACTGTAAAAATGACACTGGCAGTGAAGGAGTTAACTTTATTGGAGAGGGAGGGGTTAAGTGTGTCCCTAGGGGCGTGTTTCTAACTGTGATTGACTGTGGCTACTAGTGTAAGAACAGAGATGAACGGTCCTACATAGTAGAACCGTCTGATCTCCATTCTTACACAGGGAAGAATGACAGGCGGCTTTGTTTACATTAGCCGCCTGCCTTTCTTCCGGTGTAACGGACGATCGCAAGTGGCCGGCGGACATCGGGTCCGCCGGGCACACGCGCGGGGGGGTCCGTGACCGCGCGGGAGCAAGAGTGCGCCTCCGGCGGCACTCGCTCGCTCCCTAGAGCCTCACAGGCTAGTGACGTAGCCCTACGTCGCTTGCCTGTGAGGGGCTGACCGCCGCAGTAAATAGTCGTGCGGCGGTCGGCAATCGGTTAAAGCCTGTTACAACTAGTAAAAGTCTGCACTACTGTGCTGCAATCATGTGCATTGCATGCCGCTGCCGGACACTTGCAGTGCAGCTCTATTCACTTGAATGAATTGAACATGGGACATAATTCTTGCCACACGGGGAAGCAAAACTTTGCAGCCACGACAAGTATCCAAACCATCCAGCATCTTTTGCAGCTTAAAGTCCTTTTAAAATGACATTTATTATAGGCAAACATTTTAAATTTGCATGAAAGTTTCACTTCTGCTTCTCTGCAATAAAAATAGCTTTTATTGCTGACAATGTCTTCCTACAGCCGTTATAAATATATTATGCATGCTTTATTATTTTTAACTTCCTTCTGTGATTTCAGCTAATTACAGTATCTCAAAGTGTTATAGCAAAGGCACATACACTAAATGGCTAACAGTTTGTGGACACCTACAGTACTGTAGCTACGTATATGTAACATCAGAATGGGGGGGGGGGGGGGGTGGGGGTTGGGGGTTGAGTTTGGCATCCTTGCCCTATACACTAGATCAGGGTTTCCCAATTATTTTTTCCTTGGAACCCTTTGACATGGTATAGCAAAACTTTGGAACCCCAACAAAAAAATGTGTGGCGTAGAGTAGCGTGGCACGGCGCGGCGCAAACCTTTCAATAAGCAGAGTGTAATGTTCTCTTTTGCTGGCAAATTCTTTTTATACATGGTTTAGTTGTCGACAATTGTATTTGCATGTCTGCAGTTGCGTCAAGTCGATTTCCATACTTTGTTTTTGTTGCAGAGTAAAGCGAGAATCCATTTTCGCATAAGTATGTGCTGGCGAATGGCAACAGAACTTTGATTGCCCGCTTGGACAATTCTGAGTGTTCTTTGCGTAAATCACCTCAAAAAGCAATAAGAGAAACTTCTTTAAATTTTTGGCTTAGTTGACTGTCAGAAGCTATATCTATCAGATTCTCAAAATCTACATCAGAAAAATGTGGCTGGCTTGTCTTTTATGAATGGATTTCCAACCCAATTATTATTGTTTTTATTCAAGAATGGAAAATACTGATTAATAGATGTGATTAAATGGCGAAGATGATCTACAATTTCATTGCGAATTTCATCCTCATGTTCCGTTTCTGATTCTTCAAGAAAATCTTTCAGTGTTGGCAAAGAGTTCAAATTATTTTGCTCAACAGATGAGGTACAAAACTGCAGCTTACAAGACAGTGAAAATATTTTTTCTTGCATTAAAAATATTAGTGTTTTTTCCTTGGAGTGATAAACATACGTCATTTACCCACTTCTGGAACTGGAAGGATTTGCCCCCTTAATGACCAGGCCATTTTTTGCGATTCGCCACTGTGTTACTTTAACAGACAATTGCGTGGGCGTGCAACGCTGTACCCAAATACAATTGATGTAATTTTTCCCCTTTCTTTTGGTGGTATTTGATTACCTGTGCGATTTTTTTTTTTTTTTGCGATATGAAAAAAAAAAAAAGAGCGACAATTCTGGAAAAAAAAAAATTCTCACTTTCTGCTATATAACATTCCCAAAAAAAATTTAAATATCAAAAATTTTTAAATTTTAGGCCAATTTGTTTTCTGCTACAAATTTTTGGTTAAAAAAATTGCAATAAGCGTATTTTGATTGGTTTGCGCAAAAGTTATTGTGTCTACTACGGGAAAGATCTATGTCATTTTATGACACTTTTGGGGGGACCAGTGACATTACTACAGTAATCAGTGCTAAAAATATGCACTGTTACTGTAATAATGACACTTGCAGGGAAGGGGTTAACACAGTGGGTGATCAAGGCGTTAAATGTGTACCTAGGGGCGTGTTTCTAACTGTATGGGGGCGGGGCTTGTGAAATGATCACAGAGACCTGTGATCCTACATACTGTAGAAGGATCACAGGTGCTCTGTGATCATTCCAGAGAAAAGAACGGTCAGCTCTGTTTACAACCGCTGCCCGTTCTTCTCTATCAGCGGGAAGCAATCGCGGGTGCTAGGCGGCAATTGGAGCCGCTAGCCCCATGCATCGGAGTCCCCGCTGACGAGTTGGGGCGGGCGGCACGCTCGCCCCCTAGCTGCAGGCGCGCGACCAACGTCGACCTACATCGGTTCGCACAGGAGGGGCCGCCTGCCACAGTAAAACTGTAATGGGCAGTCCGGAAGCGATTAATTTTGTGAATATGTCTGCAAGATATGCTACTTTGGATAACAACAGAGTATTTTCTAATCGATCAGATAATCCAAATTTATGATCCTGGAAATATGCAAACAACTCTTGACGCAATTCAAACATTCTAACCAGGACTTTACCTTGTGATAACTAACTGACTTCTGAATGCAAAAGCAGAGCAGAGGGGTGAGACTATCCATATATTCACATATTAATTTAAATATTCATGACTGTAATGGTTGACTTTTTATAAAATTAATAATCTGGACCCATTCGTCTAGCACATTTTAAAGTGAGATTGAAATATTTTTAGCTACCAGTGCATGTCTGTGAAGAACACAACGAGAACTGGTGCTGTTTTTTTGCTACATTTCTTATTCGTGTCACAGAACCTGCCACTTTCCCAACCATTGCTTTAGCACCATCACTGCACACATCTACATATTTGTCCCAATTTATACTGTGTGTGTCCATGAACTTCTGGATACAGTTAAATATGTTCTCACCAGTGGTATGAGTTTTCAAAGTTTCACACAAAAGCAAGTCTTCTTCAATCTGTTTGTCAAAATTATATCTTAACAAAAAACAACAAAAATTGAAAGTCCTACAACATCTGTGGACTCATCTAATTGCAGTGAGTACCCATTGTGATGGAACTCCGGACACCCCGACTGGGTATCTCCACCAAGAAGCTGCTTCCTAAGCTCTGGAACATGAGATCCATGAATCTGGCTATAGTTACCCCAAGAACTAGGCAATACCAGTTTTGGAGGAAACCAGAATAAGAACTGTTTATTCAAACACAGGCACAAGGAGATATACACTGTGGGACAACGCCCCTCCCCCTTAGCAGCCAATCCACATACACATATACATCCCATAATAGGTTAATTTTAAGGCAGACAGAAACAATAGAACAATGGGATACAGGCACTTAACAATAACAAACCACACCACACCTCACTATCTAGCAAGGGTCTATGAGACACTCCTGCAATATTCAAGCAAAAGTCAAATTGTTGATCTTTATATATTTCTTGAGGGATATTGTTCATAAATATTATTGTCCCAAGTGAAAGAGGCCCTTCATTCTTTCAACACAAACCACACATATAGAACCCAGGATAACCGGGGTAACACAAAATTCTGAGGCCCGTGTGGTTGTACAGTGAGTCAGATTAGTGCAGACCCGACTGGGGTTCTTGGTCACCCTGTGCCCCTAATAGACACAGGGTGACTTACACATAAGAGGGGCCAGGGAAGCTGGACCAGGAGTTTCCCGACCTCTCTAAAGTAATCTGGGATCATCAAGCCCCCCACCCAAAATGACTCCTGTCACACCCATCACTTTTATGCAGTCGAGAAATTAGTTCAGTATGGATGTCATCAGCAAGATCATGAATACGGCGCAAAACTGTGTTGTTGGAAAGTGGCACAGCTTCAATTTTTTACTCAACTTCTCACTTAAAATACATGACACTATTTATTTTGCACATGGTCTTATTAGTGATTCCCAAATTGTGTGTGCTTCTCCTGCAGGTGCTATGCAGTAACTCACTCTGTAAGAAGCCTCTGTGGCTTTTTCATTAGCATTTTGAAATTTTTTGCTCATAAATTGCTTACGCATATGATACTCCTTTAGCTTTCGCTTAAAAAAGTCAATGTCTTTATCTTTGTACTCTGCGTCGTTTTGCTCAAAAGGACAACGTAATTTAGCAGGTGCTAATGAACTGTTTGGCAATATTTTATTGCAAAGTACGCATTGTGCTTCAGGACAATCTTCATTTCTTGCACTTGTGAATCCCAATGACAAGTAGCTATCATCATATTTTCTTTTCTTTGTTTGAGAAGATTGGATAGCATTGTGTGCTTCTCTTCTTTTTTTTTTTTTTTTTGGACTTGTCACTTGTCTCTTGTCTCTGCTATTTGAGGAACAGTGGCACAGTGGTGTAGTGGTTAGCACTTTCACTTAGCAGCAAGAGGGTCGCTGGTTCGAATCCCAACCACGACACTACCTGCCTGGAGTTTGCATGTTCTCCCTGTGCCTGCGTGGGTTTCCTCCAGGTACTCCGGTTTCCTCCCACACTCCAAAGACATGCTGGTAGGTTAATTGGATCCTGTATAAAAAAAATTGGTCCTACTGTGTATGTATGTGAGTTAGGGACCTTAGATTGTAAGCTCCTTGAGGGCAGGGACTGATGTGAATGTACAATGTATATGTAAAGCGCTGCGTAAATTGACAGCGCTATATAAGTACCTGAAATAAATAAAATACAACTGTTTCAGGCATGTTTTCTGGATTTTTAGTTGTATCTTCTTTCTCAGTTTCTATACGTGCCGAACAGGTAGAAGTAGTAATAATTTTTCTCTGAAGAGTTCCCTGCTTTAACCAGCTTTCCAAATTCATGGTTGTTTATTGGTAAAAAAAAAAAAAACACTTTGAAAAATACAGATCTCAAAACTTGACTGAATAGGATGCTGATTTTGATCACACTCTGAACTCTAACTGAACTAAGTTCACTAACTGAACTTAGGCAGGATTTTTGAGTTAGACATGAAGCAAAAAGATTTGAACACTTTAAAAAATACAGTTAACAGTTTTTTTTTTTTGCCCCTCACTGAGTCATTCAATGCCCCTGACAGAGTCTTTCCTTTCAATGCCATTGACAGGGCCTTTTAATGTCCCTTGCAGAGCATTTTAATGTCCCTAACAGAGAGAATTGCAAAGCCCCTGACAGGGCCTTTTAATGTCCCTTACAGAGCCTTTTAATGTCCCTAGAAAAGAATTTCAATGCCCCTGCCAGAGTCTTTTAATGCCCCTGACAAAGTCTTTCAATGGCCCTCAAAGAGTCTTTCAATGCCCCTGACAGAGTCTTTTAATGTCCCTAGTAGAGAATTTCAATGCCCCCAAAAGAGTCTTTCAATGCCCCCTAAAGAGTCTTCCAATGCCCCTGACAGAGCCTTTCAATGTCCCTGACAGAGAATTTCAATGTCCCTGACAGAGAATTTCAATGTCCCTGACAGAGAATTTCAATGTCCCTGACAGAGCCTTTCTATGTCCCTAGCAGAGCCTTTCAATGTCCCTAACAGAGCCTTTCAATGTCCCTGACAGAGAATTTCAATGTCCCTGACAGAGAATTTCAATGTCCCTGACAGAGCCTTTCTATGTCCCTAGCAGAGCCTTTCAATGTCCCTAACAGAGAATTTCAATGTCCCTGACAGAGAATTTCAATGTCCCTGACAATGCCTTTCAATGTCCCTAACAGAGCCTTTCTATCTGACAATAAGAGAGCTTTAGCAATGAACTCCACTCTCGATCACTCCTCTACCACGAGTGATAGAAAATGGCCGATGGCAGGGCTGGCTGGCTGACTGCTGGGCGGCTCTCTCATGGACAAACTTTCTAACTAACTGACTGATCATGGCAGAGCTGGCTGAATGCAGGGCTGACGTCACGGCCAGATTCAGATCCCGCTCCCGCGATCTCTTGTGAGATCTCTGCTGTTTCTGACCTTTCGGTAACAGTGGGCGGCGACCATCTTGGATGTGGCTACCCACCGTGGAACTCCAATTTTCACCAATTGGGAAACGCTGCACTAGATGACCTTTACCTGTTCTGATCCATGTCTGTGTTACTGAGCTAGTGTGGTTGACAGCTTGTCCCGCTTCTACCCCGCCACCCCTCTACTGCTGTCTACTCATTGAAAAAATACAGATTTCTAATTAGGTGAGGAGGCTTGACATACAGGGTACACAGAGGACATGATCATACATCTGCAGCTCTGGCCTCCTTTCCACTGCCTGGAGAGGATAAGAAAGACTACAGAGCCCCGACCCCACTACTACAGGGAGAGGAATAAAGTAATAGCCACCAGATTTTGCTTGAGTGACAGTGGCTGAAGATGAGTGTTATCATCCATAAAAATAGCAGCTATAGCTGCTGTTATTCTCTTTCCTGCTTCTCCCTCTAGCCCAACACTACCAATGCTCTTGAATAAAGAAATCTTGGGGCCGGGGATGAAGCAGAAGAGAAGCTCTCCTCAAAAAGTCTGTGATTTGGTGGTCCTCAAAAGAGCGTAGAGGGGAAGAAGAGGAGGGAAGGCCGGAGAGCCCTTAGGGTGAAGTAATTTAAGTGCATCTGGCTGTGGAAGGAAATACTGTGTGCTTGGCTGCGAGAGTTGTTATAAGAGAAGATCCTTAAAATATGTCTAGCGGCTCCTACGGGGGTAGCGCTACATATTTTATTTTAGCTTTTGTATGAATAAAAATTACAATATATATTCAATATGGTCAAAAATGGTGGCAACATAGCTGTGACGAATAGGAGGAGTGCTTTAACTGCCAGTAGGAGGAAGGTAAAAGGCTGATGGAGGCGGTCTGTGGAAAAGCACACAGTCAGTGGCAAGTAGTTTCGAGTGTCTCTTTACTATGGAGAACTGTAATATGACCAAGTTTCCTTCCTGTCTTTACCCCCACTATTTGGATAGATATAGGTCAGGGGTCTTCAAACTATGGCCCTCCAGTTGTTCAGGAACTACAATTCCCACCATGCCTAGTCACGCCTGGGAATGTCAGAGTTTTACAATGCCTCATGGGACGTGTAGTTCCGCAACAGCTGGAGGGCCGTAGTTTGAGGATCCCTGATATAGGTGATCAACAGCATTGCAGGTGTTCACATTCATTTTACATGGGCCTGAAGAGGGGTGGGGCTTGAGTGCTGGCTGTAAATCCATAAATTGGGCTTCAGCCTGGGGTGGAGCTTCAAGCAGCATAAACCTTTTTATGGCTTAAAGTGGAAGTCCATTCAAAAGCTAACTAAGCTTAAATCTACTCCCACCCTCATTCTAAGCCCTATGCTAGTTATCCTGTAAAGGAAAGATCTATACACACCTTTTCTGAGTTGCTCCAGTCAATCATGCAATAAATATGTGCATTTATTATTGTTTTTCAGAAAGGTGAGCTTATACATTAAATCATATCACCTGAATTGCTGCCAGCTATAGGACCCCCCCCCCCCCCCATGACACATTCATTTAAAAAAAACCATAACATGTATTTTTTACATATAACTAACATAGGTATCCGAATTTGCCTTTCTATTAACTTCCTCAGCAGCAGATTAGGGCAGCACTAAGAGCCAGTCAGGCCTTGCCTACATGCACATACAGGCAGGAGGAGAGAGCAGAGCTGAAGACTTAAGTGTTAATACTCTACTGCCCATCGGCAGGCTGGGAGTTAGCACCTTCTGGCTGTGCTGTCTGGCAGAGTTGTGTAAATCACAAAAGTGGCCGGACGGAATTACAAATCTTTTGGTATATAAGACAACTTATATACAGTAGGTATATTTAGCTGATGGCTGGAGTTCAGTAAACCAAAAATGACTATTTTTCACTGCTGATTGCTTGGAGATGGCAATAACAATGTATAAAATGAAAGCAGGGTTCTACCCTTCCCCCCTAAAAATACAAAAGTGAAGCCCCCAGGAGCCTTTAGCCATAATGTACTGGCCTGGCTATACCCACCATTTCCACCCAGATCCAACATTTATAGACGTTGGGTGGGGAGGGCAGGATGAAGGAGAATTACTACTAACAGCAGAGGAATCAGCACAAGAGGCACAACATACACATCCTACTGACTGTAAGTTTTGTCCCTGGAGCTGATTTTTTTATTTTATTTTGGTTGTACTTAGGCATTAAGGAACAAGTGATACACTCCATTTATTTGTTTTGGTTTTCTCTTGCATTTTCTGCAGTATCTCAGAAGCTGCTGGATGAACTGGAAATGCTGGAAGCAGAGTTTCAAAATAAAGCTGTTCTCTTGGAAGAAGAGGACACTAAGGGTGTGCAGGTAAATGGTGATCAAAAATAGTAACACCGGAGCAGAAGAGGCAATAGAAAAAAGGCATTTAAAAATAATTAAAATTGTCATTCCTCCCCACCCTTCCAAAAGCCGATGAAGGATCAAGTGATCAATTTTTCTAGCAGATGGGCTAAAACTAAGTAAACTAGGCTACGTTCACATAACCTCACAGGTTCAAGGGGCATGAGTGAGTAACGCACACAGAGTGCAGATGGCCAAAGTATGTAATGTATAGACAGAAGGGGTCAGGAGTGTACACTGTACAGAGTGCAGGGGCCAGGAGTGAGTAATGTACAGAGTGCAGGAGTCAGGAGTAAGTAATGTGCAGAGTGCAGGGGTCAGGAGTGCATAATGTGCAGAATACAGGTGTAAGGCGTGCGTAATGTACTAAGTACAAGGGTCAGGAGGGTGTAACTTACAGAGTACAGGGGTCAAGAGAGTGTAACTTACAGAGTACAGAAGTCAGAAGGGTGTAACATACAGAGTACAGGGGTCAGGAGGGTGTAACATACAGAGTCCAGGGGTCAGCAGTGTGTGACTAACAGAGTACAGGGGTCAAAAGTGCAGAATGTACAGAGTACAGGGGTCAAGAGTGCAGAATGTACAGAGCACAGGGGTCATGAGTGTATACTATACAGATTGCAGGAGACAGGACTATGCAATCAACAGGGTACAGGGATCAGGAGTGTTTAGTGTACAGATTACAAGGGTCAGGAGTGTGTAATGTACAGAGTACAGGGGTCAGGACTGGGTAACTAACAGAGTACAGGGGACAAGAGTGCATAATGTACAGAATACAGGGGTCATGAGTGTATACTATACAGATTGCAGGAGACAGGATTGAGCAATATGCAGAGTGCAGGGGTCAGGAGTGCATAATGTAGAGTGCAGGGGTCAGGAGTGAGTAATGTTCAGAGTGCAGGGGCCAGGAGTGAGTAATGTACAGAGTGCAGGGGTCAGGAGTGCACAATGTGCAGAGTGCAGGGGTCTGGATTGAGTAGAATGCTGAGTGCAGGGGTCAGGAGTGCATAATGCACAGAGTGCAGGGGTCAGGAGTGAGTAATGTGCGGAGTGCAGGGGTCAGGAGTGAGTGATGTGCAGAGTGCAGGGGTCAGAAGTGAGTATTGTGCAGAGTGCAGGGGTCAAGAGTGTGTAATGTACAGAGTGCAGGGGTCAAGAGTGTGTAATGTACAGAGTGCAGGGGTCAGGAGTGCATAATGTACTAAGTACAAGGGTCAGAAGGGTGTAACTTACAGAGTACAGGGGTCAAGAGAGTGTAAATTACAGAGTACAGGAGTCAGAAGGGTGTAACATACAGAGTACAGGGGTAAGGAGGGTGTAACATACAAAGTCCAGGGGTCAGCAGTGTGTGACTAACAGAGTACAGGGGTCAAGAGTGCAGAATGTACAGAGTACAGGGGTCAAGAGTGCAGAATGTACAGAGTACAGGGGTCAAGAGTGCACAATGTACAGAGCACAGGGGTCAAGAGTGCAGAATGTACAGAGCACAGGGGTCAAGAGTGCAGAATGTACAGAGCACAGGGGTCAAGAGTGCAGAATGTACAGAGTACAGGGGTCAAGAGTGCAGAATGTACAGAGCACAGGGGTCAAGAGTGCAGAATGTACAGAGCACAGGGGTCATGAGTGTATACTATACAGATTGCATGAGACAGGACTATATAATCAACAGGGTACAGGGATCAGGAGTGTTTAGTGTACAGATTACAAGGGTCAGGAGTGTGTAATGTACAGAGTACAGGGGTCAGGACTGGGTAACTAACAGAGTACAGGGGTCAAGAGTGCAGAATGTACAGAGTACAGGGGTCATGAGTGTATACTATACTATACAGATTGCAGGAGACAGGACTAGGTAATCAACAGAGTACAGGGGTCAGGAGTGCATAATACACAGAGTACAGGGGTCAGGAGTGCATAATATACAGAGTACAGGGGTCAGGAGGGTGTAATGTATGGAGAACAGAGTCAGGAGTGTGTAATGAACAGAGTACAGAATCAGGAGGTGCATAACATAGACAGCAGGGGTCAGCTCTTCCTCCCCCAGTACAGCTCCCTCCACCCCCAGTACAGTTCTCCACTTGCAGTATGGCTCTCCAACTTCCAAGTACAGCTGCCTTTCCCCCTGCGTACAGCTCACCCCCTCCATAAAACACACTTTTTAGACCAGATCAGGTAAGTTCAGAATAAGGGAAGCCCTCCCTTGGCTGGGTCATGTGACTGGTGCTGGGGAGGAGCAGTTCCTATGCTCTGGACAAAAAGACTGCAGGAGCATCTCCTGCTTCAGGTGCCCGGCGCTCTTGTCAGCACTAGCAGAGTTACTGCATACACTCTGGGGCGGTTTGGTCATCGCTCATCAACCCTTATCTATGTCCCTGCATTTAAGCATTTGGTAGTCACACAGTTGGCCAACTTATAACTGTAGTTTAGATGACTCCAGAGTCCATGATTACATGCACTAATTGGTAGAAGTGTAAATAAGTGGTCTACCGGTGTGCAGAGGATTAACTGAGGATATTAGGTGTTAACACACTATCATATCTTTCAAATTTCTCCTAGCCTTATAGCTTACACATTTCTGTTATGACAAGGCTTTTTATAGTACTTGCAGTCACAAGAGAACATTAATATGACAACTTTGACATGTTCGTATGCCTTTTATGATGTCCCCCCGGCTGGGCCTGGATTAGAAGAATAGGATGGGTTGCATTTTTCTGGCTATTTGCTATTGGCCCTCTACCCATGGGCGTCCGCAGAACTTTTTTCAGGGGGGGGCATAATTTTAAGGTCACCCATGCTCCACTCCTTTTCAACAATGTCATGAAGGGGAGGGGCTTAGTCATTATACTTATTTTGAGTATATTCCCTTAAAGCATGTTATACAGCACAGTGCTTTGCTGTGTAATTTGGCCCCTCCTATCACCTAAAATACCTGGCTGATCCTGCCTGGCCATGTCCTGTCCTCTGTAAACTGACCACGGTATACCATGGCTGCTGAGCCCTGATACTGTGGTCAGTTTACGTGCCTCCCATCATCCGCAGCCCTCCTGTCCTCCTCTGTCCTCTCTCCCCCCTCCCTCCCTGCCTGTCTGCTCCTGTGTCAGTGCCCATCCCCCCTCCTCTCCTGCTGCTGTAGTTTAATTCAAAGTTTAATATCCTGTCTACAGTCTGTTTAATAATCCTGTGTGCCCCTGTGTCTGTTTTTTTATAAAAATAAGCCATTCTTTACAAGTATAGAGTGCCACTCCCTGCTCACGTGACCCGCCACCTCTCTCCTCCTCTCCTCTTTCCCTCCTCCTCCCCTCCCAACTGACATCAGTGAGGAATCCTTGGCCCCGCCCGCTGCAGGCAGCTGTCAGCCAGAGAGAGGAGAGAGCCAACGGGGTCACGTGAGCGGCGCTCGGCCCTCTGAAAACTGGTAAAGAACAGCTTATTTTTTTAAAACACAGACACAGGGGCACACATGATTATTAAACAGAACAGACAGGATGGTATAAAGTGGCTTAACAACCACTTAAAAGGGGAAGTTGAGATTCTTAGGGGGGGCATTTGCCCCCCCCCCCCTTGCCCCTACCTGCGGATGCCTCTACCATCCCCAAGACAAGAACTTGAGTCTTCCCACTGTACCTGTTTCAAACACCCTATGTGAACCTACATGGTTTTAAAACAGTCCTTTAAAGGCTGGAATGTTTGATCGTTTTGCCCAGCCAAACATCACCTAAAATGTGTAGGTGCCTCTTCAAGGAATCCAAAGAAACTGTCTTGAGGCAGGTCAGAAATGAAGGAAAGCAGACAGAGGATCATCCACCAGCTGTCTGGGATGCCTTTGAATTTCTTGGATAGAGCTGAATCTGTGGCGCGCCAGAGAAGCCTGGGGTGTCTCCTCTGCCTTAAGAACTTTCGGGACAGTAAGTCAAAGCACTGGAGCCAAATACAACCAAATAGGACCATTAACAATGTCAGTGACAAGCAGGCAGCTGGATTTTTCAGTAGAAGGAGTGAGCAATACATATTGGGCTCCATTCATGAAGCGACATCTATCACTTTAACCACTTGCCGACTGCCTAACGTCTATCTACGTTGGCAGTCAGCCCCTCACAGGCAAAGCGACGTAGATCTACGTCGCTAGCCTGCAAGCCTCTAGGGAGCGAGCGCGCGCCGCCAGAGGCGCGCTCCCGCTCGCTCATGCCCCCCCCCACGCATGTGAGCGGCGAACCCGATGTCCGCCGCTCACTCGCGATCGTCGGTTACACCGGGAGAAAGGCAGGCGGCGAATGTAAACAAAGCCGCCTGTCATTCTCCCCTGTGTAACAGCAGAGATCATACGGTCCTGCTATGTAGGACCGTAGATCTCGACTGTTACATCAAAAGCCACATCCAATCACAGTTAGAATCACGCCCCTAGGGACACACTTAACCCCTCCTTCTCAAATAAAGTTAACCCCTTCCCTGCCAGTGTAATTTTTACAGTAACAGTGCCTATGTATAGCACTGATTACTGCAGTAATGTAACTGGTACCCTTAAAAGTGTCAAAAATGTCAGTCAACGGTCCGATCTGTCCGCCGCAATGTCGCAGTCCCGCAAAAAAATCGCAGATCGCCGCCATTACTCGTTAAAAAAAAAAAACAATAAAAATGACAAAAATCTTTCCCTTAGTTAGTAAACGCAATAACTTTTGCGCAAACCAATCAAAATACGCTTTTTGTGATTTTTTTTTAACCAAACATATGTAGCAGAAAACAAATTGGCCTAAAATTTAAAAAAAATTAGATTTTTACATTTTTTTGGGGGGGAATTTCATATAAAAAAATTTGAAAAATATTGTTATTTTTGCAAACTCTTTTTTTGTTTATAGCGCATGATCAAAAAATCGCACAGGTGATCAAATACCCCCAAAAGAAAGCTCTGTTTGTGGGAAAAGAAGGACGTCAATTTCATTTGGGTACAGCGTGGCACGACCGCGTAATTGTCCGTTAAAGTCACGCAGTGCCGAATAGCAAAATAGGCCCTGGTCAGGAAGGAGGTAAAATCTTCCGGGGCTTAAGTGGTTAAGATAAGTGGTAAAATACCTCATAGTGTTTTAGAAAACATTTTTTGCAATTCTAATTTACTAGCTACTAAATTACTGCATGCACTATTTCTTCAAGTGATCTATTTTAGCAGTGAAAACATGTAGTATTTTAACACTGGCCCTAACCAACCAGGAAATAGCTGGTTGTTAAAGAGCCGGCACCCGTTGTGTCCTTAACAACCATGACTCATCTGCTGTCAGCAGGATTTCCCGCTGACAGCAGGATGTAAACAAAAGAAGGGGTGGCATAAAAAGTAAAAAAAAAAAAAAGAACAGTGGACCTTTGGGTCTTATGGATTTTGAGGGGGACCCAAAATCTAAGTTAGAAAAAAAAATGGCATAGGGTCCCCCCCAATATCCATACCAGACTCTTATCCGAGCTTGCAGCCCAGCAAGCCAAGAAAAAGGGGCGGGGAGCGAGCGCCCCCCTAATCCTGAACCATACCAGGCCACATCCCTCAACATGGGGGGTGCTTCGGTCATAGTTTTGCCATCAGTCATAGTTGTTAGGGACATGGCGGGTGCTGGCTCCTTAACAACCAGCTATTCACCGGTTGTTAAGGACATTATTTATTTATTTATTTCCTTTAGTGAATTGACTGTAATGCTGTGTTATGCTGTATTTACTAAGCGTTTTTGCTTTCTGGGGTAAATACCATGTGAAGGGATTGTGAATCACATGGATATTTGGGAAAAATGTGTCACATTACCCATTTACCTCATGTGATATGCTTTAGTGAATGGAACCAATTGTTACATACAGTCACATATTTACTTTGACAGGTTTACTATATGTGTAACAAAAATGATGTTATCATGTGTTAGCAGTAAATACGAATTAAGGTGAATGTCTCTTCTACTGCAGAGCAGCACAGACGATAATACACCGGAGCAGCTCGGTCAGCAATCTATCCCAACATCAAACTGCCTCCTAGAAGGCGAGCCACTAAACCAACTACTAGAAGACCCGCCACTACACCAACTTCCAGAAGACCAGCCACCAAACCAACTCCTGAAAAACCGACCACTCAGTGATATTCTGGAAATCAGGACACTAAGCAATATTTTGGATGGTGGACCACCAAATGATTTACTCGAAGACAGGCTGCCCAAGCCAGAACATGGGCAGGTGACCTCTGGACCCAGCACTACAAGCGAAGAAGACCATAAACCTAAAGGTATGATTGGTGGTTGGCAAGCAGACCTTGTTTCAATGAAGTACTAGTTTGGATTCCTAACAGGAAGCTCTCTTAGAACTTCTGTGTTCTTCCAAAATGTATGTGGGTTTCATTCCACAGGCCAACAACTTACTGGTAGGCAAATTGGTATCAGAAAAAACTGTCCTAGATTGAATAAAGTGCAATACCAGCAATGAGGTGACCTTCCATGCAGTCCCGGGACAGGTTTGTCTAGTGCTCAGGGCAAGGATGCAGAACTGCACCCTCTCCCCCATTGTTAATGCAAACCTTATAATGGGTTTACTGCCATTGTACATTCTCTGTCCTTTTTGCTGTGCTGCGCTCAGGGCAGCTGCCCCTCCTGCTCACGCCTTGTCCTGGCCCTGCTTCCATGTACTTAGACTGAGGTTTCTGTCCAAGTTTGCATGTGTTCCGACATGGCATCTTACCATTGTTCCACTTCCAGGCATCTACCAGGTGACAAGGGATTGATGCTTAATCCAAACTCTAGCAGCTATGACTTTACATTCTAACATCTGCCCACAGGCAACAGAGCTTCACCCTCATGACCATTCACTAATGCTCAAGTCCTCTTCTCACTCTTGGTAAAGGATCTTTTTGATCTTCCCCTATGACTGGAGATCACACTACAGCAGCCATTCCCAACCTTTTCAACAAAGGGGAAACCTTTCTAAATAATTTCCAGTCTCAGAAAACCCCTGCTAAAACGTACTATATCTACAACTCATAATATATTAGTGTGATGGTAAGTGGGAAGAATGCTCCTTACACTTGTGGTCATTGGGAAGAATTGCCCCCTTACAAATAGTTGAAAAGATCAATGATGTCAGTGGGAACTTATCTGAGAAGCAGAAACAGCTCATTGCTCAAAGAACCCCTAGCAACCTTTGGAGGAACCCTAGGATTCCATGGAACCCTGGTTAGGAAACCCTGACTTAGAGTATTCATACCAGGGGACAGGGCCCCTGCAATCCATTCAGACTCCAGGACTAGTGATTTCACATTCTGAAATCTGTTCACATCCAACAGAGCTTCACCCCCTTGATCCTTCACTAAAACCCAAGACCTCTTCCCACTCTTGGTAGGGAATCCTTTGGTCTTCTTTCATGACTGGGGGTCACTCTACGGTATCTATACCAGGGACAGGGTCTGATTCAGACTCTAGGAATTATAATTAGGGATGGCCTTGCAGTTCACCCGGCGGTCGGTTTGCGGCAAACTTTGCTTGTTCGCAGCCCGCCGATTTTGCGAACACATGGCGTTGTTCACGGCGGCCATATTAGCTTACATTGGGGAGAACTTTGACCCATGACACAGCCATCAGGTGGAACGGGACAGGCAATTGAAACATTGCAGCACATGGTCATACCCCCTACCTTATAAATAGACCTGAGCTGGCGGCCATTTCACATTCTGCTTTTTGTCAGTGTAGGGAGAGGTCTGCTGTGTGCACCAGGGACAGATTGTCAGTGACACAAATCGCTCTGTTAAGATCCACAAAAGTCTTTTTAAGGGCTGGTATTTGGTATAGGTCTACAGTCTCTTTTGTCAGTGTAGGGAGAGGTCTGCTGTGTGCACCAGGGACAGATTGTCAGTTACACAAATCGCTCTGTTAAGATCCACAAAAGTCTTTTTAAGGGCTGGTATTTGGTATAGGTCTACAGTCTCTTTTGTCAGTGTAGGGAGAGGTCTGCTGTGTGCACCAGGGACAGATTGTCAGTGACACAAATCGCTCTGTTAAGATCCACAAAAGTCTTTTTAAGGGCTGGTATTTGGTATAGGTCTACAGTCTCTTTTGTCAGTGTAGGGAGAGGTTTGCTGTGTGCACCAGGGACAGATCGTCAGTGACACAAATTGCTCCGTTAAGGTCCACAAAAGTATTTTTAAGGGCTGGTATTTGGTATAGGTCTACAGTCTCTTTTGTCAGTGTAGGGAGAGGTCTGCTGTGTGCACCAGGGACTGATTGTCAGTGACACAAATCGCTCTGTTAAGATCCACAAAAGTCATTTTTAGGACTGGTAATTGGTATAGTTGTGCAGTGCAATATATAGGGGTGTAATCCACTTATAATATACTTTCTAATATAGAAAGCATATTATAGTGGATTTGTATTGTGCACTGTGCAGCATTGTGAGTGATGTGTTGAGCGTTTCTGCAGCAATACTACAAACAGTGACAAAAGCACTTTTAAAGTATTATAACTGGTGTGATAGAACAGTGGCCCCAATACCACATATTGAATTGGGGTGTTATCTGAGTATACTTTTATAAGTGTATTTATTTGTGTCCTGCAACAATATTGCCTCTTTTGCTGCGTTTACTCTGCTACACACAGTGCCAAACTCACTGGCCATTTTTTTGTAAAACTGGTGTGATAGACCAGTGGCCCCCCAATAGCACATATTGAAGTGGGGTGTTATTTAACAGTATACTTTTATAAGTGTATTTGTTTCCTGCAACAATATTGCCTCTTTTGCTGCGTTTACTCTGCTACACACAGTGCCAAACTCACTGGCCAATTTTTTGTACAACTGGTGTGATAGACCAGTGCCCCCCCAATATCACATATTGAAGTGGGGTGTTATCTGAGTATACTTTTATAAGTGTATTTGTGTCCTGCAACAATATTGCCTCTTTTTCTGCGTTAACTCTGCTACACACAGTGCCAAACTCACTGGCCAATTTTTTGTACAACTGGTGTGATAAACCAGTGGCCCCTCAATACCACATATTGAAGTGGGGTGTTATTTAACAGTATACCTTTATAAGAGTGTATTTTAGTCCTGGAAAAACGTGGCCTCTTTTGCTGCGTTAACTGTGCTACACACAGTGACAACAGTTACTGGCCAATTATTTGTAGAACTGGTGTGATAAACCTGTGGCCCCCCAATACCACAGATTGAAGTGCGGTGTTATCTGAGTATACTTTTATAAGTGTATTTGTGTCCTGCAACAATATTGCCTCTTTTGCTGCATTTACTCTGCTACACACAGTGCCAAACTCACTGGCCAATTTTTTGCACAACTGGTGTGATAAACCAATAGTCCCCCGATACCACATATTGAAGTGGGGTGTTATCTGAGTATACTTTTATAAGTGTATTTGTGTCCTGCAACAATATTGCCTCTTTTGCTGCGTTAACTCTGCTACACAGTGCCAAACTTACTGGCCAATTTTTTGTACAACTGGTGTGATAAACCAGTGGCCCCCCAATACCACATATTGAAGTGGGGTGTTATTTAACAGTATACTTTTATAAGAGAGTATTTTAGTCCTGCAAAAATTTGGCCTCTTTTGCTACGTTAACTGTGCTACACACAGTGACAACAGTTACTGGCCAATTATTTGTAGAACTGTTGTGATAAACCAGTGGCCCCCCAATACCACAGATTGAAGCGGGGTGTTATATAACTTCTTCCACATATACTGCGCTTCTCTAGAGACTTTTGTCACAGGGTAATTTAAAAAATGACAGGCAGAGGAAGAGGCAGGCCCTTACGCAAAGGGTGGTAGGGGTAGGGCCGGAGCAGTAGGCCGGAGCCAAAGTGTGAAGTTTCAGAAGGTGCGTTCGATTACGTCAAAGGACACACCAGACTTGGTTGAGTGGCTCACTCAGCCTTCCTCTTCTGCACCCTCCTCACCCTCTCTATCTGCACCCTTTTCACTCTCTGCTGTGTGCACCCCCAAAGACACCACCAACACCACCACCACCATATACCCTCCGCTTGAGTCACTGGAATTATTTTCCGATTCATCACAAGACATTTGCGATGTGCATCCATTGTAAAAAAATGATGACGCCGGATAACCCTCTTGCCCAATGTTTGACTGCTGGCTTCTCGGAACTGATAGCCCGCCAACTACTGCCATATCAACTGGTGGACTCGGAGGCCTTTTGAAAATTTGTGGCCATTGGAACACCATAATGGAAGGTCCCAGGCAGGAAATATTTCTCGCAGAAGGCCATTCCAGAGCTGTATGGCCATGTTCAGCGGCAAGTGAATATATCTCTGGCACACAGTGTCGGAGCCAAGATAAATCTGACCACAGACACATGGTCTAGCAAACACGGGCAGGGAACGTATATCACTTTTACTGCCCACTGGGTCAACCTTCTGACGGCCGTCAAGCATGTAACCCGTGGCACCCGTGTAGATTTGGTTGTATCGCCACGGATTGCGTGCAGGCCTGCCTCTTCTTCTCCTCCACCATCCTCCCTCTACTCCTCGGTTGACTCCTCCTTTTCTGCTGCTACCGTCTCTTCCGCTGCCCCGCCCAAGAACCCCAGAACCTAATCCACATGCCAGGTGAGATGTTGCCATGCTGTGCTGCGTCTGTTGTGCCTGGAAGCCAAGAGATACACTGGTCCTGCACTTCTTTCAGCTTTGCGTTCACAGGCAGATCAGTGGCTGACACCGCTCAATTTGACAGTTGGTAATGTGGTGTGCGACAACGGTACCAATCTGCTGAGCGCTCTGAAACAGGGCAAAATAACACACTTGCCATGCATGGCACACGTCCTGAACTTGATCGTGCAGCGATTCGTTGCCAAGTACCCTGGGGTCCAGGACATCTTGCGGCAGGCCAGGAAAATCTCGGGCCATTTCAGAAGATCTTACACAGCCATGGCTCGCCTTGCTGACATTCAGCGGCGACACAACCTGCCCGTCAGGCGTCTTATTTGTGACTGCCTGACGCGATGGAACTCAACGTTGCATATGCTTGATAGCCTGCTGCAGCATAAACGTGCAGTTAACGACTACCTGTACAAACGCTACGACAGGACAGGTTCTGGGGAGCTTGAGTTTTTTTCACCTCGCCAGTGGCTGCTCATGCGCGACGCATGCAGACTTCTGCGGCAATTCGATGAGATGGATGAGGCAGAATCCCTATGGGTAGAACTTAAAGGGGAAGGCACTATAGGGAGGGTAATATTGGGCGTATGTTATAGGCCCCCCAACCAGAGGGAGGAGGGGGAGACGGACCTTTTACAGATGGGATTGGCAGCAAGGATGGGAAATGTCATTATAATGGGGGACTTTAATTATCCAGATATAGACTGGGCAGAAGGAACCGCGCATTCAACCAAGGCTCGGCAGTTCCTAAATGTTTTGCAGGACAATTTCATGGGTCAGATGGTGAATGCACTGACAAGAAACAATGCAGTACTTGACCTACTGATTACCAACAATTCAGACCTGCTTACAGATATAGAAATACGGGGCAACTTAGGAAACAGTGACCATAGGTCAATAAGTTTCAGTATTAATTATAGTAATAGGAAACACAAGGGTAATATAAGGACACTGAATTTCAAAAGAGCCAATTTCCCAAAACTGCGTTCTCTGCTAGAAAATATCATATGGGATAGAACCCTGGGAACAAAGAGGAGGAAAATGGGAGTGCTTCAAGAGCATACTAAACAAAGGGATTGGCCAGTGCATATAAAAGGGAAATACATTTAAAAGAGCAAGACTAAACCCTGGGTGGCTAAACTCCAACATAAAAATGCATATTAATACTAAAGAAAAGGCCTTCAAAAAATTCAAGGCTGAGGGGTCATTGGCAGCATTCAAGCATTACAAAGAGTGTAATAAGAAATGTAAAGGTGAAATCAGGGCAGCTAAAATAGAACACGAGAGACATATAGCGGAAGAGAGTAAAAAGAACCCCAAAAAATTCTTTAAGTATATAAACAGTAAGAAAGCGAGGCCAGAACACATTGGCCCCATAAAAGACGACAAAGGAAATTTGGCCACAGAGGACAGGGAAAAGGCGAAAGTGTTAAATAATTTCTTCTCTTCTCAAAGGAATCGGGGAACTACACTAACCCAACTTGTAATGCTAAACTAAATAATATACCTCAGGAAGTACCCCCATGGCTAACAGAAGATAGACTTAGAACTAAACTAGAGAAACTTAACATAAATAAATCACCGGGACTGGATGGCTTGCACCCGAGGGTTCTTAAAGAGCTCAGCCAGGTGATTGCCAGACCATTATTCTTGATCTTTAAGGATAGTCTACTGACGGGTATGGTGCCAGCTGATTGGAAAAAAGCCAACGTGGTACCAATATTTAAAAAAGGGCCGATATACGTCCCGGGTAACTATAGGCCGGTTAGCCTAACATCTGTAGTCTGCAAGATTTTGGAGGGGAATGATAAGAGACTACATACAAGACTTTAGTAATGAAAATAGTATTATTAGTAGTAATCAGCATGGATTCATGAAAAATCGTTCTTGCCAAACCAATCTATTAACCTTCTACAATGAAGTGAGCTGCCACCTAGATAAAGGTAAGCCTGTGGATGTGGTGTATCTGAACTTTGCAAAGGCCTTTGACACCGTTCCCCACAAACGCTTACTGTACAAACTAAGGTACGTAGGTATGGACCATAGGGTGAGTACCTGGATAGAGAACTGGCTCCAGGGGAGAGTCCAGATGGTGGTGATTAATGGGGAGTCCTCGGATTGATCTGGTGTGGAAAGTGGGGTCCCCCAAGGTTCTGTCCTGGGACCAATCCTGTTTAATTTATTCATAAATGATCTAGAGGAGGGAATATCGAGTACAATCTCAGTATTTGCGGATGATACTAAACTAAGCCTGCCAATATCTTCTTTACAGGATGTGGAAACCTTACAAGCGGACCTGAACAAAATAATGGGGTTGGCAACTACATGGCAGGTGAGGTTTAATGTTGAGAAATGTAAAGTAATGCAATTGGGCGCCAGAAACACGAAAGCAAGCTACTCACTAGGGGGGAAACCTCTGGGTGAATCTAAGATGGGAAAGAACCTGGGGGTACTGGTGAACAATAGGCTTGGCAGTGGCATGCAATGCCAAGCCGCTGCAAGCAAAGTCAACAGAATACTGGCGTGTTTAAAAAAAGGGGATTCACTCTAGAAATAAAGAAATTATTCTACCACTCTACAAGACTCTGGTCCAGCCACATCTGGAGTACGCTGTCCAGTTCTGGGCACTGGTCCTCAGGAAGGACGTGCTAGAGAGAGAGAGTCCAGAGAAGGGCAACAAAAATAATTAGGGGAATGGAGGGCATCGGCTATGAGGAAAGACTACAAGCACTGAACTTATTTTCCCTGGAGAAGAGAACAGAGCAGTAACGATGTGGAATTCTCTTCCACAGGCAGTGGTGTCAGCGAGGAGCGTTGATAGTTTCAAAAGACTATTAGATGGGCACCTTAAAGACCACAACATACAGGGGCATACAATGTATGGTTAACAGCAAACACACACACATCATAGGTTGAACTGGATGGACTGATGTCTTTTTTCAACCTCACAAACTATGTAACTATGAGATCATCAAACTGGTCAGTCACGGCCAGGGCGCCATCAGTGACATTGTACCTTACGCCTTCTTTCTGGAGCATGCATTGCGTAGTGTCATTGATCAAGCCGTCGAGGAGCAGGAGCAGGAAGATGAGGAAGTCGCAATTTTGGATGAATTCCCACTCCATTGCTACTCCATCTGAGACAAGTCAACAACAGGAGTCTAAAGAGGAGTCAGAGGAGGATGGTGCCGGGGCAGATGAGGAGGAGCAAGAAGAGCATGCTTTAAATCTTTCTGGGATCCCTGGTGTTATCTGTGGATGGAGGGAGGAGAACGAGGACGACATTATCCTGGATGATGAGCTGGAGCCAGGCCACTACACCGCTTCCAGTTTAGTGCAAATGGGGGCCTTCATGCTCCAGTGTTTTAAGAGGTACCCCCAATATAAAAAGCATAAAGGGCAAGGACCAGTGCTTGGTGGCAACGTACTTAGACCCCCGGTACAAACAAAAAATGGCGGAAACGTTACCACCATCACAGAGGGTGGTCAGAATGCAGCATTTCCAGACCTTGCTGCGAGAAATGCTGCATTCTGCTTTTGCGTGCGCTGGCAGAGGTATTTCCAGTCACAGAGAGACAGTTGTGGGTAGCAATCCAACAGCGCCTGCAAGAAGAGGGTGGTTTGAAGATGTGTTGGTCACTTCAGATATGAGATCCTTCTTTCAGCTGACCCTTCGACAGCTGTACTCCGGATCCAGCATCAGGGAATGCGTAGACCGACAGGTGTCCGACTACATCGGGTTAACGGCCGATGTGGACGCTTTGAAGAGTGATGAACCCCTTGACTACTGGGTGGGCAGGCTTGACCTCTGGTCAGAGCTTGCACAATTTGCAATGGAACTGTTGGCTTGCCCCCCGTCCAGTGTCCTGTCCGAAAGGATGTTCAGCGCAGCAGGGGGGATCGTGACCGATAAGCGCACTCGCCTAGCTCATGACAGTATAGACTACCTCACATTTATAAAAATGAATGAGGCATGGATCTCTGAGGAATTCAACACATGTGACCAGTAGACCATGTTTCATTTAAATTCCTTATGACAGGCCACAAATATCCGCCAGACCGCCATCCACCCACAACAATTCATGGTCCTTGTCTTCGCTAAATACAGCGGCATAAAAGGCATTTATGTCCATTGAATGTCTAATTTTTATGGCCTTACATGGCCGACAATTATTTTTTCTGTCAATGCCTAATGTACCTTCAGCCACAGAATACAACGTTCTTAGCTGTCAGGTAAACCCATGTGGGCTAATTTTTGGGGCCTATAGTGGCTGACACTTACTTCTGTATCCTGTGAATGCCTAATGTACCTTCAGCCACAGAATACAACATTCTTAGCTGTCAGGTAAACCAATGTGGGCTAATTTTTTGCGCCTTTTATGGCCAACACTTACTTATTTATCCTGTGAATGCCTAATGTACCTTCAGCCACAGAATACAACATTCTTTCCAATTTTAGTATATGTCCTGCCGAAGCGAGGACAGAATACAACGTTCTTAGCTGTCAGGTAAACCCATGTGGGCTAATTTTTGGGGCCTATAGTGGCTACCATTTACTTCTGTATCATGCAAATGCCTAATGTACCTCCAGCCACAGAATACAACATTCTTAGCTGTCAGGTAAACCCATGTGGGCTAATTTTTGGAGCCCGGAATGGCTGACACTTACTTCTGTATCCTGTCAATGCCTAATGTACCTCCAGTCACAGAATACAATGTTTTTAGCTGTCAAGTAAACCCATGTGGACTAATTTTTGGGGCCTGTACTGGCCGACACTTACTTCTTTATCCTGTGAATGCCTCATTTTTCAGACTGGAATTGAAAATCAATGGGTCTGTAAACGTTCTGCCAAATTGTGGAATGGATGCAGACCCATTTTACCTATGTGTGAATGGACCCTATATGTATTTGACATGTATTTACCAGGTGCTGTCAGTTCTGGCTGATTTATGAAAAAAAAAAAAACAACAACATTTTGGGCAACTTTTCCAATTGCAATACTTCTGTTATGACATTGTCCATGTGGTGGGACTATTTGTGCACAGCTAGTAAGTATTTTGTGGCTGCAAATATGACCTAAAGGTTTTTAAAGTTCGACTCCCATTAAAGTCAATGGGGCCCGCCGCGAACCTGGGGTTCGCGGACATTTGAGAAAATTTGCGGCTGACGTTCGTGAACCGCCCCGGTCAATGTTCGTCCATCACTACTTATAACTTCACATTCTGGCATCTGCACACAGGCAACAGAGCTTCAACCCTCCCCCCTGGCCCTTCACTAATACACAAGACCCCTTCTTGGTAGAGCATCTTTTTGGTCTCTGTCCATGACCTGAGATGATGCCACCAGTGAAGGATTCTCCTCATGGGATCACTTCAGGCTCTTAGCTGATTCTCTACCATCCAGGCAGCTGAGAATTGACCAGGCTCACATATCCCCCATATCCCTCTCTCTCTCTTTTCATCTGCTCTCCTTTGTTACTCACACCAATTCTTGTATGAAGACGAAAGAACTTGCAGTTTACATGTAAACTACTGGGAACTTTACACAGCAGCCAGAAGTGTCTGGCAAAACACCCAGCTAGGCAAGTAGGATTGAATTTTTATTTAATCCACGTGTTACAAAAATTTGAGTCATAATCTAGATTTTTTATTGCAGGTAAGAGCAGATGTCAGATGATAACACCATCCAAAGTGTTGATTCATAATTAGAAATGTCTAAATGTAAAAAAACATTCTTTTATTTTTGAATTGCAGAAGATTTAGAGGAGACGGTCAGAAGACTGCTGGAGATAAAGAAGCAGAACACAGAGGAAATCGAACAACTAAAATGTCAGATACAAAAACTAACAGCGGAGGTAATTATGTATGAAGATAAAAGTTTAAAAAGGGGTAAACATGATCATTTGCATCCCTTCCATCCACTTATCCATTACTTTACCATTGGTTCAATGCTCTCTCAATTTATAAAGTTCCACTTAGCTTTCTTTCACTGGGAAACTGGTAGCTAACTGTAAAACGGTTGTAAATGATGAAAAAAAAAAAAAAGGCCAGTGCCTCTGCAAGATAATGTCATTGCATACTTGCACATTATGAGAGACTTACCTTAAAACAAAGCCCTCCAGCAGCGGGCTGTCACCACTGACAGGGTTTCCATCTTCCCTCTCCCGGTCTTCCTTCCAGGTTTGCGGGCTCCGGCTGCTTGAATTGCCAAGCCGCGATGACGTCAGTCCCGCGCATGCACATGAGAGTCCCAGCCTCGGCACAAAGCTCTGAAGGGATGGCATGAGTATGGGAAAGTTCCAAGAACAAATCTCTACAGCGCAAGTCTGTGCCATTAACTGTCTCTTCAATTGACAGCTCTCAAGAAGAAAGTTCAATTCCACCCACTGACATTATTAAATTGGCTACTGATCTTCTATTAGCCTTTTGTGAGAGTGACCCAAATTTATCTGATGACACGTATAATAAGCTGTTAGATAGTGCCTTTATTAATCAGTTTTCAGTTGCTATGAATGCTACTTTAGATGGTTGATTCAGACTGTTGCTATAGATAAGTTCTTGTCTCCTTGGAAGAGAAATTTCCTTATCTTTGGAGACCTTTGAATTATGGGAGATGTAGTTCCGGGAGGAGCCAGGACCATAGACTGCTATGCGTAAGGACTCTTCTCCCAGGGAGAGATGTGACTCGTGGAGCTTGCTGGGAGTGTCTATATAAAGGGAGGCGGGATAAACTTTTGCTCTTTTGCCTCGAGGACAGCGTGCTGTGTAGAAGGGGAAGAGCTGCTGTGGATCGCAGAGGAGTAGGCCAGAGGCCTAGTAGTGGGCACCGGAGCTGAGACGAGCGGTGTGTGTAGAGGAACCTCGGTGGTGTAACTGAGTGGAAGGACATCTGACAGGCCGAGAGAGAGTCGCTGAGCAGAGTGGGGCCTGGTTGCAGCGCGGAGCGGAGCTCCCGGTATTGGGTGAGAGACATCCTGCATCTACATCTGCATTTATTACATATCTCAACTGAGTCAGGGCAGAACTACCGAACTGCTTGAGTAGCAGGCCAAACTGAGTTCTAAAATCTCCACTGGACACTGCAGTTATTCATAGTGCGTTATGAGCGCCGTAAGCCCTTTTACAGTACCAGGTTGTTTGCCAATTGGAAAGCATCAAGATCTGTTTCTTGTTCATCTTTGTGGATTACAATTACTAACTAACAGTTATCAATCACCTTTACTTGGATTACAATTACTTTCCTTGGATTGCCTGAGGATTTCTTGCCAGTGAAGAACAGTGAGGCCTCACTCTCCAGGAGACTCTTGCAGTCTAGTGTAAAGGGGGCCCCTGTTAGTACACAGAGTGCACTCTGATATTTAGTTAGTATTGTTATACTGTTTATTCTACAGTTATTCTCTAAGTACGGTTAACCCTAATTTGTGGTCACTCTCTATCTACTTAAAAATCCAGTGTGTTTATATCATTACAGAATACAATCCTCTAGCATATCTATGTATGTATATACATTATATATGTGTGGTTGGTATTCCAGATCCTGACTGCTGAACCCTACTCAAGTTATTGGTTGGGGATTCAGGATCTACATTACTATTGACATTCTTGCATTACCCTTGATTCTGTTTGTACGTTCTTTAACATCAAATCAAAGTGCAGTAAACTTGATCTTTTATTGCAATCTCTTGTGGTCTTGATCTTTTTAACATGACCAAACTAATAGTGTCAAGTTGGGTTGGAGCAGGTTCAGGGCAACCGAAGTGAAGAGGATATACCCGCATTAAACCACTCCCCTGTTATCAGGGCTACATTAGTTTGCTCTATTATCTTTTAATGGACTGTTTTTTAATCTTTGTATTTTTGGTTGGAGCTTTTCTTTGGGCTACAATGCATTCTTTAACTGAAACCATTTCATTAGGTACAGTACATGTGCAAAGGCTAAAACGGCTGCTGGAATGCTAGGCCAACATAATCTGTACAAGGTATTTTCATAGAACTACACTCCTTGGGGCACCTCTGCACATCTATTTATATAACCATAGGATATATATGATGTTGATGAACTTGCCTATCGGTGAGTGAGGGTGGGGAATCCCATAGCATGCAATGATGATTGGTAAATAAAGATTATTTTTTTTAAAGGGCTCAAAGGGCTCCTTTATCACTTTATCACTTAATTTATAGCCGCCTATTTACAGTAAATAATTTGACCTATGAAGCGGATTCATCAACACACTGGCAGAGAGAATCCTAGGTGTGTTTTTATAAAAAAAAGTTTGCAGAGCTGTGAAAGTGCATGTACATTTGTTCTGTGCGAATAGGGGCAAAAAAGAATGTTATGTGGCTATTTTCTATCCAAGTTTGAGGTTCTTCATTCATACAGAAATTAATGAATCAGAAAATGCAGCATTATGGGCAATAGATTGAACTGATGATCAAAGGAAAAAAAATACATAAGAATCAATTCATGAAAAATATCCAACCTAAACAGAAAATAGCCTAATATAATTTGACTTTGTCCTGATTCCCAAAAAACAAATGTATATGCAGAGCCATAGGACAAATACTGTAGCTCTTTTATAAATTTTTATAATTATACACATTGGGGGAGATTTACAAAAACTAGAACACTCAGAATGGGGTGCAGCTGTGCATGGTAGCCAATCATCTTCTAACTTTAGGTTGTTCAATTAAGCTTTGACATTAAAACCTGAAAGCTGATTGGTTTCTATGCAGAGCTGCACCAGATTTTGCATGCTCCAGTTTTAGTGAAAATCCCCGTATATCTTCCAATACTAAATAAATGCATCCACTTACACTACACAAACTGCAACTATTCAAATTAATGCAACTTATGTGACTTCCCAAAGCCACTTTACTTGTTCTGCTAAATACACTGCAGTAAAATCCTAATGGTCATTAAAGACCTTATTCCCTGGAGACTTGTCAAGTGATAGTTACCAGTGGCACATTTATTGCACCTTTAATTCCGCCATCTTGTGTAACAATTTTGCTCTCTGTATCCATTACAAATGCTTGTGTAGCTCTCCTCCTGAATGGGCCGCTGGTAAAACCTGGTTCTTCCCCAAAAAGTAAAGAGGTTGTTCACCACTGTAAGCCCCAGGCCATTCATACTGGCTCCAAAAATACAGTCTAGGGCAGGGGTCTCCATCTTTTATAAACAAAGGGCCAAGTTTACTGTCTTTCAGACTTTTGGGGGGGGGGGGGCTGGAGTGTGGCAAGAGAAAGTAGAAAATGTCCTGACAATGGTAGGAGTAGGCAATGCCAAACCATTGGTATCAGTGATAGAAATTGTGCCCCATCATTGGTATCAGTGGGAGCAATAGTGCCCTGTCACTAGTATTGGTGAGAGTAATAGTGCCCCGTCACTGGTATCAGTGGGAGGAATAGTGCCCCATCACTGGTATCAGTGAGAGGAATAGCGCCCCATCACTGGTATCAGTGGGAGAAATAGTGCCCCTTCATTGGTATCAGTGGGAGAAATAGTGTACCATCATTGGTATCAGTGGGAGGAATATTGCCCCATCATTGGTATTAGGGGTGGAATAATGCCCCATCATTGGTATCAGTGGTAGGAATAGTGCTGCATCATTGGTATTAGTGGTAGGAATAGTGCCCCATCATTAGGATCAGTGGGAGGAATAGTGCCCCATCATTGGTATCAGTAGGAGGAATATTGCCCCATCTTTTGGTATTAGGGGGAGGAATAGTGCCCCATCATTGGTATCAGTGATAGAAATAGAGCCCCGTCATTGGTATCAGTGGGAGAAACAGTGCCCCATCACTGACATCAGTGGGAGGAATAGTGCCCCGTCACTGGTATCAGTGAAAGGAATAGTGCCCCGCCACTGGTATCAGTGGTAGGAATAGTGCCCCATCCTTGCTATCGGTGGTAGGAATAGTGCCCCATCATTGGTATCAGTAGGAGCAATATTGTCCCATCTTTGGTACCTGTGGATGAAATAGTGCACCATCATTGTTATCAGAGGGACAAATAATCCCGATCATTGGTATCAATGGGAGGAATAGTGCCCCAAAGGTCGGATAAATATAAGCAACGGGCCACTTCTGGCCCACAGTTTGGAGACCACTGGTCTAGGGGACGTCTTTTTAAGGTTTATTGCTTGAAGGAACTTTAACAGAAGGGTTAGGGCAATTTAAAAATCCAAAATGATTATCCCTTAGCAGTTAGAGGACAATCTTTTCCTTAAGTATTTGTGAGGGTTGGGCAGTCTAAGGCCTCCCAGCTGGGGACAATGATGCCAGTCTCTGAGCAGTCTAAGGCCTCACAACTGAAGACCATGAGGCAAGTTTCTTTGGTATCTGGTTACCTTAAACCGATGTACAACTACTGTTACCCAGTGTGATCTTCAGAACACTACAAAGTCACGGAGATAACCTGCCACCTTCCTCCAGACACTGGATTGTGTCTGGAGGAAGGTGGCAGGTTATCTCCGTGACTTTGTAGTGTGAGACAGTCCTTCCCCAGACCATATGCCTTGTGGTAAAGTCCTACAATCAGCTTCTATCACAGTCTATCTAGACCCACAGCCCTGACCCCACTGAGACCTCCAGAACAGCTACACAGTCTATGGACTCCCAGCTCTTCAGTGCTTAAGTGTCCATTCACACTAGTACGACTCGTCAGGCGACTTGGTCAGCCTGACAAGTCACGCACCGTTGCGGTCCATTGACTGCTAGGGTCCTTTCACATGGCCGCTCCGTGTGTCCACAAATCATCCTATTTTTTTGCGGATGATTTGCGGACTTTAATGTAAGTGAATGACACTGCGGATGTCAGCGGAATACCATCCGCTGACATCCGATTTTCCTCCTTTCAGTTCTGTTCCGTTTTTTGGAACAGAACCCTATTTTTTCATCTGTGTAAAAAACGGAAAGGAAGGAAAATCGGATGTCAGCGGTGTCATCCGCTGACATCCGCAATGCCATGTACTTACATTATGTCCGCATATCATCCGCAAACGGATGGGATGATATGCGGGCACACGGAGCGGATGACACAAATGTCATCCGCTCCGTGAAAAAAAAAAAGTCCCGCAGCGGACTAAAGCAGCGGAGCGGCCGTGTGAAAGAAGCCTTACAGGAACCGTTCTAAGGAGCGACACAGGTCGCTCCGACTTAGAAAAAGGGTCCTGTACTACTTCGGGGCGACCTGGAGGGACTTGCACAGGTCGCCCCCGAAGCCGTGCCGCTGCAGTGTGAACCGGCACTTATACTATATATCATTAGTCTAGCCCCCTTCTAGCCACTCCTCTCCAGGGATTGGCTGGAGCATGATAACTATTCAGGCTGCTCATCTGAATCTCCCTCCCAGAGCTCTGGAATCTTCTTTCCGAGAAAAGGGGAAGCATTCAAAATCCCAGCCTGTAAAACCCTGAACAGGCCAGAACAAAAAATCACTTTCCCTTAATTACAGAAGAAGTCAAAAACTAAATTTACCTAGCATTCTACACTAGCATAATGCTACACTCTTTCAAACTGCCTGACCAGTATGGAAGACTGATTATTAGGTAAAAGCACCTTATTTAGCGGAACAGCACCGGAATGTCTTGTAAGGAGTGATCTTTTGAAAGGGGCCTGCTACTAATTATGGTGACTCAAGTTATTATGATTTAAATGAATGTAAACAAAAAATTGTTTTAACTTCCCAAATGGTCAAGCAATTAATTGGGTTTCAAATGTTTTTGACTCTTCAGGTTAAAGATGAACGATTCGAAAGAAAATCCTTGGCACTAAAATTACAAAAGAGCCAGAGGAAATTCCTAAAGCTGAACAGAGGTGAGGAGACCAGCTTTCCATGACTGAAGATGAACATAACATGGCCAGACTGTGAACATTCAAGTATTTAAACTAAATATTTCCGACAAGCACTAAATATGTTTCTAACACAACCAGACTCACTGACCTCTGTACTTACAGACACTGTGAAGTGATTAATCAACAAAGATCGCAACAAAAGAAGCAAAGTTGTTCACATTCAAACCAAGCTCACCCTGCTCCCCTCTTCCAGCAATAACTAAGTATCTCAGATTACCCTGCTACCCCATCCCTGTGTGACCCAGCTCGGCTCATGAATAGGGTATAAAAGATGCTTTGCTCTCCCAACTGCTTGACCACCACTCCTCCACTAACCTTTTTTCCAAGAATAACCACACGAGACTCAATATGGAGTACAATGGCCATAGCAGCCTTTTATTAACCAATTATAAACAACTTCTAAACATATCAACATGGCTTTTTTTCTCGGAGAATAGGTGGAGGAACTCCCCCCTTTTGAGTCACCCCTTGTCTCCACCCACTACCCACCTCTGAGCACTGTTCCTTGGTTCCACTCCCTACCCACTTCCCATGCACAACAAAATACCTCACCCAGCAACAAAAGATCCACCCCAGCAACATTCGACCCCCTCCAGTAGCAACTATGGCTCTCCCAGCAACCAGTATCATTAGATAAGCCAACAATAGACCTCTACCTCAACAATATAAGACCCCCCCCAGCAACAAAAGATCCACCAGCAGAAACAACAGACCGTCGCACAATAACAGATCCTTACCAGTGATAATAGATCCCCAAGCAGCCAGCATCAAGAGACCCTCCAACAAACCCCATACCCCTTGCTATAACATACATTCAGTGCTGGAGGTTCTGGAGGTGCCGGAACTGCGTTCCCCCACGTTCCTGCTGAAAAAAAGCCCTGCATATCAACATATAAACATATGCAACATATGAACATCCAGTACATTCTGCCAAAAATAGGAGTCACAAGGTCCTTGTGGGCATCAATTACTCGTACCTGCATGACCACTGAAAATTTTTAGGCCTCCAGCCGCAACAAACACCAACTAGAAGACAAACAACTACACACAAGTACTACCAACCATAATAATGGGTGCCGTACCCAGGATGGGTCCCTACCAATGTACATATTCTTTATACTCAAAAAACCCATAGCAGTACCTTGTACCCCGTCATAGGAGTCACAAGGCAAGGTTCTTGTGGGCATCACCTACTTGTACCTGCGTGACCACTGAAACTTTTTAGACCTCCACCCGCAACGAACACCAACTAGGAGACAAACAACTACACACAGGCACTACCAACCATAATAATGGGAGCCATACCCAGGATGGGTTCCCTGCCAATGTACATTTTCTTTATACTCAAAAAACAAAAGCCCAACCTGTCTAACAATGTAGGTTAAAAACAGGGGTTTATTTAACACACATTTACAAACACATGTGTAAGCTGTAAGGCCCCTTCACGGTACCCTGTATTACTTGCAGTCCTAACACTACTAATTTATAAGTGTCTCCACAGCGGGAGCATATGCTAGCTAATGGATAGATGAGGGACAGGTGGGCATGGAGATAGCCCAAGCCTCCCCCAACTGGCCCCCCATCTATGACTGGCCTTCAATGTATATTGCAAAATCACAAGTAAATACAATCCAATGGCTATGTGATAGCCACAGGGTTGAAACTAAGAATGACCGACTGAGGAGCACGCACCTCCATCCCTGATTGTATGTTATGTATGGGCCAATGTTGGGACTTTGAATGAGACACAAGCCCTGCAAAGGCTCTGCGCCTCCATCCCTGTGATAATAAAGAAAAAAAGATTGGGACTTTAAATGAGGTGTATGAGAACAACCGGCCCTAAGTAAACCATACTCACCGACCAGTCTGCTAACAAACCCAATCAACCTGTCTAACAATGTAGGTTAAACCAATGTTAACTAAACCCCTGTTTTTAACCTACATTGTTAGACAGGTTGATTGGGTTTGTTAGCAGACTGGTCGGTGAGTATGGTTTACTTAGGGCCGGTTGTTCTCACACACCTCATTTAAAGTCCCAATCTTTTTTCCTTTATTTCCTCCTACAAATTCCCTTACTGCAGCCCCACCTTCTCCAGTCCTCCCCACCAATCAGGTAATACTTTTAAAAGAATGCTTCCCACTGACCACAAACCCATTCCCTATGCCAACCTATTTTAACCCTGTCATGCCGGCCCTTCGTCCATGCTTTCTTCTTTTAACTCCGAGCCTCTCTCTCTGCTCTCCTTCCCAGCAGTGGATCAGCTGCTCAGTTCCCCCTAATACTTCTACTAGTAGTGACTAAGTAACTCTGCTTCCCCTTTCCAGTAGTGACTCAGCTGCTCAGCACCCCTACTTCCCCCTTTTACCCAAAAACTCAACTCCCCCACATAACAGTGACTAAATACCTCAGCTCACTCTCTCAGCAGTGACAGAGTAGCTCAGCTCACCCTCTAAGCAGTGACAGAGTTCACCCTGATCCTTCTTTCCAGCTGTGACTAAGCAGCTCAATTTATCCTGCTCCGTCCTAACAATCAGTGACTTTAAAACCTAATTCATCCTGGTTTTCCTTCCCAGTAAGCACTTACTCAGTTCACCCTGGTCCCCCCTCCCAGAAGTGACTCAGCAGCTCAGTTCACTCTGTTGTCCCCTCCCATGAGTGACTAAAGGCTAAATTGACATTTTCTGATATATAAAGTGCTTGATAGATGTCTCCATGGGTAAAGAAAGCAATGTTTCCTTAGTAGAGGTGGGTCCGGTATTATTACTTCAATAAAAGGGCAATCATGCAGTGAGCACTTAGATCTGTTGGTATATATTTTTTTTACATGATAATCGGTTGTGCTGAGCTCTATACACCGGCAGTCCTGTGATTGGCTTCCAGTTTACCGGACCCACCTCTACTAAGGAAACATTGCTTTCTTTACCCATTCTTAAGGTGAGAGGCCACCTTGCGGCTATTGGCGGGGGTGTCACGATCACTTAGTGGATGGAGACATCTATCAAGCACTTTATATATCAGTTTTGCGCTAGTAGATATATGGACTTTCTTTGAGCACGTCTATATGCACTTTATTTTGCACCATCTGTTATATTTGCACTTGTGATATTATGAGATATATTTATAATTGAGATATTTTTAATGCTTTATTATTGTGAGTTTTTTGGCATTATTGATTACGGATATTATATTAAGCACATTGTCACCTTTTTGATTACCAGCACTTTATGTAGCAAATATTCACTTTAGCGCTGTACCCCTGCATTATATATATCTATTACTTTTTCCGTGAAGAAAGTTCTGGTATAGCTGCTTTCTTATACTTATTATTAGTTGCGCTGATTTCATCTATTTTGTGCACCAATATGCAGACTTGTATAAAGTACTCGAAATTTCTACTTGAGTAAAAGTACAAGTGCTCGATCAAAAAGTGACTTGAGTAGAAGTGGAAGTGCTCGCAGAAAAAGTTACTTAAGTAGAAGTACTAAAGTATTTAACATTTTTTTTACTTAAGTATTGCAAGTAGTTTTTTCAAAAAAATGTGCTACTTAAGTACTAAAAGTAAAAAGTACCAGTAGTTTTGAAAAAAAATTTCTACTCAAGTACTGAAAGTAAAAGTACAAGTACTGTGTTATGTAGTTATTAAAGAAAGAAGTCAAAAGTTTGAACATCATATTGTTTTTTATTATTTCAAATGATTTATTCAAATGATTAACCTGTGTTTGTTAGTAGTTTCTTGATGCACTTTAAGCGCTGTAGCGCCAATTATTTGTTTGTTTCATATTTTCTTTTTATTGGAAAGATTTGGTATAGCAGCTTTTATTATACACAGCCTTTATTTTTGTATGCGCTGATTTACAAATGACATTATACACATTTTTTTGAGCTTTATGCAACCTGCCATCTACTGTTCTGGCCGTGGTAATTTTTTTAAAAGTAACGAGTAACTATGCAGCACAAAAAAAAAATATCGGAGTAGAAGTATCGAAATCATCGAAAAAATGTAGTGAAGTAAAAGTAGAAGTAGGAGAAAAAAATTCTACTCTAGGAAAGTACAGATACCGCATTTCGGTACTTAAGTACAGTACTTAAGTAGTTCTACTTCGTTACTATACATCTCTGGCTATATGCCAATAATGTACCTCAGGCCCCAATCACATTTCCATCCACTCCGTCCTATATACAACCATGCCCAAACATTTTAAGAATGACACAAATATTAATTTTCATAAAGTCTGCTACTTCAGTGTTTTTAGATATTTTTGTCAGATGGTATTATGGTATACTGAAGTATAATTCCAAGCATTCCATAAGTGTCAAAGGCTTTTATTGACAACTAGACATTAAGCCCGTTAACTTAATGGGCGCTAGAACATATGTGGTCAAACATTTGTAAAAACAGACTTGTTCCAGTTAAGCGAGAGCCTCTGTCAGCTCTGCGACCCTGTTGCCCTAGCAACGTCGAGGACATGCGCAGAGCTGACTGAGCGGCTCTCGCTTATCTCGTTCTTTTTTTCTAACAACGCGAGAGCCGCATGACGTAGCCAGCTCTGCGCATAGCATCCCTGTTGCCCTAGCAACATCGGGGACACGCGCAGAGCTGACCGAGCGGCTCTCGCATGCCATCGCTCGCCCGCCCCCACTTGTAACGGCCGCTGCCGCTTAGCAGTAAGTCCACGCGAGCGCACACCCGCCGCGTGCCCGCGCACACCCGCCGCTTCAACAGTTTCGCCCGGTGTCCGGACGGATAATGTCTCCCGTCGAAAAATGCATCCAACTTACTGCGCATGCTCAGTAAGTGACGTCACTGCAGCTGACTGGCTGACTGGCCCGATCAGCTGTGCTGGCGGTGACGACACTGACATGCGCAGTTTGTCAGATGCATTATCCGACGGTAGATAGAGAGCGGAGGGGAGAGAATCTATTGTCAGATTCTGCCTCGCTCTCTGCACATCTATCGGGACGGATCGGATTACAGTGCAGTGTATTCTTATGTGAGAAATGGCGGGAATATTGTCTGATAGAGAACACAAACACAGCTTTTATCGGGGCACATCAAAGGGGACTCTGACCACACTATTAAAAGGGGACTCTGACCACACTATTAAAGGGAACTCTGACCACACTATTAAAGGGGACTCTAATAATGTGGTCAGAGTCCTCTTTAATAGTGTGGTCAGAGTCCCCTTTAATAGTGTGGTCAGAGTCCCCTTTAATAATGTGGTCAGAGTCCCCTTTAATAGTGTGTTCAGAGTCCCCTTTAAAAGTTTGGTCAGAGTCCCCTTTAATAGTGTGGTCAGAGTCCCTTTTAATAGTGTGGTCAGAGTCCCCTTTAATAGTGTGTTCAGAGTCCCCTTTAATAGTGTGGTCAGAGTCCCCTTTTAATAGTGTGGTCAGAGTCCCCTTTTAATAGTGTGGTCAGAGTCCCCTTTTAATAGTGTGGTCAGAGTCCCCTTTAATAATGTGGTCAGAGTCCCCTTTAATAGTGTAGTCAGAGTCCCCTTTTAATAGTGTGGTCAGAGTCCCCTTTTAATAGTGTGGTCAGAGTCCCCTTTAATAGTGTGGTCAGAGTCCCCTTTAATAGTGTGGTCAGAGTCTTCTTTTAATAGTGTGGTCAGAGTCCCCTTTAATAGTGTGGTCAGAGTCTTCTTTTAATAGTGTGGTCAGAGTCCCCTTTAATAGTGTGGTCAGAGTCCCCTTTTAATAGTGTGGTCAGAGTCCCCTTTAATGCGCCCCGATAAAAGCTGTGTTTGTGTTCTCTATCAGACAAAATTCCCATCATTTCTTACATAAGAATACACTGCACTATAATCCGATCCGTCCCGATAGATGTGCAGAGAGCGATGCAGAATCTGACAATAGATTCTCTCCCCTCCTCCGCTCTCTATCTACCGTCGGATAATGCATCCGACAAACAGCGCATGTCAGTGTCGTCACCGCCAGACCAGCTGATCGGACGGATCAGTCAGCTGGAGTGACGTCACTTGGATGCATTATCCGACAGGACACCGTGGTGACAGCATTAACCGTACATTTATTGTGTGTCCGCGGGCGGGTAGAGATGTGTTTAGATACAGGACAGAAGCTCTGACTGGCGGGGTGTACACGGGCGGCGGTACTCGGGGCGCTCTAGCCGCATCCCAGCGTACCCCCCATAGAGCTGCGCATTGTCCCCTCCGTACCGCCCTCTATGCAGAGCCCCTGATGTAGCTATTGGCACCAACAGCGGTTGGTTACTAGGTTGCTTGCCAAAGCCCGCCCACTGCACAGCCGCCCGGCCGCCCGAAGTCTCTGCGATCCAAGTCCCAACGGCTGTCCGTGGGGCACATGCCCAGTAGCGCAATCCCACGGACACAGGGACTGGACGCAGAGACACTTGGACTTTATTATATTAGATTACATAAAGTTTATGCAAAGAGTCAATGTTTGCATTGTTGAACCTTCTTTTTCAAGACCTCTGCAATTCCCCCTGGCATGCTGTCAACCAACTTGTTGGCCACATGCTGACAGATGGCCGCCCATTCTTGCATAACCAATGCTTGGAGTTTGTCAGAATTTGTGTTTTTTCTTTTTTTTTTTGTTCACCCGCCTCTTGAGGATTGATCACAAGTTCTCAATGGGATTAAGGTCTAGGGAGTTTCCTGGCCATGGACCCAAAATTTAGACCTCAGCCATGTTAGCCCCCCCATATCAAATTTTTTGAACAAAACATATGCAGTTGGTTAGATCTTTGTTATATCAGGTTAGATCAATTGTTGTTTGCGTTAGATCTCACACAGAAGTAGAGATATTACCAGTTATTTGCAGGGGGGCTAACCCGTCATCAGCCCCCCCTTATCAAAAAATTGACCAAACAATTAGCTATTTTGGAAGATATTTGTTAGATCCGGTATGATCAACTAGTTGTTTTGTTAGATCTCACATAATTACAGACTTATTAAGTAATTAATGATGGGGGGCTAGCCCCCCCACATGCAATTTTCTGGTAAAATTTTATTCAGGCTAATAGGCCTTCATTAGATCCGGTAAAATCAAGTGGTTTCAACGTTAGATCTCATATAATTACTGAGATATTATGAATATTTGGTATTACATAAGAGGGGGCTAGCCCCCCCCCCCCCCATGCAATTTTCTGGTAAAATTTCATTCAGACTAATAGGCCTTCACTAGATTTGGTAAGATCAAGTGCTTTTAACGTTAGATCTCATATAATTACTGAGATATTATGAATATTTGGTATCACATAAAGGGGGCTAGCCCCCCCCCCCCCACATGCAATTTTCTGGTACAATTTAATTCAGGCTAATAGGCCTTTGTTAGGTCCGGTATTAGGTAGTATTAAATAGGGGGGCCTATTAGCCTGAATGAAATTTTACCAGAAAATTGCATGTGTGGGGGGGGGGGGGGCTAGCCCCCCTATTTAATACTACCTAATATCTGTGTTTTCATGTGAAATATCTCAGTAATTATATGAGATCTAACTTTGAAACCACTTGATCTTACCGGATCTAACAAAGGCCTATTAGCCTGAATCAACTTTTACTTGAAAATTGCATGTGGGGGGGCTAGCCCCCCCCTCATTAATCACTTAATAAGTCTGTAGTTATGTGAGATCTAACAAAACAACTAGTTGATCATACTGGATCTAACAAATATCTTCCAAAATAGCTAATTGTTTGGTCAATTTTTTGATAAGGGGGGCTGATGACGGGTTAGCCCCCCCTGCAAATAACTGTTAATATTTCTACAGGACGAGGAGAATGAAGTAAGGATTCTGCTTTATCTTGACTAAGTGCAGGTAACTCTGTGGGATTTCTGTCAGACATAATAAGTACTGAAGTTTTGGTGTCTTGTTAGAAATCTGCCAGAGCTCAGCTCTGTAAGTAGTCACTTCTGTTAGTAAGCAGGCTGAGCTGAGGAGCTGGGTATTTGTGACAATAGCTAGCTAGTGCTGCAACTGGTTCAGACTGGATAGCTCAGCTCAGAAAGCTGTAACAGTAATGAAGCATTCAGTAGGTGGCTGGCTTCATATGCAGAGTAATGCTTCTGGTGACTGCGACAGTAACACACAGGCAAGTGGTTACTCACGTTTCTGAAGCTGCAGAGATACCTGTGATGGATTCTTCTGGAAATTTACTGTTCTGTCTCAGCATCGATTGTACCTGTGACCTTCTTGTAGACCCAGTCTGAAAGTGTGTGCAGCAGGTTGAATGATGGCTTTAACAGATAGCTTACTCAATGAATAAAGACTCCAGAGGTGTTCTCCAATGCTTCTTTATGCTTCAAGTTAGCAAAGGCATAAACATAGAGACTTGTCCATTGGTAAATTTCCAATGAAGTTACACAGCTTCCACACTCTGCAGTCTCCTCATAACAACTAAACAAAATGGAGTTACAGCAGGAAATGAAGGGTGGGAGCAACCAACTAGCCACAAACAGCAGGGGTGCAAGGATGATACCAATAACATAGCATAACATAACATGTAATAACAACTGCTAGACAGTTAAAGCTGCGTGGCAGCACACTACTTCTGTGTGAGATCTAACACAAACAACAATTGATCTAACCTGATCTAACAAAGATCTAACCAACTGCATATGTTTTGTTCAAAAATTTTGATATGGGGGGGCTAACACGGCTGAGGTAAAATTAAGATGTTTTGTTCTACAAGCCACTTAGTTATCACTTTTGGCAAGGTGCTCCATCATGCTGGAAAAGGCATTGTTCCTCACCAAACTATTCTTGGATGGTTGGGAGAAGTTGCTCTCAGAGGATGTTTTTGTACCATTCTTTATTCATGGCTGTGTTCTTCGGCAAAATTGCGGGTCAGCCCACTGCCTTGTCTGAGAAGCAACCCCACACATGAATGGTCTCAGGATGCTTTACTGATGGCATGACACAGGATGGTAGCGCTCACCTTTTCTTCTTCAAGCAAGAATTTTTCCGGATGCCCCAAACAATCCGAAAGAGGATTCATCAGAGAAAACGACTTTACCCCAGGACTCAGCAGTCCAATCTCTGTACCTTTTGCAGAAAATCAGTCTGTCACTGATGTTTTTCCTGGAGTGAAGCGGCTTCTTTGCTGCCCTTCTTGACACCAGGCCATCCTCCAGAAGTCTTCTCCTCACTGTGGGTGCAGATGTACTCACACCTGCCTGCTGTCATTCCTGAGCAAGCTCTGCACTGGTGGTTCCCCAATCCCGCAGCTGAATCAACTGTAGGAGACGATCATGTCGCTTGCTGGACTTTTTTGGATGCCCTGAAGTCTTTTTCACAAATGCAGTGGAGTTTTTTTTTTTATGGGATTAAGTTAATTTTCATGGCAAAGAGGGACTTTGCAATTAATTTCAATTCATCTGATCACTCTTCATAACATTCTGGAGCATATGAAAATTGCCATAATAAAATTTGAGGTAGCAGACTTTGTGAAAATAAATAATTGTGTCTTTCTCAAAACTTTTGGCCACAGCTGTACATGTATAAAGGTGACCATACAGTATGAAATTTGATTATACAATCGCTGTACAATTCCCTTTAGATTTACCAAAACTATGGAATTGGAGGACATCTATCTATTCATGGACTCTGTATCCATTCAGGCAGGCCCTTGCACTTCATCAGGGGTGTCCAATCCGCAGCCTGTGGGATGCATGCGACCCCAAAGAGTATAGCATGTGGCCTGGGCCTGACTGGAGAGAGTCTGGGTAGGCTGTGCACAGCAGCTGTGGCAGCCTACATTGCCAAGCCAGGCAAACGCACACCTGGGGGGGGGGGGGGGGTGCCACGCAAACACAGTTTATTGGTGTAGGGTGTGAGTGCTAATGAGGTCAGCTAGTGATCTGCTTACTGTATCTTACTGGTTTTTACGTCCTAAATCTACATACCAGGAAAGCATTAACATTTCTATGTAACACACCTGTGGCTAAGGTAAGGCCTTGTTCTCAAAGTCAAAGAAACTTTTATTTTTCTGCAACAGAGGTTAATTTATGGTATATTGGTACATAGGGGAGCTGTAATTTAGAAAAAAAGTAAACAAAGGTGAATTTAGCCTTTAAGCATCCATCTGTCATTTAACTTTACCAAAAAGTATTTGCTTGGGGAGGGGAAGAGCAAGCCAGGGTTGAACTCACAGACACATGATACTGCAAGAGACTCTGGGCTTACAGGTATTTAATTAGTTAAGGAGAGCAGGAGTCTCTAAACTATAGCCCACATTCCACATTTGGCCTACTACAAGGGTTTATCTGGCCTGCAGCAAGTGTTAATGAAAATACCCTTGCTTGCCGGCAGTGGTCTGTGTATCCTGATGGGCACTAGCCATAAAAGAGTATTACAGTGATGGGTACTCCTAGATGTAAGGGGTGACTCTAATGGGCACTCTTGGATGGAAAGAGGGGGGGGGGGAGGCGAGAGGCTCTTTACATTTTTTTTTTTTTTTTTTTGCCTACCAATATTAAATCCACAATGTGGTCTTTATACTGGAAAGTTAAACCTGTTGTAGAAGATACAGGTTAAGAAGACCTGTGTAATCTAATTTAGTCTTATCTTTACCCAGCCAAAAACTAAAGGATTCAATATTGTTCCCAGGAAAGCTCTTCATATATGTTCTGGGCCTGCCCTGGAGTCTTTGTCCCTGTGGGGAGCCTCCCTGGTGGTAGAGCTCTGTAAACACCCAAAAATATGTAATATGCTGATAATGAAGAATATTAATAACAACGCCTTCCATATTCTTCCTTTAGTCTCGTTGGCAGTGACCCAGGATTATGCTGAAATGGTGGGACAGCTGGAGCTGGAACAAGACTTAAGACTTGAGGCCGAAGTCATGGCACACCAGGTATGACTGCATGAAACACAAATATTTCTGATTGGGACTAGCCATAGAAATGAGATGGCAGGCAACGACTAATTCTTATGAAAGACTTGTTTGTAAAGACCAATACTTGTTGCAGCTTAGCATGGATGCTTATGCCCCAAGAAGACACTCCTGATGCCATCCCAGAAAACTCTTATAAATCAGGCAGGAGAACCATTGTTAAATGATGAGTTTTCTTCAAGATCAGTCAGCTAGGGGGTATCTGTAGAGGTTGTAGTGTGCCCATAGACATAAAATCTATTTACTATATGATCGTTAACTGCTAGTTTGGGTGATAATCCTCTTAGTTGGTAATTCAACCTATCATGCCACTTGCCCAATTTTAGCAAGGATTTCTCCACAATGTAGGCTATTTAATAAAGGAGTAAAAGGTTGTTTCCCTGGCCCACCAGAAAGAAATGTTATCCTATGCTCCTCTGGGCCAATAAAGAATATATTTTCATGAATTGACTATAATCCAGTAACCAAAATAGACAAAGTTCAAACTGGGTTCTTCCTAAAACTCACCCAAGAACGTTTGACCATTCTGCTTTGCCATGGCAATACAAGATTTATTTAATTGGTAATATGTCACCTTTTCAGTCCTTATAGGTTATCAAGGCTGGACCTCTGTGAAGTCAATATAGGCTGTGGCCCAGGGCATCAGGGCTGCCAGGGAAAAAAAAAACACCCACATATTATATTACATTGCTGTGTATAATAAAAGGTTGCAAACTGCCATACTGAAATCTATCTCGACCATTGTTACTCAAACTGTTATCAGAATATAATTGCTTCACCATGGCAAGAACTGTGTGTTTTCTGGCTTTTGATTGTGCCAAGTCAAGATTGCCTATACAGGTCAATAAAATGCAAAATCAGCTTGCCTCAGCTTAGAAAGTGGTTACATGCAGGTAAAATGGAGAACAACTGCAGATCAAATGCAGCTCAGCAGCTTTGGTTTGGGTGGTGGAGGGTCTGTTGAGGAATTTCTGTGTCACAAATCTGATCCGAGGCCAAGGTGCTGAGAGAGCTCCCCTTGCGGCTAAGTGCGGTACACCCCTGTAGGTGGTACTGAAGAGCTGAGCCAGTGATCATCTGGTGGATGCTGGAGATGAAAAGATACACAGCAAGACAGATGTCTCTCAGGAAACTCCAGTTGTACTTGGCAAACTTGTGCACATATGAAACAGTAGTAGAAGCCAGGCTGAGGGTCAAATATGGGTAATCCGTCCCGAGGCAAAGGCAGGTAGCCGAAACAGGAACTTGGCCGAAGTCACAACAGGAAGGCAAGCAGATGGTAATAGCAAAAGTCCGTAAAGCAAGCCAAGGTCATACACAGGTGATCAAACAGGAGCAAGTTTGGTAGAGCAAGCCAGAGGGTCAACCCCAGGAGAGGAGATCAGGCAGGGCGGGAACAAGCCGGGTCACAACAGTGAATCCACCTTTGTGCGCCAATTCGCCATTCTTCCGCCAATGCGCATGAGTACGGGAGTGTGCCTGATGCACCCAACTCTGGGAATGGCAGCAATGCCAGTTCTTCCCTGACACTCTGCCCTACACTGACTAGGCTCTGCATGGCTCCTTGGCCCCTTCAGCTGGGTACATCCAACACCTCGGACAACACTTCCACCTTCTCCTGAGAGTGCCCCCACTCCCACTCCTCCTTTGAGCTATAGTGTAATGACCACTCTGAAAACTCGTCATCTAAGGGCCCAAATTCTGCCTGCAGACTGGGCGACCCCCAGTCTATGCACCCACTGCTACCACTCCCCACTGGCTCACCTGAGGACGCATCACCCTTCTGCACTGTCTCCTTCCAGGTGGGGTCGGCAGAGTGTATTGGCATGGCCGGCATTAATGGGTAGTCTGATTCCTGCTGGGTAGTACTTACAGGTACCAGCTCCATGACTGGGCTGCACGCCGAGGCAGACTTCCAACTTTTCTCCCAGATGTCGCTTTTCTGCACAGGGGAGTCTCCAGCCTTAGACTCAACCCTGCCTTTAGCAGATACTTCAAGGCCTGCTCCGGTCTTCCGCAGCTGTTCCATGCAGAGTCCGGACTGCAGGTTCACACTGTAGTTTAGTGGCTCCTGTTCCCTTGGCGTCTGTCTTCTGCAACCAGGACACAGTAGACACAGCCTGCTGTCCCCTTGACCATCCCAAGGGAGATTCCCCCTCGATGCTCCAGCCTGACGCCGGTGCCCACCAGTGTCAGTTCCTGCATGTCAGGCAACTAGGTTGGCCCTGGGTACACACGCGCACCTTCCTCCTTCTTGCTCCTCTCTCTCACTGCCAGCTGAGCACACTGGGTCTCCACCGGGGTGTGGCTCCCCCCCAAGCTTTTAGACTGGCTGGCACATGCAGTTCTGATAAGCAGGCCTGTTCCCACGCGCTCTGCTGTAACGCCTTGTTAGCTGTACTAAAATTTGCAAGCACAGGCAGTACACTGATGATAATGATGTACACGCTGGCACTTGCAGAACTTGTCCAGACATGCTGCTTGGCACCGACTGTGCCTGAGTAACTGGGAGCAGGTCGTAGCAAGCATTTACTGTGGTTGCCATGAGCAACAGCAAAGTCTGTAACACACGTCACACTTTAATTAGCAGGTTTACGACAGTCCTTGACCACTTTACGAACGCCCGCCGCAGTTATACTGCGGTAGGCAGCCACTCCTGCGCGAACTGCTGTAGGCAGGCCTGGACTGGCAATAGGGCAGACCCGGGCATATTCCTGGTGGGCCGTGGCTCTCACTCATCACAAAGAAGTTCCCTCACTGCGGCCGGCTCCGCGGCCAATCAGCCTTCTGCTCAGGGGGGGTGTCAGTATACGTTGGTTGCACGCAGGCAGCTAGTCAGTGGGGAAGCCGATGCACGGGGCAGGCGGCTCCAATTGCCGCCTGGCATCCGCGATCGTTCCCCGCTGAGAGAGAAGGACAGTCAGCTGTTGAAAACACAGTCGACTGTTCTCCCTGGAATGATCACAGAGTGCCTGTGATCCTTCTTTAGATTAACACAGGTCTCTGTGATCATTTTACAAGCCACACCCCCCCCACAGTTAGAATCACTCCCCTAGGTACACATTTAACCCCTTGATCACCCACAGTGTTAACCCTTTCCCTGCCAGTGTCATTATTACAGTAACAATGCATATTTTTAGCACTGATTACTGTAGTTATGTCACTGGTCCCCCCAAAAGTGTCAAAAATGTCAGTTAGGTGTCCGATCTGTCCATCACAATGTCGCAGTTCCACAAAAAATCACAGATTGCCGTCATTACTAGTAAAAAAAAAAAAAAAAAACAATAAAAATGGCATTAATCTTTCCTGTAGTTAGTAGACGCGATAACTTTTGCACAAACTAATCAAAATACGCTTATTGCGATTTTTTTTTTTTTTACCAAAAATATGTAGCAGAAAACAAATTGGCCTAAAATGTTAAAAATTTTGATTTTAACATTTTTTTTTTTGGGGAATGTTATATAGCAGAATGTGAAAAATATTGGTTTTTTTTCATAAATGTTGCTCTTTTTTTGTTTATAGCGCAAAAAATAAAAATTGCACAGGTGATCAAATACCATCAAAAGAAAGCTATATTTGTGGGAAAAAAGGACGCCAATTTTATTTAGGTACAGCAAAATATGGCCTGGTCATTAAGGGGGCAAATCGTTCCGGTCCAGAAGTGGTTAACGTTGTGGTTCGGCAAATGATAGACCCCCTCCTGCAGATACCTGCTGGTTTACCCCGATCACCATGGGCAACAGCAGATATTTTGGTGCACATTTTACTGTTCTCTGCAGGACATTGCAGCATACAGTCACTTTTTCCAGCTTCAAGCAGACCGCTGGACATTTTGTAATCCGTGGGCAAGATCGCCTGCCATGGTTGCCATTGGTGACAGCACATAGCACACACTTTGCTGAATAGCAGGTTTAGCACAAGTGTCCGTCTCAGCAGCGTTTGGGGCAACTGGGTATGTGGTGCAGCACTAACTCAACAGCAGCTCCCACTGGTTGCTATGGGCAATGACACTTCACTTGAGTACACAGTCACAAACAGCAGAGCACATAAGTCCGTTTCCCTAGTTTTAACCCTCACAGTAGTCCTGAAGCAAAGTACAATCCCCTGGCCTGATGAATCTCCGGTTGCTAAAAGTAACGGATGTGCAGGTTGCCATGGATGATATCCTGGACAAATGTAGCACACCCCCTAAGGAGCCACAAGTAGAATAGGATCCCCCACCCTGCTCAGCCAGGCGCACTGCATTTTCACAGTCACTTCAGAGTCAGAAAACAGTCCAGTACTTTGTTTTTGTTATTTTATTGAGGGATTAGTACTTGGATGGGGGTTATAGGATGCCCAATTGGCTTCAATACAACTTCAGGGAAAACTTTTCCTATATACAGTTTATATATACACTTCTGCTTCCTCCAGCACTTGCTTGTTTGCAGAACTCTGCTGGCACACTGTTGTTGGATCTCACAACACAGCCAGATCAGAGCAAAAGGCTGTTATAGGCAGGGACCTCCGGTCCCTTGGAGTGTAGCAAAAAGCTCAATGGCCAGCATACATCTCTGTGGCTAGGGATCCCAGCACCATCTCTTCAGGCACTGCCAACCTGCCTGGCTGCAGTTGCCCCTTTCATTAACCCTCCTGGCTAACTTTTCCTTAGTCCTCCCAGACTGAACATTCACCAACCCTCAGGGGATCTCCCAGACATGCTGACCTGCTCCCGCTGTCCTCACACATGCTCCTGTGCTTCCAGGAAGGTGTTCCTCCATGTGTTGTGGGGAATCTTACCCGCACCTGAGCCCCAGGCCCAAGGTCGCCCCCCCCCCATACTAGGGGGGCCCTGCAATCCCTGAGCCTCCTCAGTCCTCTATCTCCATCTTCCACCCAAATGCCCTTTGCTGGGATGACCCACACCTATTTATGAGAGCATTCCCCCTTCCAGTCCCATGCAGCTCCTCCTAGCCTCCACCCAGCGGCGTAGCGTGGGTTGTCAGCACCCAGAGCAAGGCAAGTAATTTGCGCCCCCTACACAAACCTACTAGACCACTACACAGACCTACCCCCCCCATACACTGACACCTACACTGACCCCCCCTTCACTTACCCCCACTACACTGACACACACACTGACCCCCCATACACTGACCCCTACACTGACCCCCCCATACACTAACACCCCCTACATTGACACCTATACAGACCCCCCTACACTGACCCCCCCATACACTGACCCCTACACTAACACCTATACTGACCCCCCATACACTGACCCCTACACTGACTCCCCCTTACATTTCTATACACTGACCCCCCCCCATACACTAACACCCCCTACACTGACACCTATACAGACCCCCCCTTTTTTTGCAGGTGCACCCGATCACAGCAGGCTATGTCTTCTCCTCCAGGTCCTCCGGCTCCTAGGTTTTCCTCCTGCGTCTGTCACCACTGGCTCTCTCCTCTCTGGCCTGTGTCACCTGCCGCCGCTGCCAGCTTCTTCTTGCTGCTGCATGCCTGGGCTGGTCTGGTGTGGCTCCCGCGCTCAGCGCTGCGCTGGGCGGCCGCTGCAGTGCATTGTCCCTCCCCCAGATGGTCCCTCGCTCTCCGCACGCCTGGCACCACCCCCCCTCCCCTCCACAGTGGGCGGCGACCCGGGGGCTTGGATCGGATTCGGACAGCGCCGCCGCCACAGCCAGCACTGCAGTGACATAATGAGTGAGCCAGGCAGGGCAGAGCTGCGAGTGCGCCCCCCCCCCAGATGTTGCGCCCGGTGCGGCCGGCCCCCCCTGCACCCCCCACGCTACGCCACTGCCTCCACCCACTACATCTGGAAGCTTCACCAAGGTTACAGAAAACATGTGGAGGCACTAGAGATGCTGCTTGCTGGATGACTTAACCCTGACCCAGAATTAACCAAGGACTTGCTCTCAGCCAAACTAAATTTGCCTACATTAATAACTAAACTATGTACACTAACACACTAGCACACCTGTATTAAAAATATACCATTAAAGAGTGTTAATCAATACCTGCTGAGCTCCACATGTTACTTGACAGAGGGTTTAAACTGTAACAATGATGAGGACATCAGATATAGATAGAAGAAATCAGATATGTAAGGAATATGACTGTGATATTCAATATTGTCAAAGACCTTTGCAGGGGCCAGAATATTACAGAAAAGCCAAGCATATTAAGTGTATCTCCCAGTCAGTGCTGTCCAAGGGTGAAGCATCTTTGAACTTCTCTATGTTTTTGTCCTCAGATGCTGAAGGAGAAGCGGGCAATCTCCAGGCAGAGCATGATACTGTTGCAGAACTTGGAACCTAGTGAGATGCTTATAAAAGCTTTGGAGGACGTCCGTACACTGACCACATCTCTGGAAGAAACCAAAGCAGAGCTACAGACTCAGGTGAGCCTTGACAAGTCCATTCCCAGATCATGGCTGTTTACTGTAAGTCTCCATTCACACTGGTACGACTTGTCAGGCGACTTGGTCAGCCTGACAAGTCACGCACCGTCGCGTCCCATAGTGTAGTACAGGAACGGTTCTAATAGGAGCGACACAAGTCGCTCCGACTTAGAAAAAGGGTCCTGTACTACTTCTGGGCGACCTAGAGCAACTTGCATAGACATTCATTTTATGAAGTCCTTGTAAGTCGCGCCGAAGTCACGCTGCACGCGACTTCACAGGTTGCCCCGAATTTGGATCCGACCTAGTGTGAACGGAGTCTTACCCAAAAAGTAAATACAGTCTTTGTAAAGCCTTTTGAAATGTAAAAAAGATCAACTTAAAAACATTACACTTAAAAGTAATATTTTAGTTATAGATGAAGCCTTTTGGATTGAGTCAGCCTTGGGCTTCTTATACAGGTGCACCTCAAAAATTAGAATACCATCAAAAAGTTAATTTATTTCAGTAATTCAAACATCACAATCGGTGATGGTTTGGGGAGACATGTCATCTGCTGGTGTTGGTCCACTGTGTTTTATTAGGTCCAAAGTCAGTGCATCCCTCTACCAGGAAATTCTAGAGCTCTTCATGCTTCCCTCTGCTGACCAGCTTTATGGAGATGCTGATTTCATTTTCCAGCAGGACTTGGCACCGCCCACACTGCCAAAAGTACCAATACATGGTTTAATGATCATGGTATCACTGTGCTTGATTGGCCAGAAAACTCAACTGACCTAAACCCCATAGAGAATCTGTGGGGTATTGTCAAGAGGAAGAGGAGAGACACCAGACCCAACAATGCAGATGGGCTGAAAGCCACTATCAAAGCAACCTGAGCTTCCATAACACCTCAGCAGTGCCACAGGCTGATCGCCTCCATGCCACGCCACATTGATGCAGTAATTTATGCAAAAGGAGCCCCAACCAAGTATTGAGTGCATACTATACTGTACATGGACAGGCTTTTCAGTAAGCCAACATTTCTGTATTACTGAGATACGGAATTTTGGATTTTCACTAGCTGTAAGCCAATATAATCAAAATTAAAAGAAAGAAATGCTTGAAATATATCACTCTGTGTGTAGCACATCTATATAAAGTACACTATATTGTCAAAAGTATTGGGATGCCTGCCTTTACACACATGAAATTTGATGGCATCCCAGTCTTAGTTCGTAGGGTTCAATATTGAGTTGGCCCACCCTTTGCAGCTATAACAGCTTCAACTCTTTTGGGAAGGCTGTCCACAAGGTTTAGGAGTGTGTCTATGGGAATGTTTGACTATTCTTCCAGAAGCGCATTTGTGAGGTCAGGCACTGATGTTGGACAAAAAGGCTTGGCTCGCAGTCTCCACTCTAACTCATCCCAAATGTGTTCTATTGGGTTGAGGTCAAGACTCTGTGCAGGCCAGTCAAGTTCCCCCACCGCAAACTCTCTCATCTATGTTTTTATGGATCTTGTCCAACATCAGTGCCTGACCTAACAAATTCGCTTCTGGAAGAATGGTCAAACATTCCCATAGACACACTCCTAAACCTTGTGGACAGCCTTCCCAGAGGAGTTGAAGCTGTTATAGATGCAAAGGGTGGGCCAACTCAATATTGAACCCTACGGACTAAGACTGGGATGCTATTAAAGTTCATGTGCGTTTAAAGGCAGGCGTCCCAATACTTTTGACAATATAGTGTATATGAGTTTCACTTTTTGAATTGAATTACTGAAATAAAATAACTTTGTGATGATATTCTGATTTTATGAGATGCACCTGTATATCTTAGATCATACTTTCGCAACATTTTTACCCAAGAGAAACCCTTACAATAATTGTAAGTCTTGGGGGACTGCTAAAACCAATATGTTTGGAGAAAGTAAAACATGTGTCCCTTACACTGGTGGACAGTGTGGAAGGAATTGGACCCCTTTTAAAGTGGTGATCAGAATTCCACAGTTTCAGGTCGCATTCACACCTGAGCATTGCATTTTTGAGAGTTTTTTATTAGCCAATAGAAAAAATAGAATTTGTTTTATCATTTGTTGCTATGTTTTTCAGTTTTTCATCCACTTGTATTTATTTATTAATTGTTTAACTTTTTTTGTAAGGGGTTAAAGGTTAGGGTTAGGGGATAAATGATTTATGTTTATTTATTTACTTACTTAAGGGATTAAACCTTGAGGGTTATATTGGGGGGGGGGGGGATTTACATGGGGGGGTAGTTTACACTGAGGGGATTATACTAGAATGATTCGACTGGGAGGGCATGGGGATACACTCCAAGGGATTTACATTGAGGGAGACACTCTGGAGGGAGACACTCTGGATTTATATGGGGGGAAACGCTTCGGGGGATTTACACTGGAAAGATTACTCTTGGGGGATTCACACTGTGAGGAGTACACTGGAGGGATTACATTGTGGGCATTACACTTGGGGGATTACGCTGCGTGGGATTACACTAGGGAGGTTAATGCAGGGGGGATTTACATGAGGAAGGGGGTTATTTATACTGGGGGGAGTACAATGGGGGATTCACACGGGAAGGGGGGGATACACTAGGAGGATTCACACTGGAGTGAATTAATTAAGGGATTACACTTGGAGGATTATACGGGGGAATTTACACTGGGGGGGGGGGTTACTCTTGGGGGATTCACAGTGGAGGGATTTCATTGGGGGTATTACACTTGGGGGATTGCACTGTGTGGGATTACACTCTAAATACTACACTGGGGGGAATAATGCTGGAGGGATTTACATGGGGAGGGGTAATTTACACTGGGGGGAGTACAATGGGGAATTTATGTGGGGGGGGGGATACACACTGGGGGATTTACACTTAGGGAATTTGCACTGGGGGAATTTACACTGGAAGGATTACTCTTGGGGGATTCACACTGGAGGGATTGCATTGAGGAAATTACACTTGAGGGATCACACTGCATGGGATTACACTCTGAGGATTACACTGGGGGGAGTAATGCTAGAGGAATTTACATGGGGAGGGGTTATTTACACTGGGGGGGGGGTTACATGTGGGGGGGGGGAAATCACTCCGGGGGATTTACACTGGGAGGATTTACACTGGAGTGATTGAATTGAGGCATTACACTGGGGGGATTTACACTGGGGGGGATTACATTGGGGGCATTACACTTGGGGGGATTACATTGGGGGCATTACACTGGGGGGGATTACACTGGGGGCATTACACTTGGGGGGATTACATTGGGGGCATTACACAGGAGGGATTCCATTGGGGGCATTACACTGGGGGGATTACATTGGGGTCATTAAACTGGGAGGATTTCTGCTGGGGCGGCTTTTCTACTGGGTGGATGTTAAATCTTGAAAGCACTGATGACTTGGAATCCACTTTTCATATATTAAGTTGTAAGAGTGTTAACATAAAAGTGGGTGCACTGAAGGACTCTGTGGGAGGGCCAGTGGGCTGGTTTGGTGGGATGGCCAGTGGGGACGGGCCCTGGGGAATGTTGGTGGTCAGGCCCGGGGGGGGGCCCAGGCCAAAAGGTGTGTAAGGGCTGATTGCTGTCCTGCCTAAATGAGAGTCTCTGTCTAAGGTACCCAACAGTGAGATCTCCCAGCCATAATTCCCAGTTCTTTTCCTGTGCACCTGGGGTTTTGGGAATTACCATTGTTTGCTTGTCCCATATCCTCCTGTTACATTCTCCATATATTAAAAAAACTAAACCAGAAGGTGTACAAGCTTGGGATGGTTCTCCAGTATCTACCAAACACCAAAATATACATTTTTGTGAACTGTCCCTTAAATTAAACTAACACTTAGGGTCCGTTAAGGACCAAGAAGGTAAAGTGTGCTTCGGGCTATAAAAAAATGGTCAGACTTTCCTGATCCCATCTAACATGACGCTTGCATCTGTTTACAACTACTGTATGTACAAAGTCTAGAGCTAGTGACCACAGCTTTGGTTATTTTGCCCCAAGCAATACAAATTTATCAATGCAGTCGTTTTCATGAGACTTACCTGATTATATGAGGTTGATTTACTAAAACTGGAAGTCCAAAATCTGGTGCAGCTGTGCATAGAAACCAATCGGCTTCTAACTTCAGCGTGTTCAGTTAAACTTTAACAAAAAAAGAAAAAACCTGAAAGCTGATTGGTTTCAATGCAGAGCTGCAACCAATTTTATACTCTCCAGTTTTAGTAAATCAACCTCACAGTCTCCTCCAAACCCATTGTGGGCAGCCTACCTTAGCTTGTCGGGAGTGATACTTGATTTGGTTTGTGTTTCTCATGGGTTTAAGATGGAATTTTGGATGCCTTGGCCTAAAGGGACGGGTGGCTTTGACATACAGCTACAGTAAATGCCATGCCACAGCTACCCATGCTGAGCCCTACCTACACAAGATAGGAAACTACCTTATTCGCCTAGGACACTTCAGTAAATAAAAAAAACATTTTCAAAAACAACCCATGCATGTATCTTCCTAATGTCAAAACTACTATGCCATAAATGAACTGTTTGAGGGAGGATTACTGACTAACTGCCTGAGATAAGATGGCTGGAGCTAGGTAAAGCCCCCTGGGACAGTGTGATGGCCTGATACTGTGGTCTTTGATCCTTACCGCACCATTACTGAACCTAGGACCAGTAATGGCTCGTTTACACTGAGCGTTATGGTATGGTTCGGTTCGGTACGCTATTTTTGCCGTTTCCATTGTGAATGGTACCCTAATTCCGAACCCTAACACTTTTTTGGAACCCTTTCGTTGGGGTACCAAGCACATTAGTACCGTACCAACAGGGTGGAGCTACACTCTGCAGAACTTTGATTGGTTAACAGAGAATTGTCTATCACAGCTTTCCTGCTACACCACGCCTATCATGAAAGGGTACTATTGGCAGTGGAAACGCAAGGTGTACCATTCCGAACCGTACCGTACTGAACCGAACCGTACCGTACCACTCAGTGGAAACGAGGCATAAGTGTGCCTGTGAGTGAATTGGAAACTGAATGGATAGAAGACAATTAGAAGAGCACCGGTGGCAAAGGATGGCTCTGCCAGCAGCTTCTGAGTAACTTGTGGTCTAATGAATGCCCATCTGAAGTGCTTGCCCCTACAGTGTATCAGGCTAGAATTCTTTTCCACCTTTGCACATCATATTTGTTGCTGGAACAGATTAAAGAGATTGTCTGTTTATATGGAATTATCTCTCTTTGTCTGCAGGTGAAGAGTCTAGAACTGCAGCTGGCAGAAAGACCTTCACAGGAAGAATTTATGGTGATCAAAGAAGAACTGAACACAGCAATTCTGCAGAAAAATCTATTAGAAGAACAGCTGAAGGTAGAGCAAGAGAAGTGTGTGGACTTACAAGAAAATGGTACGTCATCATTGTCAGTAGAAGGCTGGGAGAAGATGTCCTGGCCTGCAAAGCACACCGGTTGACATGTCCACAAGGTCAGACCATGCCATGATATCTATGTATTGGCTTCTGCCAGATGGTACTTCCAAGTACAGAAAATGCAGTGGCCAGGGAAAAAATTGGGCATTACAGCAACAGGTTTAATCAGAGTTGTATAAAGTACTCAAAAACCATACTTGAGTAAAAGTACAAGTGCTCGATCAAAAAGTAACTTGAGTAGAAGTGGAAGAGCTCGATCAAAAAGTGACTTGAGTAGAAGTACTAAAGTATTCAATATTTTTTGTACTTAAGTATTGCAAGTAGTTTTTTTTTTAATTTTGCTACTCAAGTACTGAAAGTAAAAGTACCAGTAGTTTTGAAAAAAAAATCGCTACTCAAGTACTGAAAGTAAAAGTACAAGTACTGTGTTATGTAGTTATTAAAGAAAGAAATCAAAAGTTTGAACATCATATTGTTTTTTATTATTTCAAATGCAGCTTTTATTTATACATACAGTAGCTTTTATTTTGGTATGCGCTGATAATACACATGTTTTGAGCTTCATGAAACCTGCCATCTACTGTTCTGGCAGTGGTAATTTTTATAATAGTAACGAGTAATTATGCAGCACAAAAAAAAAATATCGGAGTAGAAGTATTGAAATCATTGAAAAAATGTAGTGAAGTAAAAGTGGAAGTAGGAGAAAAAAATTCTCTTCTAGGAAAGTACAGATACCGCCTTTCCGTACTTAAGTACAGTAGTGAAGTAGTTCTACTTAGTTACTATACATCTCTGGGTTTAATGAATGGTGAATGTCCCTTCAGGCCACATATATTATGAGATTCAGAGTGTCCTTCTGGTACTTGCCAGCTTTTCAGGTTATCACGTTCATGTAGGCAGCTACTCTTAGGTTAAAAGGTAGGATAAGACCTAGATAGCAGCGGTCTAACTTCCTCCACTGCAGGTCGCACTCTTCCGCAGCAGGACTGCAGTTGGAGAGGAACAGGGTTCCTCTATGGCACATGTGTAAAACACAAGGCCTGTGGGCTGACTCTGGCCCTCTGGGCCATTTCATTTGGCCCTCACATTTCTCCTGCAACTGCGGCATCCCACTCGTCTCCGCCCCAACCTTGTTTCAGAAGTTGGCAGCAAAGTGGACAGAACTCCTCTGCCAGATACTGCGCTTTCTCTGTGCAGCCGCAGAGAGGCTCATCTCTGCCCTCATCTCAGCAGTCAGCAGCAGAGAGGAGGACAGAACTCCTCCTTCAAATCCTCTATCTCTCTGTGCAGCTGCTGAGAGGCTTGTCTCTGCTACCCCACCTAAGCATTTGGCAGCAGAGAGGAGGACAGAACTCCTCCTACAGATCCTGTGCCTCTCTGTGCAGCCGCTGTACCCCCTTCATCTCTGCCTCCCCTGAGCTGACACCTGCCCCTCCTCTGATCCTCCTCCAGACCCTACAATTTCTGCTACCCAGCTCCACCCCCAGATCCCCCAGGTACGTGATCTCGCACGGAGCGGCTGCCCTGCCACAGTATATCTGTGTGGGGCAGTCGTTAAGTGGTTAGATGAACAAGCTGAAGTTAGAAGCTGATTGGCTACCATGCAAAGCTGCACCAGATTTTGCACTCTCCAGTTTTAGTAAATCAAAACCATAGTGTATCCAAGCCCCAAAATTCATGCCCTTGTTAGGATTACCTGAATATCCCTGTTACCATCACCTAGGTAGGATGGTCCTCAAAATGATGTGCTCTAAGTAAAGCCAGCCATAGATGGTTTGAATCATCAGCAGGGAGTGGCCGAGATTTGATCCATGTATGGGCAGGCTGAATCCATCGAATCGGATCGACTTGGGTTCAACCAGCATGTTGGATTTCTAGAATGCGATTACTGCCAGTGGCTATAGACGCTTACAATAATCACTGTGTTCCCCTGGCAGGGACGGCTCCCCCTAATGGGAGAACACAATACTCCACAGGAGGGATTTCCCCATGAACACTGGTTGTGATGATGGAAAAATCAAGTGATTTTCTTTCCTCCAAGCCATGGTTGCTTTAAAGTTGTTTACAGGTTACCTCTTTAGAGTTACAGAGGAGTTCTAGGGCTCGAATTACTGCTCTTGCTCTAACGATCACAACGATACCTCACAGGTGCAGTTTGAACTCTATTTACATATGTGGGCGTGATTTACGTATGCGTTTGCTTCTGCCCGCGAGCTCGGAGGGACAGGCTGCTTTCATTTTTTATTTTTCTCTTTTTTTTATTTTACTTTTTATTTTTACACAATCCCTTTAAATTTTTCTTTTTTGATCACTTTTGTTCCTATTACAAGGAATGTAAACATCCATTGTAATAGAAATAAGCATGACAGGACCTCTTTAATGTGAGATCTGGGGTCAAAAAGACCTCACATCTCACATTTACAATTAAAAGCAAAAAAAAAATGTAATTTTACATTTACCAAAAAAAAAAAAAAAAATTGGCCTTTTAACCACTCTGCAACCGCTCACAGTAATACTACTGCGGCAGAGTGGTTCGTTATCGTCCAGCCACGTAGTATTAACGTGACTGGACACTCCCCCTTCTGGGCGGCGCTTGCGCGCCGCCGGAGGCTCGCTCCCGCTGTTTTCATTCACAGCGGGAGTCGGGCCAGGGGAGGAGCAGCGGCGATCGCCGCTGCTCTTACCCGATCGTCGGGGATCGAGTCTGGAGATCCGCCCGCTGTGTGTAAACACAGCGGGCGGATCTCCATAGTGACAGGGAGTGACAGATCGGACTGTTCAGCATAGCTGGACATCCGATCTGTCCATGACTCACTCAGTCACCTCCCCCCCACACATGTCAGTAAGCACCAGGCATACATTAACCCCTCCCTCTCCAATAAAATTAACCCCTTCCCTGCCAGTGTCATTTTTACAGTAACAGTGCATATATATAGCACTGATTACTGCAGTAATGTCACTGGTACCCCCAAAAGTGTCAAAAATGTCAGTCAGGGGTCCGGTCTGTCCGCCGCAATGTCGCAGTCCCGCAAAAAAAATCGCAGATCGCCGCCATTACGCGTTAAAAAAAAAAACACCAAAAATGACAGAAATCTTTCCCTTTGTTAGTAAACGCAATAACTTTTGCGCAAACCAATCAAAATACGCTTATTGCGATTTTTTTTACCAAACATATGTAGCATAAAACAAATTGGCCAAAAACTTTTAAAAAAATTGGTTTTTACATCTTTTTTGGGGGGAATTTCATATAAAAAAATGTGAAAAATATTGTTATTTTTTCAAAATAAACGCTCTTTTTTTGTTTATAGCGCAAAAAGTAAAAATCGCACAGGTGATCAAATACCACCAAAAGAAAGCTTTGTTTGTGGGAAAAAAAGGACGTAAATTTCGTTTGGGTACGGCGTCGCACGACCGCGCAATTGTCAGTTGAAGTCGCACAGCGCCGAATCGCAAAAAGTGGCCTGGACGGAAGACAGCAAAATCCTCCGGTTGTAAAGTGGTTAAGGCCGTTAGGCGGAAGTGACATCAGACGTTGCTCCAGTCCTCCAAGGGCATAGAGTCGAGTGGGGGCCATCTTACCCTCACTCGACTTCCTGCCCATCGCTCCACGGGATCAGAAGTATCCAATAAGCAGAGAAATGACGGTGGGGGGGGGCACCTCTCCTGCTGCCTATAAAAGTCATCCTGTAGCAAGTCCACCACCGGGACCACTTTTATCGGACGCCGAATCGCTCACAGTTTAAAAAAATACAGGGGTTATGGAACCTAGCAGCTGCTATCCCCCCAGTATTTAACGTCAAATGCATGACGTATATATACAGTGGGCGGTCCAAAGGTGGTTCAAAACAAAAAAGAACAAACAAACATGTTACACCCACCTACTCTGTGTAATGGTTTTGCACAGAGCAGCCCCAATCCTCTTCTTCTCAGGCCCCTGCCGACTCTCCTGGCTCCTCCCCCTTGACCAGTGTCCCCAAAGGTCAGCCCCGCCCACACCCCACTCTCTGGTTGTGATTGACAATGGCTCCCCCTGCTGTCTCAGACAATGAGGAGAGGGAGTCCAGGGACAGCCGAGGCTCTTGTGCACATTGCTGGATCAAGAGGGAACTCAGGTAAGTAATAGGGGGGCTGTGTTAAGTGTTTGATCGCTCAGTTCTCAGTCTGGAGCCAGCGGGGGACAGATGCAGCATCCAACAATGTGAGTATCATTTTTTTTTCAGGAATTCTATACTTCTCTTTTAAGCTCAAATTATACCACTACCCCCTGTGATTATGTAAAGATACAGTGGGGAAAATTATTTGATCAGATTTTGTAAGTTTGCCCACTTACAAAAAAAATGAAGGGTCTATAATTTTTATTATAAGTGTATTTTAAATGATAGAGACAGAATATCAACCACAAATCCATAAAAAAAATTGAGTTTCAGTTCAGTGAGTAAAATAAATATTTGATCCCCAAGCATAAATAAAACATGACTTAGTGCCCATTCACACTACCGCGAATGGTCAGTCTGACAAGTCGCGGTCCATGCAGTGCTACGGGAACCGTTCTAATAGGAGTGACTCAAGTCGCTCCGACTTAGAAAAAGGGTCCTGTACTACTTTGGGGCGACATCGGAGTGACTTGCATTGTAGTGTGAACCGGCACTTAGTGCTTGGTGGAGAAACCCATGTTGGCAAGGAGGTAAGAAGTTTCTTGTAGTTGGTGATCAGGTTTTCACACATCTCAGGAGGGATTTTGGTCCACTCTTCTTTACAGATCTTTAGAGAAACAGCCCCAAAGCACAATTTTTCCACCTCCGTGATTGACTGTAGGGATAGTGTTCTTAGGGTCATAGTCAGCATTTTTCTTCCTCCAAACATGGCGAGTCACCCTCTCCAAGGCACATGTACAGTCATGACAATGGACATCTAAATGATTCAGAGAAGGATTGGGGGAAAGTGGTGTGGTCAGATGAGACCAAAATTGAGCTCTTTGGTATTAAGTCGACTCGCCGTGTTTGGAGGAAGGAAAAAGCTGACTATGACCCTAAGAATGCCATCCCTACATTCAAGCATGGAGGTGGAACCATGATGCTTTGTGGTTTCTCTGCTAAAGGTACTGACCGACTTTGCCGCATTGAGGGGCCAATGGATGGGGTCATGTATGTAAAATCTTGGATGAGAATCTTCTTCCCTCAGCCAGAACACTGAAGATGGGTCGTGGATGGGTCTTCCAGCATGACAATGACCCAAAACATTATACCACCAAGGCAACAAAGGAGTGGCTCAAGAAGAAGCACAATAAGGTGATGGAGTGGCCTAGCCAGTCTCCAGACCTTAATCCTATAGAATATTTATGGAGGGAGCTGAAACTTTGAGATGCCAAGAGACAGCCAAGAGACCTGAAGGATTTAGAGAAGATCTGTAAAGAAGAGTGAACCAAAATCCCTCCTGAGATGTATGCAAACCTGGTCACCAACTACAAGAAACATCTTACCTCTGTGATTGCCAACAAGGGTTTCTCCACCAAGTACTAAGTCATGTTTTGCTTGGGGATAAAATACTTATTTTATTCACTGAACTGCAACTTAATTTATAGCATTTGTATCATGTGTTTCTTTTCTGGATTTTTGGTTGATATTCTGTCTCTATCATTTTACACCTATGATAAAAATTATAGACCCTTCATTTCTTTGTAAGTGGGCAACCTCCATCTGTAGCATTGTGCTGTGTGATAAAACTGCACATTTTAGATTGGCCTTTTATTGAGGCACACCTGTGCAATAATCATGCTGTCTAATCAGCATCTTGATATGCCACACCTGTGAGGTGGATGGATTATCTTGGCAAAGGAGAACTGCTCACTAACACAGATTTAGACACATTTGTGAACAATATTTGAAATCTGCAGGGGATCAAATAATTATTTTCCCCACTGTACGCTAAGCAGTGAAGGTACAACGGCAAATCTCTTCAAAGGGGAAATATACAAAAACAAACAAACAAAAACTTTAGTAAAGCTGTGAAGCAGAACTGCTTGTCTGTAACAGGAAGTTAGAGAACATCTTCCTAATGGGGCCACAGGCAGAAATACAGCCCTGAAAGAAATAGTAACTCTTTCCCACTCTATCCAAAAAAAAGAAAAAAAGTCTGGAGTTAGGTGTTAAAGTGGTTGATACCTCTTACATTTACCCAGTGAAGGGACTATCCTCAGGTGATACACAGAGATTAAGCAATTCCTACAAATGTACCTGTTTATCTACAGCCCACTCTTCTCTACATCCATTCAAAGTGCTGAATTCATACAGCTTGTCTGAGCTGCCCAAAAAAGGGGTCAGACGGCTGAAGTTACACACTGCAGAGTTCAGTGAGGAGAGCTCTGAGAGCTGATTGGAGGGAAGGGACAACCCCCCCCCCCCCCTCCATTCACACAGTACACAGGAACAGAGCTGAGGCTATCAATCAGCTGGAGATCCCTCCCCTGTCACCATTTTTCTCTTGGTGTCAGGAAAACTTGTCAGAAGTGATTCATGCTGATAGCAAAGGAAGGAGTCAGCAGATAGAAATGACACTTAGTGCTCTGGACTGAGACAAGTACACACTATAGAGGGATATGCTTTGTTCGTACTTCATGTCCGAGGTTTACAACCATTTAAAAAAAAAAAGTCTGGAGTTGGGTGTTAAGCAGGTTCATCTTTATCTTATACATTTCTACCATTACATACAGGTGTTATAGTCCTTGGTAGAGTATATCTTCACTTGTTCTTTGGCAAATTTAATTATTTAATGTTTATTATTTTCTTCTCCTTCCCAGTAAAGACATTGGAAGAGAAACTAAAAGAAAAGGAATTATTGATCAAAGCACAGGACAATGTGGAAATGTTAGCAGAACCCGTTTCACCACCTCCACCTCCACCACCACCACCACCACCACCTGTGTGTCTACCTTTCAAGCCAGCCAGTGAGTAAGTAAAAACTTTTATCTGCTCTCAATTTCAAGCCTAGATCTACAATGTCTTTGAGTTGTATTTTGGCCTTAATTGGCCTTTTGGGCAAAGCTCCCACCTGAGCCCTGGAAGCACCCCTTACTAGAGGCACAGTTGTCATGGCTGCAGGTGCCACGTGCTCTGGGCATTATGGGATGGTGTTGTGTTCTTCTGTAGTATCAATACTGAAAGGATGAGAGCTATATGCATCATAAATTGTCCCTGTTCAGCGGCCATCTTGGGAAAGCCTGCATCTCAGTGTTACCCAATGGTCTCCTCTTCTGGGATATCACTAGAGGGAAATAGTCACAAAGCATACGGAGATTGTCTATGATCAATGGCCTGTGCCTGCCATCTGTTTAGAACCTGCTTTCAAATTAAACAAGGAAAGGGCTGCATGTGGTCCTCCAAAATTTCAAATTGGCATGCCGGCATTATAATGTAAACCAGTTGGCTGTGATCCTTATAGCCTGCAGTGATGGCTGATAGTGCTGACCCTAGCTGGATTTGTGTGTCTGGACTTGGCAGCCCGATCAGTGAGCACAATATTACATAAAGGTCTGTGTAACATGGAAAAGCAAAGAGCCAGAAACAAAAATATGTTGATACTTCGACAGTTGTGATAAAATGAAACTGAGATTTGTCAATTTTGCAGCCCTCTGGCACTGGTGAGAGAACGGAGAGGACTTCGGCCACCTGCAGCAGAGGTTATGACAGGTAAGTTGGTAGGTGATATCTGAAGGTAGCAAACCAGACCCATGTATGGTGATAGAATATTGGGTTCCCATTGGGTGGATCAGGATGTTAATTGTGTATACTGTTAAGGTGGCAGCCAGAGCACTACAGAAGAGCACCACTGGCTTGTTTTCTATTGGCATAATTGCCAACACATTGTTGGATTAACTATTTATCTAGGGGAAAACAGAACCCTTACTTTATACCAGTGGTCTTCAAACTTTCTAAACAGAGGGCCAGTTTTTTAGTCCATCAATGTTTAGGAGGACCAGACTGTGGCCACTGTGGCCAGTGGGAGAAGAAAATGTCCTGGCATCAGTGGGAGTAACCAATGCCCTATCATTGGTTTCAGTGGGAGGGCTAGTGTCCCATCATTGGTATCAGTGGAAGGAATAGTGTCCCATCATTGATATCAATGGGAGGAATAGTGCCCCATCATTGGCATCAGTGGGAGGAATAGTGTCCCATCATTGGCATCAGTGGGAGGAATAGTGTCCCATCATTGTCGTCAGTGGGAGGAATAGTGCCCCATCATTGTCGTCAGTGGGAGGAATAGTGTCCCATCATTGGTATCAGTGGGAGGAATAGTGCCCCATCACTGGAGTCAGTGGAAGGAATAGTGCCCCATCATTGGTGTCAGTAGGAGGAATAGTGCCCCATCATTGGTATCAGTGGGAGGAATAGTGTCCCATAATTGGTGTCAGTGGGAGGAATAGTGCCCCATCATTGGTGTTAGTGAGAGGAATAGTGCCCCATCATTGGTGTCAGTGGGAGGAATAGTGTCCCATCATTGGTATCAGTGGAAGGAATAGTGCCCAATCATTGGTGTCAGTGGGAGGAATAGTGCCCCATCATTGGTGTCAGTGGGAGGAATATTGCCCCATCATTGGTATCAGTGGGAGGAATATTGCCCTATTATTGGTATCGGTGGGAGGAATAGCGCCCCATCATTGGTGTCAGTGAGAGGAATAGTGTCCCATTATTGGTATCAGTGGGAGGAATAGTGCCCCATCATTGCTGTTAGTGGGAGGAAAAGTGCCCTATTGTTGATATCAATGGGTGGAATGGTGTCCCATTGTTGGTGTCAGTGGCAGGAACTATGCCCCACTGTTGCTGACAGCAGGGGGAATAATACTCCAAGGGTCAGAAAAAAGCAAGCAAAGGGCCACATCCAGCCATGAGGCCACAGTTTGGAGACCACTGCTTTACACAATGCCCAGCAGGGTGTCCATGAGTATAGACAGCTGTGTAAACCTGGTTACAAAGCATTTCCCTCCTCCTCATGGTCTATAGCAGTGTTTCTCAACCTTTTCCCAGTCAAGGCACCCTTTAAAATTATGCAAAAAAAGATGCTGTGCAGGTGCCTGACGTCCTTCTTATCAATCAATGACATCTGACATCAGTGGCTGTTGGGATACTGGCAGCTGGCTTGCACAGCACCCAAGGTTGTAGAGCTGCACAATGAAACCTGTGGCTTTGAGTAACAAAAAAGTAGACCCGATCCACCCGCTGGATTGTACACAGTTTTGGGCAATCTGGGGCAATTTTTTGCCAAGGCGCCCCAGAGGAGACGCTCTGCCTCCTCAAACTCATCAGTTTGCACTACGGGCGGCAGTATGAGATGGGGAAATGACGCCCGTAACGCACCGCAAACTGATGACACTCAAAACTGCTGGAAAAAAATCTTGGAAGTCAAATTGACGCCCCTCTCCAAGTGCTGCCTGGGTCCAATGGACCCAGCTGGACCCATGGTAGGGCTGGCCCTGTATAGAGGTTATGGTTGGAGTACAAATTTCCTTTCTTTTTCAGTTTCCCCCAATGTCAAAGAAAAGGCCATCCAGGAAATGAAGCAAAGAATCGAGCAAGGTGCTATCCTAAGGCCTACACCGAAAATTGGACAGGTCAGTGCTACAATTTCTGAATGATCATTTGAAATTTACTAAAGGGTGATCAAGCATGAATCTCCTTGGTTTAGTAACTTTGGGTGATTTATTTCTGTATGGAGCTCTCCTAGCAGGACGGGTAAATCGACACACAGTCTGTATTTAGAAAGATGTTCAAAGGAAAAAAAAAAACGGAAAATTGTATCAAGTACTTTCCGTAATTTTCCTTTCCTGACGCCAATGGCAGCATACATGTGATAAGGCTCCGCCCCCTATATCCACCCACAGGACCTGTTTAACCACTTCAGCTCCGGAAGGTTTACCCCCTTCATGACCAGGTCATTTTTTGCGATACGGCACTGCGTTAATTTAACTGACAATTGCGCGGTCGTGCGATGCTGTACCCATATAAAATTTTTTCCCAAAAATAGAGCTTTCTTTTGGTTGTATTTGATCACCTCTGCGGTTTTTTAATTTTTGGCGCTATAAACAAAAAAAAAATTTGAAAATAAAAAAACACAATATTTTTTACTTTCTGCTGTAAAACAATCCAAATAAAAAATATAAAAAATGAAATTTCTTCATCAATTTAGGCCAAAATGTATTCTGCTACATGTTTAAAAAAAAAACCAATAAGCGTGTATTTATTGGTTTGTGCAAAAGTTATAGCGTCTACAAACTATGGGAAAGATTTATGGAATTTTTATTTATTTATTTATTTTTTACAAGTAATGGCGGCGATCAGCAACTTATAGCGGGACTGAGACATTGCTGCGGACTAATCAGACACTTTTTGAGGACCAGTGATGGGGACCAGTGATAGCAATACAATGATCAATGCAAAAATATGCACTGTCACTGTACTAATGACACTGGCTGGGAAAGGGTTAATATCAGGGGCGATCAAAGGGTTAAATGTGTCCCTAGGGAGTGCTTGCTAACTATGTGTGGGAGGTGCTTGTACTGGGGGAAGACAGAGATATGTGTTCCTGCTTTGTAGAAACACAAGATCTATGCCTTCCCTTATCACAGAATGGCGATCTGCCTTGTTTACATAGGCTGACCATCATTCTGCCTCTCTCTGGAACGATCGGCAGGTCCTGGCAGACGTCGGGTTCACTGCACCCGCTGATTGGCTCCCGCTGTGTCCAATCACAGTGGGAGCTGGTTGCCGGCGGCACGTGTGTGCGCCACAAACCCGGAAGAGGCGGTCATGTACAGGTACGTGATTTCGCCTGTAGGAGCCGCCGCCCCGAAGTATATACAGTATCTCACAAAAGTGGGTTCAACCCCTCACATTTCTGTAAATATTTTATATATCTTTTCATGTGACAACACTGAAGAAATTACACTTTGCTACAATGTAAAGTAGTGAGTGTACAGCTTGTATAACAGTGTAAATTTGCTGTCCTCTCAAAATAACTCAACTCACAGCCATTAATGTCTAAACCTCTGGCAACAAAAGTGAGTACACCCCTAAGTGAAAATGTCCAAATTGGGCCCAATTAGCCATTTTCCCTCCCCGGTGGCATGTGACTTGTTAGTGTTACAAGGTCCCAGGTGTGAATGGGGATCAGGTGTGTTAAATTTGGTGTTATCGCTCTCACTCTCTCATACTGGTCACTGGAAGTTCAACATGGCACCTCATGGCAAAGAACTCTCTGAGGATCTGAAAAAAAGAATTGTTGCTCTACATAAAGATGGCCTAGGCTATAAGAAGATTGCCAAGACCCTGAAACTGAGCTGCAGCATGGTGGCCAAGACCATACAGCGGTTTACCAGGACAGGTTCCACTCAGAACAGGCCTCGCCATGGTCGACCAAAGAAGTTGAGTGCACGTGCTCAGCATCATATCCAGAGGTTGTCTTTGGGAAATAGATGTATGAGTGCTGCCAGCATTGCTGCAGAGGTCGAAGGGGTGGTGGGTCAGCCTGTCAGGGCTCAGACCATACGCCACACACTGCATCAAATTGGTCTGAGTGGCTGTCATCCCAGAAGGAAGCCTCTTCTAAAGATGATGCATACGAAAGCCTGCAAACAGTTTACTGAAGACAAGCAGACTAAGGACATGGATTACTGGAACCATGTCCTGTGGTCTGATGAGACCACGGTAAACTTATTTGATTCAGATGGTGTCAAGCGTGTGTGGCGGCAACCATGTGAGGAGCACAAAGACAAGTGTGTCTTGCCTACAGTCAAGCACGGTGGTGGGAGTGTCATGGTCTGGGGCCGCATGAGTGCTGGCGGCACTGGGGAGCTACAGTTCCTTGAGGGAACCATGAATGCCAACATGTACTGTGACATACTGAAGAAGAGCATGATCCCCTCCCTTCGGATACTGGACCACTGGGCAGTATTCCAACATAAGGACCCCAAACACACCTCCAAGATGACCACTGCCTTGCTAAAGAAGCTGAGGGTAAAGGTGATGGACTGTCCAAGCATGTCTCCAGACCTAAACCCTGTTGAGCATCTGTGGGGCATCCTCAAACGGAAGCTGGAGGTGCGTAAGGTCTCTAACATCCACCAGCTCCGTGATGTCGTCATGGAGGAGTGGAAGAGAACTTCAGTGGCAACCTGTGAAGCTCTGGTGAACTCCATGCCCAAAAGGGTTAAGGCAGTGTTGGAAAATAATGGTGGCCACACAAAATATTGACACTTTTGATCCAATTTAGATATTTTCAATTAGGGGTGTGCTGATTTTTGTTGCCAGCGGTTTAGACATTAATGGCTGTGTGTTGAGTTATTTTGAGGGGACAGCAAATTTACACTGTTATACAAGCTGTACACTCACTACTTTACATTGTAGCAAAGTGTCATTTCTTCAGTGTTGTCACATGAAAAGATAGAATAAAATATTTACAAAAATGTGAGGGGTGTACTCAATTTTGTGAGATACTGTATATATAAAAAATTATCAATACTGATGTACTGACGGCCCATCTTATTTCTTGAGGCCCGAAAATGCCAGGACAGTACAAACACCCCCCAAATTATCCCCCGTTTTGGAAAGTAGATAATCCAAGGTATTTAGTAAGAGGTATGGCAAGTTTTTTGAAGTTGTAATTTTTTGTAATTCTGAAAATAAAGAAATAAAAAAAAAAAATGTACAACGTTTTATTTTTTTTTACATACTGTCACCAGTGTAATACAGCGTCATCATATAACTCGTGTGGCGTTGATCAGGGACACTTACTGGTGACAGTACGGAAAAAAAATGCAATCATTTTTTTTTTTACATTATTTTTTTTTTTTATTTTTTTCCCTTTTTTATGATTCTTTTTGTAACACACTGTACCAGAGCAATATAATGTTACCATAGTAACATTGTACTACTTGAGGGAAGTGATCAGGATTTTTATTTCTTTTTACACATTATGATTGCTTATAGAAGTGAATTTCATTGCTATAAGGAAGCATTTTACTGAACAAAATCGATTAATTCTGTTTGTTTTCTAGTGATTAGTTGTGATTGGTTAAAGCTAATCACATGGTATAGATGGGCTGTGATTGGCCCTGTCTTTACCATCTGATCAAATTGACCAATCACAACTAGCAACACAAATGTACACAATGAATGGCATGAAAGGAAGCCATCCATTGTTTACAACTGGCATGTGACTTGCTGTGATTGGTCACATCGATCACATGGTACTAGCAGCGAGGCGATACACTAATCAGTCATTGGCTGTGTCCGGTGGGCACAGCTGGTGACAGATCGCGCCACTGCGTGGCCCCACTGTTCTGAGTGGACATCGTAAGGTTTATTTACCAAAGCTAGAGAGTGCAAAATTAATTATAATTGAGAAACCAATCAGCTTCCAGGTTTTAATTCTAAAGCTTAATTAAACAAGCTGAGGTTAGAAGCTGATTGGTTTCTATGCAGAATTGTAGGGGTATCAGTGAATAAACTTCACAATGTGCCACATCCCTGAATTAGAACATAGAACTGGAAATTCCCCTGTTATAGGACTTTTTAGGCCCATAACAGGGACATTTCCAATTCTGTATTCTATGCAGAATTGTGACTAATTTTGCCCCCTCTAGCTTTAGTAAATAAACCCCAATATGACCTCCTCTCAGAATGGTAAAGCCACCTTTAACACCTTCAGGCTGGGCGGGAAGGTGTTAAAGAACTGAAATCCAATGAATGAAAGGGGCGGGCCAGGGAGAGTAAGACTAGAGAGGCAAGAGCGCGATGATGCTGGATGTCTTCCAGGCAGGAAATGAGATGGGCTCCATCTGACTTGCTGTAGTTTCTAATGCACATTGTGAGGCATCAAAATGCTATAATATGGAATTAAGCAGGTGACTTAACGTGGCCCCCTAGAAAATTTAGTCCTCCCAGTTCAGCTCGCTGTTTAAGGCCCCTTTCACACTTGTATGACTCCAAAGTTGAGCCGACTTTGGAATGCAACTTTGGTGAAACTTTAAAGCAACTTTGACGCAACTTTGGATGGGGGCAAATTAGATACGACTTTGGCTTTTACCAGTTTTAATGGTCAACTGTTGCACACAAGTTACATACATAGTTACATAGTAGTTGAGGTTGAATAAAGACAATAGTCCGTCCAGTTCAACCTGTTCAACAAGTTGCATTGTATAACATTCAGGTATGAGTTTCATGCAACTTCTGAGGCTTAACACTGAAGTCTATGGCCCTCAAGTTGCATGAAAGTCGGACCATGTAGTGCGTGAACTGCTTTGAAGTTGCTGCCACTTTAAGTTGCCCATATATGAATAGGTATTGTTGGAAAACATGGGGAACGACATGCCGTGCAACTCAGATGTCCAAAGTTGCATGACAAGTTGCACAAATGTGAATGGGGTCTTATCTAAGTGGGAAATCCTCAGAGGATTGGCCAGCTTGACCAGCTTGAGATTGACCAGTATTGGTGGGTATTTGGTGGTGGTGGGTCATTTCTGAAATTCATTAGTTTAATTATTTATCATTATCAGTTACTTCCAAAACATGACTAAAGCTCCGTACACACGCAACGATTATCGGCCGACCGATCGTCCGACTTTTGTCCAAGTTGTGTTTTGTTGGTTGGAATGTGCCTAGACTGCACACAAATTTCCTCAGCCAACAAAATTCTACTTCAGAAGTGATGTCATGTGTTGGTTTGTTTTCTTTGTGTTCTTTCTTCTCTGAGCATGCCCAGACTTGCTCATCAGATTTTTCCCTGTCGAAATCTGTACTGACTGCACGAAAATCGGCCGTTGTGTTGACGGCCAACAAAAATTTTATAGTCTGCACACCAGATTTTTTTGGTTGTCGGAAGCATCATACTAACAAGCCGAAAATCGGCAGATCGGATGTTGGCCGAAAATTCCCTGCCAATTTTCGATGCGTGTATACGGGGCTTAAAGATCAAGATCACTCCAATCTCCAAAAAAAAAACCATATTGGAAAAAACAGAGCTACGGGAAGGATGGGAGACACCATTATGTTGTAGCAGTTGGTATAGCAATAAGAAATAAGGAGGTTATCTGTGCTTGGAATCTTAATCAGCAGCCAAGCACTATAACCCACATACTAGGCACACTTAAGGCCCGTACACACGATAAGAAATTCTGTAGGGAAATTTCGTCCGACGACCGATCTGCCGATTTTGGGATTGTTAGTATGGTGCTTTCGACAGCCGACTCCGACTTTTCGGCTGACAAAATCCTGATGTGCAGGCTATAAAATTTTTGTTGTCTGTAATACAACATCCGATTTTCATCTCATTAGTACAGATTTCGACTGAAAAAATCTTAAGAGCAAGACTAGGCATGCTCAGAGACAAAAGAACACATACAAAGCAATCCAACACATGACGTCACTTCTGAAGTAGAATTCTGTCGTACGGGAAAATTCGGATGGAAATAACCTCTTCACTTTCCACATTAGACTAGCATGCCACAAAAAACGGACGACAGATCCGATAATCTGATCGTGTGTACGGGGCTTTAAGCTGGATACACACTATACAACTTTTGTTGGTAGATTTCCTTTAGATTTACCTTCAACTATGTAGTGCAAGGGCCGGCCTGATTGCATATACTATATTGAAAGTGTTTAGGTTTGACCTCTTATTATATGGTTTTGGTAAATCTAAAGGAAAAAGTCTAAAGAAAATTGTATAGTGTGTATGGCCCATTACTCTGCAGGGAGACAAAAACAGCCCCACTGCTGCTCTATGTGCAGAGCTCTGTGTTGTTAGTGAACACAGGGCTCTGTATTGTGATTCGCTGAGCCGATCAGCAGGTCCCAGCCATAAATCATTGTGCTGTACCAAATCACAGCGCAGATGGGGCAGCTTTCACACGCGTTCCCCCCCCCTCTTACCCAGGGCTGCCCCGCTGCAGTAAAAAGACACCAAATTAAAAAAAAATTTCAGGTAAAAGCACAGAAAGGCATTTTAAATACTTATTTGCAGCGTTTTCCCTTTTCTTTAGTTATTTTTTTTTTTTTTTCATTTGTGTTGCCTGAAAATTGCTAGAAAATGTGACCACTCCAGGGAGAGTCAATTCCCTAGTACAGCCCCCTCCATCCTTGCACATCATAGCTCTCTCCTCTTCTAGCTTCAAAGTTTTGTCTGTGCGGGCCCAGCTCCCCCCAACCCTCCCCATCCTAAATAAACTTATATGCAGCAGCCAGTAGAAGAACAAAGGTGAAGTGAAAGCTCTGCTGGGAATGCTGAAACCACATCCAAGATGGCAGCGTTCAGCAGCAGTCTATAGAGTTTTGGATGCCTACACAAGGGAGCCTCTTATAGGTAAATGCCATGCATGAAATACAGTAAATGCCCAAATAATCTTACGGGAACATTTTTGTTAACATGAATGTTCTGGCGACAAACTCTGTTCAGCTTTCTTAGTGGTATGGTGCTGATGTGATACTCCTTATAGAAAATGCTCATAAAAATGTCAGGGTAAAAATCAATATCAAATGAATATTAAAAAAATAATAGATATAATATTAATACTACTACTAATAATAATAATAATATTAATAAAAATAGAATAATAAAAATAAATTATTACAAAATTATTAAAAAGAAATCTATCAATGCTGTGTTTCCCTGAAAATAAGACCGGGTCTTATGTTATTTTGGCTACAAAAAACACACTAGGGCTTTTTTTCATGGGATGTCTTACCTATGTCCCCTGTCAGCTCAGGAGTCATCATTATGACATCGTTAATGCTAAAAATCAACTTTAGTTAAAGTGATTGTAAAAATATGTAACTGGTTTTGTAAAAAGATTCTATAATGTCCAGTGTGTCTTCTTTTGTAACTTTATAAAAACATTATATAATGTCCAGTGAGTCTCCTTTTGTAGCTTTATTGTCAAAAATACCTTATTTACAGCACTACTGGGCACTCACGTGACCCGCTGGAGCTCTTCTTCCCCGCTCCGAGCACTGCAGAGGGAAGGGCCGAGATCCTCACTGAACTCAGCAGCAACTCCGAGCACTGCCGAGGGAAGGGCCGAGATCCCCACTGACCTCAGCCCCACTCCGAGCACTGCCGAGGGAAGGACCGAGATCCTCACTGAACTCAGCCCCGCTCCGAGCACTGCCGAGGGAAGGGCCGAGATCCTCACTGACCTCAGCCCCACTCCGAGCACTGCCGAGGGAAGGGCCGAGATCCCCACTGACCTCAGCCCCACTCCGAGCACTGCCGAGGGAAGGACCGAGATCCTCACTGAACTCAGCCCCGCTCCGAGCACTGCCGAGGGAAGGACCGAGATCCTCACTGAACTCAGCCCCACTCCGAGCACTGCCGAGGGAAGGGCCGAGATCCCCACTGACCTCAGCCCCACTCCGAGCACTGCCGAGGGAAGGGCCGAGATCCCCACTGACCTCAGCCCCACTCCGAGCACTGCCGAGGGAAGGACCGAGATCCTCACTGAACTCAGCCCCACTCCGAGCACTGCCGAGGGAAGGGCCGAGATCCCCACTGACCTCAGCCCCGCTACGAGCACTGCAGAGAGAAGGGCCGCTGGCATCAGCCAGGAGGAAGGGAAATCTCCAGCGGGTCACATGAGCGCCCAACGGCGCTGTAAATAAGGTATTTTCGACAATAAAGATACAAAAGGAGACACACTGGATATTATATACTTTTACAAGGACTTTACTAGAGCCTAAATTCGGTGTAGGGCTTATATTGCAGCCCTCCCTGAAAAGCAGACTAGGTCTTATTTTTGGGGTAGGGCTTCTTTTTGGGGAAACAGGGGTAGTGTAAAAAAAATTGCTTTTTATTAATTTAAGTTTTTGTGTTTGTACTGTCTCTTTTCTGCCATTTACCCAAAATAAACATTTTTTTTTAAGTACCCAAGCCATTTAATTTTTTTTTTTGGGGGGGGGGGCAATTCCCTCCCCCCAACTCCTAAATGGAATTGCATTAACCTGAAGCTTTCAAATTGAATTTACATTTTCATGTCTGAATTATAATGATCCATTTTCCCCTTTCTCCAACTCTTAGAGAGAACGTGCTGCAAACAAACGGAAGAGTGTAATTAGTGAATTACAGGGAGTATTGCTGGTGAGTATCGGGAATTGAGTTTTATGTGAATGAGAGGTCAGCTTAGCATTGGCCGGCTTAAGAGCAAACTCAACATTTCCCATTGATTTAATTCTAACATAATTCTAAAAGCATACAGTGCATGTATGATGTTAATTACCAAGCAAAATTGGAAAAATAAACCGCGCTAATGTGCGAACAAAAAATAATAAATAAAAATTGTAAGGGAGCAGCAACTGTTTAGTGAGATGTGCACAATTCAAGTTCTAACATATACAGTGCCTTGCGAAAGTATTCGGCCCCCTTGAACTTTGCGACCTTTTGCCCCATTTCAGGCTTCAAACATAAAAATATAAAACTGTAATTTTTTGTGAAGAATCAACAACAAGTGGGACACAATCATGAAGTGGAACGAAATTTATTGGATATTTCAAACTTTTTTAACAAATAAAAAACTGAAAATTGGGCGTACAAAATTATTCAGCCCCCTTAAGTTAATTCTTTTTAGCTCCACCTTTTGCTGCGATTACAGCTGTAAGTCGCTTGGGGTATGTCTCTATCAGTTTTGCACATCGAGAGACTGACATTTTTGCCCATTCCTCCTTGCAAAACAGCTCGAGCTCAGTGAGGTTGGATGGAGAGCGTTTGTGAACAGCAGTTTTCAGTTCTTTCCACAGATTCTCGATTGGATTCAGGTCTGGACTTTGACTTGGCCATTCTAACACCTGGATATGTTTATTTGTGAACCATTCCATTGTAGATTTTGCTTTATGTTTTGGATCATTGTCTTGTTGGAAGACAAATCTCTGTCCCAGTCTCAGGTCTTTTGCAGACTCCATCAGGTTTTCTTCCAGAATGGTCCTGTATTTGGCTCCATCCATCTTCTCATCAATTTTAACCATCTTCCCTGTCCCTGCTGAAGAAAAGCAGGCCCAAACCATGATGCTGCCACCACCATGTTTGACAGTGGGGATGGTGTGTTCAGGGTGATGAGCTGTGTTGCTTTTACGCCAAACATAACGTTTTGCATTGTTGCCAAAAAGTTTGATTTTGGTTTCATCTGACCAGAGCACCTTCTTCCACATGTTTGGTGTCTCCCAGGTGGCTTGTGGCAAACTTTAAACTACACTTTTTATGGATATCTTTAATAAATGGCTTTCTTCTTGCCACTCTTCCATAAAGGCCAGATTTGTGCAGTATACGACTGATTGTTGTCCTATGGACAGAGTCTCCCACCTCAGCTGTAGATCTCTGCAGTTCATCCAGAGTGATCATGGGCCTCTTGGCTGCATCTCTGATCAGTCTTCTCCTTGTATGAGCTGAAAGTTTAGAGGGACGGCCAGGTCTTCGTAGATTTGCAGTGGTCTGATACTCCTTCCATTTCAATATTATCGCTTGCACAGTGCTCCTTGGGATGTTTAAAGCTTGGGAAATCTTTTTGTATCCAAATCCGGCTTTAAACTTCTCCACAACAGTATCTCGGACCTGCCTGGTGTGTCCCTTGTTCTTCATGATGTGCTCTGCGCTTTAAACGGACCTCTGAGACTATCACAGTGCATGTGCATTTATACGGAGACTTGATTACACACAGGTGGATTCTATTTATCATTAGTCATTTAGGTCAACATTGGATCATTCAGAGATCCTCACTGAACTTCTGGAGAGAGTTTGCTGCACTGAAAGTAAAGGGGCTGAATAATTTTGCACGCCCAATTTTTCAGTTTTTTATTTGTTAACAAAGTTTGAAATATCCAATAAATTTCGCTCCACTTCATGATTGTGTCCCACTTGTTGTTGATTCTTCACAAAAAATTACAGTTTTATATCTTTATGTTTGAAGCCTGAAATGTGGCAAAAGTTGCATAGTTCAAGGGGGCTGAATACTTTCGCAAGACACTGTATAAAGTTGCGTTAATAGAAAATGTCCATATTGGATCAATTGATATCAAAATCAGTCTACAAGTGATGAAAAAATGATCCTTGACAGGAAAAAAATCGCTGTCCGTCACCTTATCAGTGAACTCAGGTAACACCACCCCCATTAAAGGCTAAAAGGCTTGCTTACCAGCTCTTATTGACTTTGTATTAGGAGGTCAATGGCACTTTTGGCTTAATACCCAGCTGGGGCCATTATATAGTCCAGGGTCCTCTCATAACTCCACACAACGATATCTCAGATGGTACCTTCATTAGGACATACTAAAAGTAAACTTGTCTTTTATATCAGAAGTCTACAAATACATCTGGAAAGGGTTTTACAAATTACTTTTCTTCAGCCTGAGCCCACATGCCTGCCCTTACCTTGAGAGCTAGACAAATATTTGAGTTCTCAAAACCTTACAGACAGCAAAATTGTGGGACCAGTTTAGGAAAAAAGCTACCGGTAATTAAAAGATATTAATTGAGTCAATATGGACATTTACTATTAGCGAAACTTTATACAGTATACGTTAGATGTATAATGTTTATGCTTCTATATCTCCAGGGAGCCCCATAAACTTTGTCCCTATATACAGGTGCATCTCAAAAATTAGAATATCATCAAAAAGGTAATTTATTTCAGTAATTCAAATCAAAAAGTGAAACTCATATATTATATAGATGCGTTACACAGAGTGATATATTTCAAGCATTTTTTTCTTTTAATTTTGATGATTATGGCATACAGCTAGTGAAAACCCAGAATTTAGTATCTAGAAAATTAGAATATTACATAATACCAATAAAAAAAAGGTTTTTAATACAGAAATGTTGGCTTACTAAAAAGTATGTCCATGTACAGTATATTCCTGGCCGTAGGGCCTGTCAAGGTCTTGCACCTTGACACTATGCACTTTCTGCACTTCCCCTTCCCCACTCTTGTGTGCTGTGTGTTTTTTTTTTTTTCTTTGTAGTTTTGTCACTTTCCTATCTCACTTTTTCACGATGAGTAGCGTGTGGGTCCTCGGGCCTACCTTGAAAGTCTTGGGAGGGGGTGGATATGGCCTTCTGGCTTAGTTCGCCCTCTCTCATGGGGTCTCCCTTCGGGGGAGCCCCACCTAGTACTTGGGGTGGGCTGTTTCGGCAGTCCTCCCAGAGGACGGGGTTTGCCTGGTTTCGGCCGGGCAGACCATAGTGAGTACATCAGTCCCTGTCAGGAGTCTTGCACCCCGGGGATCAAGGTGAAGGTCCCTCCTCTTCGGAGGTGGACTGTTCGCACACCCTGTGCACTTTTGTGTTCTCACGTTTGCATGTGTGCACTTTTTTATGCATCTGGTGTTAGCTCGAGTGTGTTCACACCCCACGGGCTTTAAAAAAAAAAAAAAGAATCTAGTTATTTAGTTTTTTTTCAGAATAGACATTATGTCTTCTGCAATAGGGTCCATGCACATTGGGCTTAAAAATCACTGCTTCTACAGGAGTTTTGTGTTTTGCCCGTAGAAGCAGCTCAATGTTATCCTATGTGTCCGTGCACAATAGGACGGTTACAGGCATATTTTAAGCTCACAGTTTAGAGGCAAGAAAAAAACCCTTCTGGTTTGCTTTTCTAAATGGAGCATTCTGGCAGAAAAACGCTAAACTCTTCTAAACTCGCCTAATCTATGTACAAAAACACTTTATATGAGCATTTTTTATTCTGCCAAGGGAACTTGCGTTTTTTTTTAAGCCCAGTGTGCATGGAGCCTTACAATGTACAATGAGCTGCTGAGTAACTCAAGGTACATTCGACACAGTACCTGTGTGCTGGAAGGGATGAACTCCCACCATGGTCAATAAAGACGGCCATAGCCTGGGAGAAGATGTTGGCACTGGAGAGGGACCTTGCGGATGTTGAGATGGAGTGGAGGTGAATATCTGTGGCCTTCGTTCCATAATATTTGTCGTTATGTTACCCAAAGTTTTTAATTTTTTCAAATTTTAGTGCAACATTTGGGCGAGGGGGGTCTTCAGTGAATAAGTAGACCTTGCTTGTAGTCCAAGGTCTGCTTTAAGATGTACAATATACAATATAACAATTGTATATAAACATAAAAAGCAGGTATAGATTTTATTTAGTGAGAATCTGCCACTTTGCCCTGAAAGACCCTCCTCCCCCCAATACTCACCTATGTTGTACTCTTTAACATTCTGTTCATTTGTGAAAGCCCTCAAAGATACCTTGTACTTCTAGGTATGGGGATGCATGTGACCTTCACTCCACTTCCCCCCACTGTCACTTGGGTTGGGCAGAAGGTAATTAATTGTGTAAGCTCTGACGTCATCCAGCAAAGGGCCTACACAGGGATTAGCTTCAGTGTTCTGACATACGATTGGAGTGTTGGGGGAGCGTAAGGAAGGCACGTTTCAGTGGATGGAAGGTGGTTTGTCAAGAGATCCTGCCACTCCACCTTGGATTGGCAAAGTGACCAATTCTCTTTGATTTGACCATCTGTATCCCATGGGAGAGATTTCCCACGGATGGAGCAAAAAGTAAGAGGTAATGTCCCCAAAATTAAAGGCATTCCCCTCTTACATTGTTATTACTGGAACAGGTATCATCATTGGAAGACCTACCCTCACTTTACCCTCCCTAACTTTCAGTTTTGTTGAAAGCATTCACCATGACAAATAGAGGGGTAAATCTCCACAGAGGGGACACAGACAAAATCAAAAATTAAATTAAATTAAACATCCAAATTAAAAAATATATATAGTTTTGCCTTTACATACAATTTAAAGAGGAACTTGAGGCATGTTACCCCTGCCCCCCATTTTCACCCCTACCCAACAGGAAACAAGAGTGGTTATATATCCAGTAAAAAATGTGACTTATTTATAAAATCAATACTTTATTTTTCTACTGAATGCATCGACTCCTTAAACCTTTTCTTACAGAATTCAGCAAGGAAGCCGCTAAGGAGAGTGAGCCGGCGCAGAATCAGCCGCAAAGCCAAAGACAACGAGCTTAGCTGTGCGCTAATGAAACGGAGGCAGGTTGTGGATCACAATCCACCAGCCAACAAGACCACCGAGACTTCAAAACAAGCACAGGAACAGACCGCGGAGGCCAAGAAACAAACCCAGGAGGAAGGTGAGAAAAATAAAAACTAAAGCCTGACATCCCAGGTTCAAAGCATAACACAAGATTATAATGCAGAACTAATATCTTAAATCTTTATTAAATCCTCCAACAGATCAATTGCATATAGCATTGGACCTGTTCTGACCCTTAGTGCTCTCACCTTAAAGCACACGTTACTTTTGTCAATGCTGTGCTGTACATCCACCCCTGTATGAAGCCCAATATTTGGGTGTTCCAATGGGGGAACTACAGCACTGTAGTCACTGTCCCCTGTGTAAGATTACCATTGTGTACAGCCCCGACAGCGCTGACTGTTCATTCACAAACAAATTTGTAAACTATCAGTCAGCACTGCGGGGCTGTGTGATCTATCTGCCGGCACAATGTACAGTGGGTATAGAAAATAATCACTGCCTTTAAAATGATCACATTTTGCTGCTTTGCAGCCTGAAATGAAGACAGACACAACTTTTGTTTTATCCAGCTGTATTTACTAGTGAAACTTATAACATCCAAGTAAAAGATATAACACCAACATGTCCGAAAAAATTCAAGCAGAATCACTGAGTTAGAAAAAGAATCACCCCCCCCTAATGTCAGTATTTTGCAGCCTTTACAGCCTTTAGTCTGTTAGGCTATGTCTCTACTAACTTTGCACAACTAGACTTTGCAATATTTGCCCACTCTTTGCAGAACTGTTGATCGTGACTGTGGACTGCAGTCTTGAAGTCATTCCACAGATTTTCAATGGGGTTTAAGTCTAGGCTCTGACTAGACCATACAAGGACATTCACCTTTTTCTTCTCAGCCACTCTGTGGTCATTGTTGCTGTGTGTATCATTTGTATCATTGTCATGTTGGAAGGGAAACCTTCTTCCCATTGACAACTTTCTGGCAGGGGGCAGAAGATTTTCATCAAGAATTTGATGGTATCCCAATCCTTTTTACTTCTATCCTAACAAGTGCTCCAGTCCCTGCTGCAGAGAAACACCCCCATACCAGGATATTACCACCATCATGCTTTACTGTAGGAATGGTGTTATTTAGAGGGTAAGCTGTATTGGACTTCCGATGAGTGCGGCACATATGGGGAAGCACGAGTGAAGTCACCGACACAAATATTTTATGAAAGCACATTTTTTGATTTCTTGTTTTTTGTGCATATCACATTAGATGACTGTTGTTATACAGGGTGCAAACACTTGTCACTTTTTTGTATTGAGTCACTTTTTACACTGAGTCACTATTAGGCTCGGTTCCCACTAGTGCGACTTGCGGTGCGACTTGACACATGTCAAGTCGCACAGCAAGTCAAAACCCATTGTTTTCAATGGGGCCCGTTTCCACTGCCGCGGCTTCAGTTGCCGCGACCTCAAAAGTAAATCGTGCACTACTTTTGAGCGCGACTTCCCTCTATATATGAGGGACAAGTCTAACTGAAGCCACGGTTTACTTTCGCTACGAAGTCGTGCTAGAAGTAGCACGACTTCGTAGCCGCACTGGTGGAAACCGAGGCTTACCGTTGTATTAGAAATATTCTATTGTACATGTCACTTTATCACTGAATCACTAACATTTATACAGTATATTGGGTTTTGTGATTTGTTTCAAACTATTAATTCATGTACAGCACTTATGCAGAATAGGTTTGGGTGGATATATACACTAAGTATTGTAATAGATCCAGCATAAGCAGCGCCACATCCACCAATTTTCTCTAATACAGGTATTGGACTTCCACCAGACATATTGTTTGGTGTTGAGGCCAATTAATTACATTTTAGTCTCATCTGACCACCTTAACCACTTGCCGACCGCTCACTGAGCTGGTACTGCGGCAAAGTGGCTCGATATCGTCCAGCGACGTAGACCTACATCGCTGGACTCCTCCCCTTGTGGGAGGCTCGCTCCCGCTGTATTCAGTCACAACAGGAGTCGGGCCAGGGGAGGAGGGGCGGTGATCACCTTCGCTCTTCCTCGATCGTCGGGGATCGAGTGTGGAGATCCGCCCGCTTGTGTAAACAAAGAGGGGCGGATCTCCTAAGTGACAAACAGTGTCCGCCGCAATGTCGCAGTCCCGCAAAAAAAATCGCAGATCGCCGCAAGATCGCCGCCATTACTACTTAAAAAAAAAAAAAATAAAAATGACATAAATTTCCCGTAGTTAGTAGCTGCGATGACTTTTGCGCAAACCAATCAAAATACGTTTATTGCGATTTTTTTTTTTACCAAAAATATGTAGCAGAAAACAAATTGGCCTAAAATGTTAAAAAATTTTGATTTTTACATTTATTTTTTGGGGGACTTTCATATAAAAAATGTGAAAAATATTGTTATTTTTTCAAAATTGTCGCTCTTTTTTTGTGTATAGCGCAAAAAGTAAAAATCGCACAGGTGATCAAATACCACCAAAAATACATTTTGGCCTAAATATATGACAAAAATTGAATATAATGGATATTTTTTAACTGTCAAAGTAGGAAAATATTGTTATTTTTTCAAAATTGTCCCATTTTTTTATTAATATCGCAAAAAATGAAAAGCGCAGAGGTGATCAAATACAACCAAAAGAAAGCTCTGTTTGTGGGGAAAAAAAGGACGTAAATTTTGTTCGGGTACGGCATTGCATGACCGCGCAATTGTCAGTTAAAGTCGCACAGTGCCGAATCGCAAAAAGTGGCCTGGACGTACAGCAGGAAAATCCTCCCTCGGTAAAGTGGTTAAATGCACCTTGAACATTCTGAGGCCACATGGAAAAAGGTGTTATGGTCAGATGAGACTAAAGTTGAATTATTTGGCCAAACACCAAGCGCTATATCTGGTGAAAATCCAATACAGCTCACCATTCAAATAACACCATTCCTACAGTAAAGCATGGAGGTGGTAATATTATGTTATGGTGGGTGTTTCTCTGCAGCAGGGACTGGAGCACTTGTCAGGATAGAAGAAAAATGGATGGGGCAAACAAACACCAAATTCTTGAGGAAAATCTGCTGCCCTTCTGCCAGAACGTTGTCAATGGGAAGAAAGTGTACCTTCCAACATGACAATGACACAAAGCACACAGCAAAAATGACCACACAGTGGTTGAAGGAGAAAAAGGCGAATGTCCTTGCATGCCCTAGTCAGAGCCCAGACTTAAACCCTATTGAATATTTATCTGCCAGTACTGTGCTTGTTTTGCTAAGAGCTGCAGACCTAACACGCAGCACCTGAGTTTTCATTCATAAATTCAATAGAAACAGATCAGCCAGCTCTGTGGGGTTGTGTGATCGATCTGTGGCAGCACTAACTGACCTTTAGCTTGTATTATGAATGGAGCTGTTCCTGCCCCTAGTGCAGTGAATGGTGGCACTCCAGAGCACCCCTGCTGCCAGAGATGAGCGTTGTCAATCAGTCTTCATTAGGTATTCTTCTTCTGGCTAGCAGTGTGGTTGGAAAGCTGTGGAGAGAGGGGTACAAGCTGTTTAGAAATGTATTGGTTGGGAGGTGTTGGTATGGGGCGCTACCACCTTGCACAGCGAATTTCTTCGTTGTATGTGATCCAAAATGAAAGTGCACAGTGCTTATTGGTGAGCAAATATTGTGCAAATAAAATGTTTTGTTGTTAAAATATTAAATGTGCAATATGGTGCAGATATAAAAAAGATGGTACTTTATCGTGTGCCGATTGGATTGTACCGTCTATGTATCACTCATCGGATGTAAACAATCATATATAGGTGGCAAGTGCAAAAAAGTGCTAAGTGCAATTGAGTGATTTAAGCAATAAATTCTTTATTGTGGCCTCCTATTATAGAGGAAACTGACATCCGTGGTGAATATTATAAACAATATGCAGTGTAAAGTGAGAGAATAAAACGCCTGTTGCGCGTGCTGAGAGTGAGGAGTGCTAATACCGTGGGTAAAGCACTTACCAATATCCTCTCCCTTCTCACTCTAGTATACTGTGTCTCCCTTCTCCTGATGCCTGTAAAAGCTGGTTATTCCGCACATATCGTTGCACTTGCATCTAGGGAGTCAGTGTAAAAAAGACCAAGAGAGCTTCCATTGCGTAGTATAGTACAACATTGAGGGGAAAAAATAGTAGCGACTCACTGTTAGGAAGTTCACCGTCAGCTTGTTTGGTGTGTCTCCAGTGTTCAGCCGCGCGGTGCTTCTGCGTTCCACCGGCTGGAGCCACCTAACCGGAAGTGACGTATGACGCTGCTTTGCCGCTCTACGCGTTTCGTCACTGCGACGTCCTCTGGGGCGGCCGCCCGAGTGGCTCTGAGGAAGAGGTTAAGCCTCGAAACGCACCAGCCGTCATCTTATCGGATATGGACTAATTTATGGACTACTCCTGACATTTGAGCAACTGAGCTCGATATGATCTATTTTCACCTATGTTTGTGAGTAGCCATTTTTATATGTTGCATGAATAAAGCCTGTTAATGAGGATAATGCGCTAGGTCGGTGCGCCCTTTCTTTGTTTTTCTTTGCCTCTACTCCCACTGAGGCTGAGGCATATTCTACTCCCAATGGCCATGGTCTGTCCCCCTTACAGTCTGAAGGACAGCAAACTGGCCCTTTGTTTAGAAAGTTTGGAAACCTGTGCCCTATGTTATATAGATGAGGAGTGGAGCTGGTGTTCTGTAGTTTAGCAAAAGAAAACTGGGCAGGGCTGATGCAGTTTCTTGCGATTTCAGAGCAGTAAACAACAGAAAATTAGGAGCTAAGTACATTTTTGCCAGGAACAACAGTTATTTGTTGGTGTTCCAGGGATAAAACAAAGATACGTGTGCATGTAGAGATTTTGATGCAGATGTCAAAATACTTCCATTCTGCGGTTATTATTCTATTTGGGAACTCCCTCATTTCCAACCATGTAACCATTGCCAATGAGCTGGTCCTGTGTTTTTTGCCAAAGGCTCTTTGGGGACCAATCAGATGCTCTGTCTAAAGCTCCTCCAGGTTTTTCAAATTACTTTTACATGCTCATCTAGCCAGGGCTGGTGCTAGACAATTTTGCGCCCTAGGCAAGACCAGCCCCCCCCCCCCCACCCACACACACGCACACATTAGGAGTGCCTCCTTACACATCAGTGCCCCCTTACACATCAGCAGTGCCCCAATGCACTTCAGTGCCCCCTTACACATCAGGAGAGCCCCTTAACACATCAGAACCCTCTTACATATCACAGCCCTCCCTTACATATCAAGGATACCCCTTACATCATCAGCAACCCCCTACACACCAGGAGTACCCCCTTACACATAAGAGCCCTCCCTTATATATCAGGAGTGCCATCTCATATTGAAAGTGCCCCCTTACTCATTTAAGCACATCTACACATCAAAAGTACCCTTTTCACGTCAGAGGAGCCCCCTTGCACATCAAGAGAGCCCCTTTACACATCAGAACCTCCTTACATATCAAAGCCTTCCCTTACATATAAAGGGTACCCCTTAGATAAGCAGTGACCCCTTGCACACCAGGAGTGCCCCCTTAAACACCAGAGTCCCCCTTAAATATCAGGATTGCCTCCCTACATCAGGAGTGCCCCCTACACATCTGAGCCCCTTATACATGCACCTCTATATATCAGGGCCTCCAATTACACAACAGCAGCTCCCTCTTATATCAGGTGTGCCCCCTTACATAAAACATCCAGAGTGCCCCCTTACAACAGGAGTGCCTCCTTAAACATCAGTGGTGTCCCCCTAACACATCAGCATTGCCTCTATACACATCAGAGCCCCCTTACACATCACAGCGGCCACAGAGTCGGATCGGGGATGCGGCCCAGCTCCGTCCGGATGATGATGACGAGATTGAGATCCACCAGATGGTGCGCACGGCCCGGGTCACTCACTCACTGAACAGTAGGTGACACAGTCTCAATCTGCAAAGCGCGCCTCTAGGCGGCAGTGCACCCTAGGCGGCTGCCTAGTTCGCCTAGCGGGAGCGCTGGCCTGCATCTAGCTCTCCCTGCTTAGGTTACCATTCAGAAAGTGGTTTCCATGATGTAAAGCAGATAATAAGTGAATCAGAATTTAACCTTTTGTATATGTAAAATTCCTCCAGAAGATTGCTGCCTAGGCCTTGTCTTTGGGCCCTGTTTCCTCTCACAGAAATCTGGGGCTAGAAAATACAAAATGCTTCATTGTCGTATTTGTATTAGGACTCTTTCCTCTTTCTTACAGGTGGATCGCAGGCCCCTGAGGTGGCTTCCCCATTGCAGAATAATCCAATTTTATTGAAGGTGAGACAGAGAACATCACCAGTAGAGAGCCGTCGAAGCAGCCAAGTACAATGGCAATAGTAAAATGACTTCACCAAAGCCCAACCTCGACAACCAATTTGTACAAAGCAAGCTTTCTGTAGAGTCAAGTGAAATGAATATTGTGTTTTGTGTGTCCTTTTTTACTTACCCTTGCTACTAAATCCATAGTTTAAAGAAGAGATAAACAGAAATAATACTATGGAGTTTCTAAGCTAAAGCAAAATTTATGGATACCTGACCATCACACCTATATGAGTTTGTTAGACATCCCATTCCAAAACCATGGGCATTATTATGGAGCCCATCCCTCATTGTGGCTATAACAGCCTCTACTCTTCTGGTGAAAGCTTACGGCAAGATTTTGAAGTGAGTGTGTCTGTGGGAATTTTTGAGGTCACGTACTGATGATGGATGAGAAGATCTAACTCACAGTTGGTGTTCCAGTTCATCCCAAAGGTGTTATTAGGGTTAAGATCAGGGCTCTCTGGAGGCCACTCAAGTTCCTCCACACCAAACTCCTCAAACCATGTATTTAAGGAGCTGGCTTTGTGCACAGGAGCAGCCATGTTTACAATTTTTGGCTATATAATATGCGTATGATAGTCTCTATTGTCGGGTTATCATTCATCCCCGTTTTGAGAGGCCCATCCTCAGAAAATAAATGTCCCTGGCTGTGACCCTGGAGGCAACGAGGCAATGAATGCAGGTCAATCAAATAAAGAAAGCTGTTCCCACATTTTTTTTTCTGCACCTCCACTGGGAACCTGAGGATAGAATATGCCACACACCAACCCTCACTCCTCAGTTTGGGGCTCAGGTAATATGGCGGAGGGGACTTTGAGCTCAGTGCGCGGCCATTGCTGGAGTGACCTGTCACATGATGAAGAAGTGGCTTCGGAGCTCAGAGGCGTGATGTTGGATGGATGAAGATGGTGGCTTGGTGCTGGGTTCTCTGCTCACTGTAGGGTTCTGGCCTGCCAATCACCAGCCACCACAATCAACTGGCAGCACCGGAGCCCAAGGAGGTTTGGAGGAGGATCCACACTAATATCATGTGACACACTGACATATAGTGGGAGTGGTTAAACGTTTGTTTTAATGGCTATTTTTTGGTCTACATGTGATGTGCACATAACCAAAAATAGTAAATCACAGTTTCTGGTCCCTATAAGCTAATATCTATGAGTACATGCAAACTCCATGATGATAATGTCCTGGCTGATTTAAAGCAGGAACCCTAGTTTTGCCAGACACAAATGCTATCTGTTGTAGCCTTTGCTTTTTGCTAAATAAAAGAGTTAAATGCCAAGTGGTCCTGAAATCTTTCTTGACTTTAATATCTGGATAATACTTATTGCAAAAAAGCACCCAGACCCATAACTGTGGATCTGTACAAAAGGATAAGTAGAGGGATCTGTTGGGGCAACCTCACTGCATGCATAGATGTCTGACTTCAGTCTCCCTCATTTCAATTTTAGCACCTGCAACTTCCTTGATTTTAGACTCTTGTAATCCTCAGCAGCAACAAGGAGGGCCACCAAAAACTAGCCAAATGAATGAAATGGACATGTCCTGACAATTAACATGCTGACTGGATGAGGAAGCAGAGTGAGCACAATGATGACCTTAACCACTTAAGCCCCGGAAGATTTTACCCCCTTCCTGACCAGGGCCTATTTTGCGATTCGGCACTGCGTGACTTTAACGGACAATTGCGCGGTAATGCGGCGCTGTACCTAAACGAATTTGACGTCCTTTTTTTCCCACAAACAGAGCTTTCTTTTGGTGGTATTTGATCACCTGTGCGATTTTTTGATCATGCGCTGTAAACAAAAAAAGAGCGACAATTTTGCAAAAATAACAATATTTTTCACATTTATTAAAATATGAAATTCCCCAACATTTTCAGCCAATTTGTTTTATGCTACCTATGTTTGGTAAAAAAAATCGCAAAAAGCGTATTTTGATTGGTTTGCTCAAAAGTTATCGCGTTTACTAACAAAGGGAAAGATTTTTGTCATTTTTGTTGTTTTTATTTAACAAGTAATGGCGGCGATCTGCGATTTTTTTGCGGGACTGCGACATTGCGGCAGACAGATCGGACCCTTGCCTGACATTTTTGACACTTTTGGGGTTACCAGTGACATTACTGCAGTAATCAGTGCTATACATATGCACTGTTACTGTAAAAATGACACTGGCAGTGAAGGAGTTAACTGTATTGGAGAGGGAGGGGTTAAGTGTGTCCTAGGGGCGTGTTTCTAACTGTGATTGGCTGTGGCTACTAGTGTAAGAACAGAGATCAACGGTCCTACATAGTAGAACCATCTGATCTCCATTCTTACACAGGAGAGACTGACAGGCGGCTGTGTTTACATTAGCCGCCTGCCTTTCTCCCACTCTAATGGACGATCGTGAGTGCCCGGCGGACATAGGGTCCACCGGGTACACGCGCGGGGGCTCCGTGAGCGAGCGGGAGCGCGCCTCTGGCGGCGCGTGCTCGCTCTCTAAAGCCTCACAGGCTAGCGACGTAGCCCTACGTCGCTTTGCCTGTGAGGGGCTGACTGCCGACGTAAATAGTCGTGCGGCGGTCGGCAAGCGGTTAAATATGTACTGCTACTCTTTCACTGTCCAATCATGGGGTGGGGGAGGCACATGGAGGTGGGTGTCCAGATCACAAAGTTGGCTATGCAAAATTACAATCCTTTTGGCAGGTAAATCTGTTTATGTATGTATTTTACTGCTTACTTGGATTTTAGCTTCAAAAGAGCCTGTACCTAACCTATTTAAATTGGTCAGAACCCTCAGAAACAGAGGTGCAGCACATCCCTCTGTTTAAACCGAAGATCATACTAAGATCCCCATAACCCATAGAGCTCATTTAAGAAAATATAGACTTCAGTTCTAAATTTAGAACTCTGTGACACCCCTTTTACTTCCCCCCAGTCTTGCTGAAAATTAATGAGTTGTGAATGGTGGTAGAGGCCGTGTCATATTTCCAACTTGATCTTAAGGGCCGAGTCACACTAATAATGTAGCTGGTGGTGATAACGCACCAGTGACCATGTTGCTACGAGACTGCTTACCTTTTCCCATGGTGTGGCTCTCTTACTGGTCAATGAGCTTGACATTGATAAGCCACTGCTCTCTCACTAGCAAGCAAGGTCCAGCGCTGTGGTGACCAGCACAGGTCCAATGGTCATTAGGGAAGATATATTGGTTGCAACAGATTCTGGTGAGAATTGCCAATGTGACACAGCTCTTAACAAATGAATGGCTCAACATAGGAGGGCAAATTCTATAGTCTAAGGCTCGGCAGTCTTCCTACACCTTAAAGAGAAGTGACATTCTTTTGAGGACAGTGCGGTGTACATTTTGGACAGGGAGGACAATTGGTTTGCATGGGATGTGAAAGAGGCCATCTGCGTTGTGTTGAGAGCCAAGTCACAATGGAGATTCTCACCAGAAATACTGAATTTAACCATCTTTGAACAGGGGAGGGGGCTATAAACACCTTAGGGGGGATTTACTAAAGGCAAATAGACTATGCACTTTGCAAGTGCAGTTGCACTCATTTTACTTAGTGGTAAAGCTTAAATTTGTAAAGAATACCCATTTAGGTGCATGGAAAAAAATTGCATTGTACATGATTGGATAATGAAAATAAGCATTACCACCATTCCTAAGTTCTGGGGAAAATGAGTGCAACTGCAATTGCAAAGCGCGCAGTCTATTTGCATTTATTAAATCAACCCTCATCTGTCTTCCACATGAAGGTGGGGTGCAGTGGCAATAATCCACACAGTCAGGTGCAATAGAAGTTTTGTGTGTAAAATAAGGTTGCAGAGCTCAAATAGTGATTTAAAGTGATAAATAATCCAAAATACTGATGGGAAAAAGGGTGTATATGGCAATTAGTCCGTAACAGCATATATAGAGTCCTTTAAATACATCCACAGATGTGTGCTGATATTCAGTGCCAATATAATTTAAACAGACACTCCTCCACCAGTGATCCTTCACCAAGATAAGAATGCGCACTCACCAGACTGATATGCTGCCTGGTTAGGACAGCAAATGCGTTTTTAATGTAGTATCAGATCTTGAGTAAAGCCAGATATAAGGGGGTTCATACCAGAGGATATCTCCTTCTTCAATATTCCAACAGGACATGTGCACAAATCAGCAGACATAGGAGAGAGAAAATATAAAGAGCCACCAGACTACACACAGAGTAATACTGGTATCTATGGACCTCTGGCATGTAGCACTGCTCTAAGGCCGTTTCACATAGAGGAAGCGTATTAACGTGAAACGGCCATAGAGCAGTGCTACATGCCAGAGGTCCATAGCCACCAGTATTACTCTGAGTCTGGTGGCTCTTTATATTTTCTCTCTCCTATATCTGCTGATTTGTGCACCTGTCCTGTTGGAATATTGAAGAAGGAGATATCCTCTGGTATGAACCCCCTTATATCTGGCTTTACTCAAGATCTGATACTACATTAAAAACACATTTGCTGTCCTAACCTGGCAGCATATCGGTCTGGTGAGTGCGTATTCTTATCTTGGTGAAGGATCACTGGTGGAGGAGTGTCTGTTTTATTATATTGGCACTAAATATCAGCACACATCTGGATGTATTTAAAGGACTCGATATATGTTGTTACGGACTGAATTGTCATATACACCCTTTTTTCGGATCAGTATTTTGGATTATGTGTCCCTCTAAATCATTATTTGAGCGCTGCAACCTTATTTTACATGTTATGTTGGTGTTTGTATATTCACACTGTTTGCAAGCAGCAACAGTTTACAATAAAACCGTGAAAAGAGCAGGTATCAGCAGGACTGACAGGGGTAGGAGAAGAAAAGCAGCGCCACCTCAGTGTAGATTAAAAGGTTATTTATTACATAAAAACAGCCGGACTGACAGTGTCTTTCAAGAGAGCAGAAATGCGGCCTGGCTGTATTGTGCCCAAGCGTGGTGAGGTCAAAGGAGCTAAGGAGCTAAAATCCTATGTTTTCCCTCCCCATCAGGAACCTTTCACTTACCGCTAGTGCTGTCCCTAACAAGCAGGGTACCTGCTACTTTGCCAACTCGCATATGTGCGCCAACCACAGGAGCCAGGGCCTTAACTACTTCCAGTCCAGGCCTTGTCTGGCACATTTTGCTCACATGTAACAATCAGTATTTTGCTTGCAAGCGTAGGGGGATGGGGGGGATTTTACTTTTTTTTTAAATTATTATTTATTTTATTTTATATTTTTGCACCGTTGCTTTCATTTTTTTTAAACACTTTTGTTGCTGTCACAAGGAATGTAAACATCCTTGCGACAGCAAATAGGCAGTGACAGGTACTCTTTATGGAGGGATCTGGGGGTCGATAAGACCCCAAATTCTTCCTCTGCACTTAAAAGCATTCAAAACACCAAGATTGGTGTTTCTGTATGTTTTGATTTTTTAAACAAATGGCGCTGATGGTTTCTAAGTAAACAGGAAATTATGTAATGTCATAGCTTTTGGGTTACTATTACAAACAGCCAATCAAAGCCGATTCTGGCTTTGCTTGGCCGCCCCCCGATAGCCGGCGGATGTGCCAGCTGGTCGCACAGGTCTCCTGGTAGGAGGGGAGAGCCCAAAAGAGCCGCAGAATGGGGGGGGGGCTCTCCCCCTCCCGCTGCTTGTTATAGCCATTGAGCAGCTGGTGATCTTACTATTACAAGAGGGCCGACTGCCAGCTCTAAAAAAACAATACCGGGCTGATGCATCATCCCCACCTTCATTCTGGTACAACCATTGAAATTCCAGCTACGTACCCATACAGACGGGAAGCAGTTAAATAGGCTCTGTCTGACCTAAGATGGCTGTCAGTGTCACACGGGGCGGCAGCATCCAATAAAATAGCTTCCCCAGAGACCTAGGAGGCTATAGAGCAGTGATGGTGAACCTTGGCACCCCAGATGTTTTGAAACTACATTTCCCATGATGCTCAACTACACTGCAGAGTGCATGCGCATCATGGGAAATGTAGTTCAAAAACATCTGGGGTGCCAAGGTTCGCCATCACTGCTCTAGAGGAACCCTACTTCCACTCTAACAACAATGCCGCTGTAAACGAGCGTCACTTGCAGTGAAGAAAGTAGACTGCACCTGCCTACACACAAATAATGCAGTTTTAACATCTCTACCCTGGCAATTTTACCACGATTTACATATTTGGCCATGGAAATCGAGGAACCAACACCTATGCAAGAGGGTTTTGAAACCAACAATGGGATTATGTAACTAGAACTCCACAATTTTCACACCTCCCATCCTACTCTTGGACAATCAACATCAATACATTCTATGGTGATTGGATTAAAGTGTGTAAAGGTGGGAATATATGCTGGGGTATCCTCAAGACACTTAATGGAAGAGGCTGGCTAAGCTACAAATTGTCTTTAAAGCAGAGTTCCAGTCCCCCAAATACTTTTTTTTTTTTTAAACACTCCTCTGTACTTTTTTTAAACATATCTAGCAACATTTAGAACATGTCCTATGTGTAGTCCCTGAAGTTTGTGTTCAAATATTTGAAGGCTAACCAGATCTCAGAAGCAGGCAGGTTCCATGTCATCTGTGGGCATCTGAAGCCCTCTTCTCTTGATTTCCGGGATTCAGTGCAGCTGGCTACCCAGCATGCACCTCCCGATCTCACGCCTGCGCACTGAGCGGCTCTCTGTCTTCCCGACAGGTTGCCATAGCAATGGCGGCGCCTGCGGAAGTTCCCGCCCCATTGCTATAGCAACCTGTCAATCATGACATCCCGATCCTCCGGTTCACATCATTTCCGGTCCTGAAATAGCGCGTCACTAGGCGATTCGTAAGGACTCCTGGGATTCATGACGCCGCTATCCTAGGAGCCCTTGCAAATGGCCTAGTGACGTAACCGCCTAGGCGGCGGCAGCTGAAGGTGCTGCAGAAGAAAAGGTATAAAAGGTATGTACAAATAAAAAACATAAAAAAATAATTGCCATTTATTACAGCATTCAGGGTGGGCATGAGCGTGATTGGACCTTGGGGGTTGAACTCTGCGTTAACATTACAGAACCAAGTCTAGTTGGCTGAATCTAACTACTCTTAGGTACTGTTTTCATAAAGGAATATACTGATTAAATTTTTTTCTTGTTCAAAAATTTTGTTAGCTTATCAAAATAAAATAACAGCAGGAAAGGTACTTGGTACGCACAAAGAAAACACACGTTTTAGGGGAAGATAATATACAAGTATACAATGAAATCGTAGCCAGCCCAGGTCATAATGTCCGTAAGTAACAACATCAAGGAAGGAGCGTAATATTGCGAAAACAAGCATTCGTGTATGAACAAAAGCTAATGATAGACTATTGAATAGGGTCCAAGATTGCTTAGCTACCAAGTGGGTAGCTGGAAATGAGAACAAGGACCAGGGGAGGGGAGCAGGAAGGAGAGGAAAAAAAGAAGAAAGAAGGATGGGGGAAAATCCCAGGGAATTTTTGGGGTTTTAAAAATGGTTCTAAACAGTCATGGATGAACGGATCCCCTGGTTCAATTAGTTTTTTACATAAAAATATGTAGATGTATGGGATGGGCGTTCTGACTACCCTGGCAATTTGCCAATTCACATATTTTGCCATGTAAATTAACCACTTGCCTACTGGGCACTTTTATCCCCTTTCTGCCCAGGCAAATTTTCAGCTTTTAGCGCTGTCGCACTTTGAATGTGCGATTGCGCTGTCATGCAACACTACCCAAATGAAATTTTTATAATTTTTTCACACAAACAGAGCTTTTTTTTGGTGGTATTCAATCACCACTGGAGTTTTTCTTTTTTTTGATAAACAAATGGAAAAATAGCTCAAAAGTTAAAAAAAATAAAAATTTTCATAGTTTGTTATAAAATTTTGCAAACTGGTAATTTTTCTCATTCACTGATGTGCGCTGATGAGGCTGCATTGATGGGCCCTGATAGGCTGCACTGATGAAGCGGGGTACTGATGGACAGTGATAGGTGGCACTGCTGGGCACTGTGGAGGCGGCACTGGTGGACACTGATGAGAAGGCACTGATGAGGCGACACCAATTGCCACTGATAGGTGGCGCTGATGGGCATTGATAGGCAGCACTGACAGGCAGCACTAACAGGCAGCACTGGTAGGCGGCACTGGTGGGCACTGGTAGGCAGTACTGGTGGGCACTGTTGGGACTACACTGATAATCAGGACACTGATAATCAGTGCCCTGATTATCAGTGCTGATGTCCCTTTAACACCAGCTTGTGTTTACATTCGTGATCAGCTGTCATTGGACAAAGTTGATTACGTGGCAAAGGGCCGCTGTGATTGACTCTTTACCCTGATCTGTGATCAGCTGTGTCCGAAGGACCCACCAATCACTGAGCGCGCTGCGGTGCACGGGAAACGCTATCACAGGAGGGCGTCAATAGACGCCCCCCTGGCAAAGTAAGCCCGTACTGTAGCCATCACTCGGCTATAGCGCAGGCGTGAAAGTGGTTAAGGAACCAACATCTATGCAGGATTTTTGACACAACAATTGGGTTAGAACAGGGGGTTCCAGAAATTTCACACTCCCTATCCTGTTCTTGACACTCAACATCTACACATTTCATGGTGATTGGATCAAGGTGTTTCAAGGTTGGAAAATAATTGCTGGTGTATCCTCCTGACACTCAATATAAGTGGCTTGGTAAGCTACAAAATGTTTCCAAAAATACAGAACCAGGTCCAGTTGAATGTAACTAATCACTCTTTGTTACTGTTTTCATAAAAGAGTATATTAGCTAATTTTGTTTGCATAAAAATATGTACAGTTGATGTGTAGGATGGGTGTTCTATCTACCCAGGCAATTTGACAAGTCACATATTTAGTAACATAAATTGTGGAAACAGCACCTATGTAGGATTCTTGACTCCAACCATGGGATTATGTAGCTAGAACTGGGAGCTTCCACAACTTTCACACCTCCCATCCGGTTCTTGGACAATAAACATCCACACCTTCCATGGTGATTGGATTAAGGTGGGAATATTAATGCTGAGGTAGATTTCTGACCAGGGGCGTAGCTACAGGCGTTGCAGAAGTCAAAATGTCGAACCTGCCCCTTACTCCAGAGGGCCCGTGCTCCCCTTCTGTACAGCTGGATAGGAGGGGCAGCGGCATAGAGGAAATGATCACCTCCATCTTTTTCCTGTAGTCGATAAATGCTTACTTCTCCTCCTCTCCCTCCCGCAGGCATATTGTACATTCACATCAATTTCTGTAATTTTAAAGCCTTTGTTTCTAATTTTAGGGACTCGTTAAGGACTGGAATAGTACCACTGGATTGGCGTAGGGCCAATGTGGTGCCTATATTTAAAAAGGGATCAAAGTCTTTGCCAAGTAACTATAGACCTGTTAGTTTAACTTCTATAGTCGGGAAGATATTGGAGAGTTTAACCACTTTACCACTAGAGCATTTTGCTGTCTTACGTCTGGGCCACTTTTTGCGATTCGGCGCTGTGCGACTTTAACTGACAATTGCGCGGTCGTGCGACGCCGTACGCAAACTAAATTTACGTCCTTTTTTTCCCACAAACAGAGCTTTCCTTTGGTGGTATTTGATCACCTATGCGATTTTTACTTTTTGCGCTATAAACAAAAAAAGAGCGTTTATTTTGAAAAAATAACAATATTTTTAACATTTTTTTTATATGAAATTCCCCCCCAAAAAAATTAAAAAATCACATTTTTTTAAAATTTTTGGCCAATTTGTTTTCTGCTACCTATGTTTGGTAAAAAAAATCACAATAAGCGTATTTTGATTGGTTTGCGCAAAAGTTATTGCATTTACCTCCAAAGGGAAAGATTTCTGTCATTTTTGGTGGTTTTTTTTTAACGCATAATGGCGGCGATCTGCGATTTTTTTTTGCGGGACTGCGACATTGCGGCGGACAGATCGGACCCTTGACTGACATTTTTGACACTTTTGGGGGTACCAGTGACATTACTGCAGTAATCAGTGCTATATATATGCATTGTTACTGTAAAAATGACACTGGCAGGGAAGGGGTTAATTTTATTGGAGAGGGAGGGGTTAATGTATGCCTGGTGCTTACTGACGTGTGGGGGGGGGGGAGGTGACTGAGTGACACAGGGACAGATCGGATGTTCAGCTATGCTGAACCCTGCAATCTGACCCTGCCTGTCACTTGGGAGATCCGCCCGCTTGTGTTTACACAGGCGGGCGGATCTCCACACTAGATCCCCGACGATCGGGGAAGAGCGGCGGCGATCGCCGCTGCTCCTCCCCTGGCCCGACTCCCGCTGTGACTGAAAACAGCAGGAGCGAGCCTCCGGCGGCGCGCGCGCGCCGCCGAGAAGGGTGAGTGTCTGACGACGTAGGTCTACGTCGTCAGACCTACAAGAGCCACTTTGCCGCAGTAGTACTACGGTACTCAGCGGTAAAGTGGTTAATAAAAGACCACATAGATGAGTTCTTGCTGGAAAAGGATATTTTAAGCAACAGACAGCATGGATTCATGAAAGACAGAAGTTGTCAAACAAACCTGATTTCTTTTTATGAGGAGGTAAGTAAAACCTTGGACAGAGGGGTGGCTGTGGACGAGGTATACTTGGATTTTGCGAAAGCGTTTGACACAGTTCCCCACACACGGCTAATGTGTAAGGTAAAGTCTACAGGCTTGGAAAGATCAGTTTGTAAATGGATAGAAAATTGGCTAAAAGATAGAATTCAGAGAGTAGTGGTTAATGATTCTTACTCTGAATGGTCTAAGGTTATCAGTGGAGTACCCCAAGGTTCAGTGTTGGGACCCTTACTTTTTAATATCTTTATAAATGATATAGGGTCTGGGATTAACCACTTAAGCCCCAGCCCTATTTCGGACACTTTTTGTTTACAAGTTAAAACCAGTATTTTTTCCTAGAAAACTACTTAGAACCCCCAAACATTATATATATTTTTTTAGCAAAGACTCTGGAGAATAAAATGTCGGTCATTGCAAAATTTTTTGTCACGCGGTATTTGCGCAGCGGTCTTTAAAACGCCATTTTTTTGGAAAAAATTAGAAAAATCACATTTCACTGCATTTAAAAAATACTAAACAGTAAAGTTAGCCCATTTTTTTTGTATATTGTGAAAGATGATGTCACGCCGAGTAAATATATACCCAACATGTTACGGTTTAAAATTGCGCCCCCCCGTGGGATGGCGACAAACTACGGTCAATAGAGATCTCAATCTGCGACGCTTTAAATTTATTTAACGGTTACCAGTTTAAAGTTAGAGTGTAGCTCTTTTTTTTAAATTATTGCCCACACTCTGGCAATCGCGGCGATACCTCACATGTGTGGTTTGAACAGCGATTTCATTCGCGGCTCGACTTGCGTATACGTTTTTTTTTTGTGCGCGAGCTAACGGTGACGGTGGCGGCTAAATATTTTTTTTTCCTATTTAATTTTTCTTATTTTTTTTACTTTATTACAGTTTTTAAAAAAAAAAAAAAATCTGATCACTTTTATTGCTGTCACAAGCAAAGTAAACATCCCTTGTGACACCAATATGCAGTGACAGGTACACTTTATGGAGGGATCGAGGGTTTAAAAGACCCTAGACCCCTCCACTACACTTCCATGTAAGCAAAACGCCGAAAACTGCGTTTTTGCATACAGACGTTTTTATAAGTTGCCGCCTTTTGCAGCACAGTAACCCGGAAGTGACGTCATGGACGCCGCCTCCGGGTTACGTCATCGGAGACCCGATCGATGCCGTTTCCGGCATTCATCGGGACTCCATCCAGCCGGCGGACGGAAGCCCCGTGCAAAGCCACGGAAGCCGGCGGGAGGGGGGGGGACGTCCCCTCCCGCTCACCCGGGTAACGATCGAGCGGCTCCCGAGCTGCATCGGTCATTACCGACGGAAAGCCGACCGTTGGCTTTAAACCACGGTACTGGGATGATGCCTCTAGCTAGAGGCATCATCCCGGTATAACCCCGCAAAGTTACCCGACGTACGGGTACGTCAGTATGCGGTAAGTGGTTAAAAGTACCATTTCAGTCTTTGCAGAGGACACCAAGCTTTGCAGTGGAATAATATCCTTACAGGATGTCTCCAACTTACAAGCCGACCTCAATGCACTGTTTCATTGGGCAACTATGTGGCAACGAAGGTTTAATGTTGATAAATGTAAAGTTATGCACCTGGGGGGGGGGGGGAATATGCATGCATTATACATACTAGGGGGAGTACAACTGGGAGAATCCATAGCGGAGAAGGATCTGGGTGTTCTGGTAGATCATAAGCTTAATACATGCCCGATTCCAAAAAAGTTGGGACACTGTACAAATTGTGAACAAAAACAGAATGCAATGATGTGGAAGTTTCAAATTTCAATATTTTATGCAGAATACAACATAGATTACATATCAAATGTTTAAACTGAGAAAATGTATAATTTTAAGGGAAAAATAAATTGATTTAAAATTTTATGGCATCAACACATCTCAAAAAGGCCATGTTTACCACTAAGTGGCATTCCCTCTTCTTTTTATAACAGTCTGCAAATGTCTGGGGACTGAGGAGACAGGTTGTCCAAGTTTAGGAATAGGAATGTTGTCCCATTCTTGTCTAATACAGGTTTTTAGTTGCTCAACTGTCTTAGGTCTTCTTTGTTGCATCTTCCTCTTTATGAAGCGCCAAATTTTTCTATGGGTGAAAGATCTGGACTGCAGGCTGGCCATTTCAGTACCCGGATCCTTCTTCTACGCAGCCATGATGTTGTAATTGATGCAGTATGTGGTCTGGCATTGTCATGTTGGAAAATGCAAGGTCTTCCCTGCAAGAGACGACGTCTGGGTGGGAGCTTATGTAGCTCTAGAACTTGGATATACCTTTCAGCATTGATGGTGCCTTTCCAGATGTGTAAGCTGCCCATGCCACATGCACTCATGCAACCCCATACCATCAGAGATGCAGGCTTCTGAACTGAGTGCTGATAACAACTTGGGTTGTCCTTGTCCTCTTTAGTCCGGATGACATGGCGTCCCAGTTTTCCAAAAAGAACTTCAAATTTTGATTCATCTGACCACAGAACAGTTTTCCACTTTGCCACAGTCCATTTTAAATGAGCCTTGGCCCAGAGAAAACGCCTGCGCTTCTGGATCATGTTTGGATTTGGCTTCTTTTTTGGCCCTATAGAGTTTTAGCCGGCAACAGCGAATGGCACGGTGTATTGTGTTCACCGACAATGTTTTCTGGAAGTATTCCTGAGCCCATGTTGTGATTTCCATTACAGTAGCATTCCCGTATGTGATGCAGTGCCATCTAAGGGCCCGAAGATCACGGGCATCCAGTATGGTTTTTCGGCCTTTACCCTTACGCACAGAGATTGTTCCAGATTCTCTGAATCTTTGGATGATATTATGTACCGTAGATGATGATAACTTTAAACTCTTTCAAATTTTTCTCTCAGAAACTCCTTTCTGATATTTCTCCACTATTTTTCGCTGCAGCATTGGGGGAATTGGTGATCCTCTGCCCATCTTGACTTCTGAGGGAAACTGTCACTCTGAGAGGCTCTTTTTATACCCAATCATGTTGTCAATTGACCTAATAAGTTGCAAATTGGTCCTCCAGCCTTTCCTTATATCTACATTTAACTTTTCCGCCCTCTTATTGCTACCTGTCCCAACTTTTTTGGAATGTGTAGCTCTCATGAAATCCAAAATGAGCCAATATTTGGCATGACATTTCAAAATGTCTCACTTTCAACATTTGATACGTTATCTATATTATATTGTGAATAAAATATAAGTTTATGAGATTTTTAAATTAGTCCATTCCTTTTTTACTCACAATTTGTACAGTGTCCCAACTTTTTTGGATTTGGGTTTGTAATAGCATGCAATGCCAAGCTGCTGTTTCCAAAGCAAGCAAAGTCCTTTCTTGTATTAACAGAGGCATGGACTCCAGAGAGAGAGATAGAATTGTGCCCCTGTACAGATCATTAGTAAGACCTCATCTGGAATATGCAGTTCAGTTTTGGGCACCAGTTCTTAAAAAGGATATCGGGGAACTGGAGAAAGTGCAGAGAAGGGCAACCAAACTGATAAGATGCATGGAGGAGCTCAGCTATGAGAAAAGATTAGAGGAACTGAATGTATTCCCTCTTGAGAAGAGGAGATTGAGGGGGGATATGATCAACATGTATAAATACATAAGGGGTCCATATAGTGAACTTGGTGTTGAGTTATTCACTTTAACCACTTGCCTACAGTGCACTTTCACCCCCTTCCTGCCCAGACCGATTTTCAGCTTTCAGCGCTCTCACACTTTGACTGAGAATTACTCAGTCATGCAACACTGTACCCATACAAAAATTGTGTCCTTTTTTTCACACAAATAGAGCTTTCTTTTGATGGTATTTGATCAATACTGGATTTTTTATTTTTTGTGCTATAAATAAAAAAAGACTGAAAATATCGTGAAAAAACGCATTTTTCTTTGTTTCTGTCATAAAATTTTGCAAATTAGTCATTTTTCTTCACAAATTTTGGCCAAAATTTATACTGCCACTTATCTTTGGTAAAAATAACCCAAGTAAGTGTATATTATTTGGTCTTTGTGAAAGTTATAGAGTCCACAAGCTATGGTGCGAATCATTGAAAATTGATCACACTTGATCACACCTGATGTACTGAAGGCCTATCTCATTTCTTGAGACACTAAAAAGTCAGGAAAGTACAAATACCCCCCAAATGACCCCTTTTTGGAAAGTAGACATTCCAAGGTATTTAATAAGGGGCATGGTGAGTTTTTTGAAGTTGTAATTTTTTCCCACAATGCTTTGCAAAATGAAGATTTTTTTTTTTTTTTTTTTTTGCAAATTGCCGTATTTACAGGTTATTTCTCTCACACAGCATATGTATACTTGCAACTACACCCCAAAACACATTCTACTACTCCTCCTGAGTATGGCGATACCACATGTGTGAGACTTTTTCACAGCCTGGCCACATACAGAGGCCTAACATCCAAGTAGCAGCGTCCGGCATTCTAGGAGCACAAATTACACATATAATTTCCTGACAACCTATCGCACTTTTGAAGGCCCTGGAGCACCAGGACAATGGAAACCCCCATAAAATGACCCCATTTTGGAAAGCAAACAGCCCAACGTATAATTTTTGAGGCATAATGAGTCTTTTGAATATGTCATTTTTTTCCACAAGTTTTTGGAAAATGTGGAAAGAAAATGAAAACACATTTTTTTTTACACAAAGCTGTCCATTTATGCAATATTTCTAACACATAGCATGTACATAGCAAAAATTGCACCCCGAAATACATTCTGCTATTCCTCCTGAGTATGGCAATACCACATGTGTAACACTTTTTCACAGCCTGGCCACACACATAGGCCTAACATCCAAGTAGCGCTTTACACAAAGTTGTCCATTTATCCACTTTAAGACTGGGCCTATTTTTGACACTTGGTGTTTACAAGCTAAAATAATTTTTTTTTGCTAGAAAACTACTTGGAACCCCCAAACATTATATATTTTTTTTTAGCAGAGACCCTAGAGAATAAAATGGAGATCGTTGCAATATTTTTTATCACACCATATTTGCGCAGCAGTCTTCCAAATGCGATTTTTTTGAAAAAAATTCACTTTTTTTAACTAAAAAATAAGAAAACAGTAAATTTAGCACAATTTTTTTTCATAATGTTCAAGATAATGTTACGCCGAGTAATTAGATACCCAACATGTCATGCTTCAAAATTGCGCATGCTCACAGAATGGCGCCAAACATTGGTACTTAAAAATCCCCATAGGCAACATTTTAAAAATTTCTGCAGGTTACTAGCTTAGAGTTGAAAGATAAGGGTTGTGGATCTTGTATTGGAGGTTAGTTAGTAGTTTTCTGCCACCATCCCAACAATTTGTGTGTCGTTTGTGGTGCCTCAGGTCAGGTGGGGGGATTTTATGGGCAGGAGTAAGGATATAGAAAGTAGTAATATAATGATATTTATTAAAGAAACAGAAAAACAATTTATATACAAACACTTGGGTGTGAATGGGTAAAGGCCCATTGAGTGCCAGTGAAGAGAAGGTAGAGTGTGTTTACACGTGAAAATTTTGTGACTTCATTATTTTGAATGGGACAATCCTGCACTGTTGATCCCTGTATGAGGATAGGGACTGGTTCAGAGCAGGTGTCCAATCGGTAAATCGATGCGTTTCGGCCAAGGTTAGGCCTTTATCAAGGTTGTATCACCGATTCTATAATTATTAAGATATGATGTGTGAGTAACTCAGTAACACTATATATATACAGAGGCATTTTTCTTTTAATTAAAAGTTTACATACACTTTTGTATCCAATTTCTTGTGAGTGTGTCTTCCCGAGATTTTCTTCAGGTGCTACCAAGCAAACTGTTTTTTACTTTATTTTATGATCCTCTATTTGGAATGCCTGCAATGCCTGACATAACGATCCTCTCCCCTTCACATCTCCTTCTCAGGCCCTACCCCGGCACACACTGTGCCTCTTGCTTCTATATATTTTTCTGCTGCTAAATTATTGATTGCAATATAGAGACTTAGGTGATCACTAACGTGCATCACCACCACTTTTGTATTTATGTACTTTTTTCCTATTATGCACAATATTCTTTATATCATTAAGTTAAATCCTCTTTCTTGGTGCCTTTTCCCCAAAAACTTCAGGAGCTCCCGGCACGGAAAGCCCCGAATCCTTGAGATCGGGGCAAATAGAACCGAGGGTCGATGCTTCGGTATCCTTCCAGATCCCCATAGGATCATTTGGTTTCTTCCTCCGTGTCGGCGGCCTATGTGGCACGACCGGAGGGTGTCAAGGGATGCGCCGCGTCGTGTACGCAGGCGCGCCACTGACCTCGTACGGATCCAGTCACAGGGCTTCACACAGCGCTTTATGCGCATGCGTGACAGCCTATTTAAGGCCGGGGAACGCTCCAGGAATCCCAGTCTCTCTCCAACCGAGGGAGAGGAAGCATCCTGGAGCTTCTATGCTGTGGATGGACGTCTAACCCCTACAACACTACTAACTGTAAGTCTTCTTTGGAGGAGAAGTTTCTTTGAACCTATCTCCTACCTCAGAACCCACGGCCTTTTCAGCCGTTTTTTCCTTTCTGGAAGTCACCTACTATGTAAAAATCACTACTGATGCGGACTGGTATATCCAAAAAACCAACACCAAACAAGAATTAATATCTTTTCAGATGGGTCTTACTGCTATATAGCTGATACCCTGGACCCCATTGGACCTTGAATCCTAAGTATATAACTACTTACTACAATTACTCTACCCTGGTTTTCTCCAGCCCCAATATTCAAATTATCCATCTATCCCACACAGCATACAGTTCCTGCAGCACCTGAAGAAAATCTCGGGAAGACACACTCACAAGAAATTGGATACAAAAGTGTATGTAAATTTTTAATTAAAAGAAAAATGCCTCTGTATAGATATAGTGTTACTGAGTTACTCACACATCATATCTTAATAATTATAGAATCGGTGATACAACCTTGATAAAGGCCTAACCTTGGCCGAAACGCGTCGGATTACTGATTGGACACCTGCTCTGAACCAGTCCCTATCCTCATACAGGGATCAACAGTGCAGGATTGTCCCATTCAAAATAATGAAGTCACAAAATTTTCACGTGTAAACACACTCTACCTTCTCTTCACTGGCACTCAATGGGCCTTTACCCATTCACACCCAAGTGTTTGTATATAAATTGTTTTTCTGTTTCTTTAATAAATATCATTATATTACTACTTTCTATATCCTTACTCCTGCCCATAAAATCCCCCCACCTGACCTGAGGCACCACAAACGACACACAAATACTAGCTTAGAGTTACAGAGGAGGTCTAGGGCTCAAATTATTGCTCTCACTCTAACGATCGCGGCGATACCTCACATGTATGGTTTGAACACCGTTTACATATGTGGGCGGGACTTGCGTATGCGTTTTGCTTCTGCGCGCGAGCTAACGGGGACAGGGCGCTTTAATTTTTTTTTTTTTTTTCCTATTTATTTTATTTATTATTTTTTTATTTTTACACAGTTTAAAAAAAAAAATGTTTTGATCATTTTTATTCCTATTACAAGGAATGTAAACATCCCTTGTAATAGAAATAGGCATGACAGGTCCTCTTTATTGTGAGATCTGGGGTCAAAAAGACCTCAAACCTCACAACTACACTAAAAAAGAAAAAAAAAAAAAAAATTGTTGAAAGAGGAAAAAAAAAAAAAGAAAAAAAAAAAGCGGCCCTTTAAACCGGTTGCTAGGCAACGTCTTTTGACGTAGCTCTGGTCCTCCAAGACCATAGAGTTGAGTGAGGGCCATCTTGCCCTCACTCGACTTCCTGTCTCTGAGGATCCGGGACCGGATAGTTTTCCCCGCTGCCGGCGGGTCCGGTAAGCTGGGAAAACGTCTGGGACGCGGCAGGAGGGGGGGGGGGCACCTCTTCCCCTGCACCGTAAGGGTAATTCCGCGGCGAATCTGCCACTGGGACCACCCTTATCTGAAAGCCGACCGCCCGCCGTTTCAAAAAATACCGGGGTTATGGGGGCTATCTGCTGCCATAACCCCAGTATTTAGCTTTTAATGGCCGACGCATATAGTCGTTAGGCGGTCAGTAAGTGATTGCATGTATATGGCAAACAGGTGACGATGACTGATGGGGTGACAGGTGACGATGACTGATGGGGTGACAGGTGACAATGACTGATGGGGTGACAGGTGACAATGACTGATGGGGTGACAGGTGACGATGACTGATGGGGTGACAGGTGACGATGACTGATGGGGTGACAGGTGATGATGATTGATGAGGTGACAGGTGACGGGCGATGGTGACTGATGGGTGACAGGTGATGGGCGATGGTGCACGGCGGTACTGATGGCAGTCTCTGGTGACCGGTGAACTTTAGGCTACGTTCATATGTGAGCGTAGCGATCGCGGGCAGAATCACTGCGATTCCGCCCGTGATCCAGAAATCATTGCAAATTGCGGGACGCCTGTGCGATGCCCGTGATTTGCAATAGCACCCCAAATGCTTTGCGATGTTGCTGCGATTTCCGCCTGCCGAATCGAGGTAACATCACGCTAACAACGCATGACGCCCCAAAGAAGCTCCTGTACCTTTTTTGGGCGTCATGCGATGTTTGCGCGATGTTACCGCGATTCGGCAGGCGGAAATGGCGGCAACATCGCACAGCGTTTGGGGTGCTATTGCAAATCACGGGCAACGCACAGGCGTCCCCGCAATTTGCAATGATTTCCAGATCGCGGGCAGAATCGCGGTGATTCTGCCCGCGATCGTTGCGCTCACATGTGAACGTTATGGGTGTCAATTTCTGGGCACTGATGAGGTGACTGTTGGGTGACAGGTGACATTGGGGGGGGCTGAGGACTGTGTGGGGACCTTTATTTGTGTGATTTTTACTTTGATTTTTACTTTTGACATGTGTACAGATCAGTAACTCACTATTTCTAGCTCTGCTCCCCTCACACTGGAAACTGTATGAGGGGAGAAGAGCTAGTAACAGTCAGTTACTGCTCTTTGTTTACATTTTGTGATCGGCTTTGAATGGATTCACAGCCGATCACATAGTAAACAGTCACTGTCGGTGACTGTTTACTACTGCCGGTGACAGCTGTGTTCCTACGGAACACAGTGCCACCGACATGACCGCGCTGCGCGCTCCCGATCGCGCATGCGCGGTCATCTCCCGGGTGCCTCCATTGTGATCGGCTGTGTCATTGGAACACAGCCGATCACGTGGGAAACAGCCATGCCTATTGGCTGTTTCCCCCCTGCCGGTGACCGGCTGTGTCCCGGGGACACGCCGACACCGGCAGTGCACGGCGGCGCGCCCGCGATCGCGTGCCTGCCCTGCATTTACTGGGTCACGTCATATGACGTCCGCCCAGGATAATAGCCGCACCGTCCCGCCGTCATATGACGGCGGGCGGGCGGTAAGTGGTTAAGGTCAACACAGAGGACAAGGGGGCACTCTTTACGTCTAGAGCAAAACAGATTTCATCTCCAAATACGGAAAGGTTTCTTCACCGTAAGAGCTGTGAAAATGTGGAATAGACTCCCTGCAGAGGTGGTTCTGGCCAGCTCACTAGATTTTTTTTTTAAAAAGGTCTGGATTCTTTCCTGGGTGTACATAATATAACTGGGTACTAATATTTATAGGTAAAGTTGATCCAGGGAATATCTGATTGCCTCTCGGGGGATCAGGAAGGAATATTTTCCCCTGCTGTAGCGAATTGGATCATGCTTTGCTGGGGTTTTTCGCCTTCCTCTGGATCAACTGCGGGTCTAGGATTGTGTATATGGGATTGTATGGTTGGGTTTTTTTTTTCTTTTATTGGTTGAGCCAGATAGACTTGTGTCTTTTTTCAACCTCACTAACTATGTAACATCAGTCCTTGCCCTCATGGAGCTTACAATCTAAAGTTCCTAACTCACATTCACAGATATACAAATGCCAATTTAGAAAGGAGCCAATTAACCTACTAGCAGAGTGTGGGAGAAAACTTGAATACCTTGAGAAGGGGTCTGTTCAGACTTTTTTCTTAATAATTAATGTTGGTAATATATTCAGGTAATATGTGCAATGACAGTACAGCCAATAGAGTTTACAGCTTACAGTTTTTGGGGTTTTTGTATTTCTGTTTGTCAAACAGCAATATTTTTCTTTGTTCATGGAACTTGATTTTATTTCTAAAGACTTTATATATCACAATGGCTAACTCTGCATCTGCAGTGCATGTTCAAACTTTATTACCATAAATAATAACATATTATTAGATTTTTACTCCAGGAGTATATACCTAGTTTGAAAATTCTGGAGAAATGTTTAAAAAATGCATTATAATTTACCTAAACCCATTCGAATTGTAGTTGACTAAAATGTATGAGATTTTAGTCGATTAAAATGTACTGGAGATTTTAGTTGACTAAAATATGACTAAAACTAAAACAATTCAGATGACTAAAATATGACTAAAACGAAAATAGCATTTTAGTCAAAAGACTATGACTAACACTAAATCGAAATTTGCTGCCAAAACTAACACTGCATGCAGGCACAGGGAGAACATGCAAACTCCATCCAGGTAGTGCCATGGCTGGGATTCCCCCTAACTAGCTTTGAGCTAGATAGGGGGAGACCAGTGGATGTGGTGTACCTGGATTTCGCTAAGGGGTTTGATACAGTTCCCCACAAGCGCTTAATTTATAAAATAAGGTCTGCAGGCATCGACCACAAGGTTTGCTCTTGGATACAGAATTGACTAAAAGGGCGTGTCCAAAGGGTGGTAATAAATAGCGCATACTCAGACTGGTCTGAGGTGGTAAGCGGGGTCCCCCAAGGCTCAGTCCTGGGACCAACCTTGTTCAATTTATTCATAAATAGCATTGAGGACGGGATCAGTAGTTCTATATCAGTTTTTGCAGATGACACAAAATTGGGCAGGGCAATAACTGCACAGCATGAAGCAGATATCCTACAGGATGACCTGGACAAAATAACAGAGTGGGCAACGACTTGGCAAATGAGGTTTAATGTGGAGAAGTGTAAGGTTTTGCACTTGGGGACTAAAAACATAAAAGCACAATACACTTTAGGGGGGAAACCTTTGAAGGAATCAAAAATGGAGAAAGATCTGGGAGTCCTCGTTGAGGATAGACTAAGCAATAGCATGCAATGTCAAGCGGCAGCTGCCAAAGCCAGCAGAATATTAGCATGCATAAAGAAAGGGATGTATTCCAGAGATAAAACTATAATCCTTCCACTTTATAAAACTCTGGTCCGACCGCATCTGGAGTATTCTGTCCAGTTCTGGTCGCCAGTCCCCAGGAGGGATGTGTTGGAGCTGGAGAGAGTCCAGAGAAGGGCAACTAAACTAATTAGGGGATTGGAGGACCTTAATTATGAAGAGCGTCTACAATCGCTTGATTTATTCTCCCTGGAGAAGAGACGCCTGAGAGGGGACATGATAGCAATTTATAAATATCTTAATGGTGATCTCAGCATAGAAAAAAAGCTATTCAGTCGAAAGGATTGCATGAGGACTCGAAGGCATACAATGCAATTAGAGGAGAAGCATTTTAACCTCAGGCAACGTGGGGGGTTCTTTACTGTTAGGGCTACAAGATTGTGGAATTCTCTACCATAAGAGGTGGTTTCTGCGGGAAGTATAGTGGCTTTCAAAAGACTCTTAGACGTACATCTCAAGGATCAGAACATTTAGGGATATGTGAGATGATTACAGCCACACACACCTACACAGGTTGAACTGAATGGACTATTATCTTTATTCAACCTCAACTACTATGTAACTATGTAACCAACAACCCTAGTGCTGCTAGGCAGAAGTGATAACCACTTAGCCACTGTGCTGCCCAGTTGCAACCAGACCCTGGCATTCTGCCACGGGCTCAGGGGGGAGGGCCCCTAGCCATGGGTCGGGGGGGCAATCATGGTTTCTTGCGCCGGGGCCCTGAAGGTTTAAGTTACGCCTTTGTTTCTGACACTCAATGGAAGTGACCTGGTAAGCTACCAAATGTCTTCAACATTACAGAACCAAGTCCAGTTGAATGTGACTTGCTACTCTTAGTAGTTTGGTCTACAGATACGGGAACAGATAACTAAGGTTAAAAATAAGCCTTTAAAGTTTACCTATACAGTATTAGACTACTATGCTAAAAATACTACTTGAAAGGTTAAAGAACGTATAAGTTCAGTGAACCCATCAGTACAGCATTTGCTTTGAAATTCGATTATGCCATTCCAATGCTAAATGTCCTTGGGAATAATTTTAAGAAAGATACAACATAAGGATATAGATGTTCTAGAAAACCACGGCTGACATTATTGATAACATAGCAACTAATCAATAGGAAGTACGGAGTCACAGAGCAACTATCTACTTTCCCAGAGGAATAAATCACCGGAGATGGGGATGAGCACCTGTCAGGACGTGTTAATTCTGAACCGTGTCAATAATGAAGATTCTGATTATGCACTGAAGGCGATCTGAGACAGCATGGCCTAACCCTTGACATTTCTACCTAGCTGCCCACCTCTAACAGATCATTTCCTGATCATGAAGTATTGAAGGCTTAAATGCCACGAGCGTGGCAGCAGGTAGACGACGCTGTGAAATTGGGAGAGGAAAGTGATTGGAAAACGAGGAGGCGAGAAGGTCAAACGAGGGGACATGAGTTCTCCGAGAGTTTTCTCTTTCAAAACTAATTGTAAGGCCATGAAGGGTTGTACGTAGAATTCATGTGAGGCTGAGCAGAGGTGAAAACGTTTGCTTTATCGCAGCTCCTGCAAGACCCTCATTTAAAGGAATTGTCTTTCGAAACAAAATTTCCACTTTACCCTCCTCAAATGTCCATCTTTTATCTCTGCTGTGGAGTAGGGTAAAGAGATGTCCCTGGTTTTCGGGGGCAGTCCCCACTTTCAGGAGGCTGTGCCCACTTTGCCTATCTATGTTGGTGAATAGAGATTGGGCTGGTTTAATTTTTTTCGCCCTCTTTTTAACAAGACCATTAGGAACGAGCAATCTTTTTTGGTTGGGCTGTGACCACTTTTAAAGTGTCATCAGATGTAGCCTGTGTTTCTGAATCCCTAGCTGGTGGCTTCCATAAGGTTCAGGAGCCGCTCAGCCAAGGTACAAGTGCTAAGACCTTCAGCCCCTCTCCACTGCTTGATTGGAAAGTGCGGCTTGGGAGAGCAGAGAGGACATTGGCCCTTCCCTTCATACTCACATGAACCAGGGTAGGGGAGAGAGAGTAGTACCAGAGACTGGGGATGGACTCTGGAACCGCTAGTGGCTGCCAGGGGGCCTTAAGATCAAGGATGAGGTCAGTGTGGGAGCCACACTAGGAGGGGGGGGCAATGATGGGGAACAAGTGGGACTTCGGGGGGGGGGGATAGAGCCTGTAGGTACTGCCTTCTCCTGTTTACTGTCTGTAAAGTGCCTGTTCCCACCATCAACTGCCCTCATCTGTACTGTCTATCCCCACCTTTAACTGCCCCCAATGTACTGAGTGTATCCACCATCAACTTCCCCCTCTGTACTGCCTGTCCCCACCATTAAGATCCCCTGAAGAAGTCACGTGGGTACGTGACGTAACGCGTAGGGCATTGCACCGGAAGTGACATAGCTGGGGACGGGAAGGACGAGTCCCGCGGCGTACAAATGCACTGTAGCATTTTTTAAATGTGAGTGGATACATTTTTGTTTGCTTTATTTGAATAAAGTGTTTGACAATACTGCACTATATCGGCCCCTTTATTCCGAAATCTGTGATACTGCCAGAGAGCACACATGAGGATCCCTGTAAGGAGGAACATTAAGGAAAAATATACCACTACCCCCGGGATCCAATAAATACACCCAGAGGGGGAGAGGAGAAAGGAGTGGATCTCCTGATTAACCTTTTAAGGCATATTATCTGAGACATGGAGGTGAGCATATAGCACACCTAGAGGTGATGAACACCGAAGAGCACCCGTATGCACCGTGTATAAGTGGAAAAAGTCACTCTAATATATAGAGGAGGAAGACTCACGCTATCACTATATTTTGGGACACTTGAGCACTTTATGATGCACCTTAGCATCTAAATTGTTAAGAATTCAGGCATTTTAACAACAATTGCTATATAGTGAAAATTTTAATTTATAGAGATCACCAATCACGTCCTGGGCACTTTATAAGCACGAGATATCACCTTATATTTATTAATTTATACATTGAATCACTATAAACACTCCTGCCATTTTTTTGCACATATTTATATACCGATCACTTTAAGCACCTGTGTCATAATTTGATGTATGTATATGTTTTTACACTTATAGAAGATCTGTTATATGAAGGTTAAGATATACAATTTTATACAGACATCACTAAGTAGCACCTTATAAGTTTATATATGAAATATTTGAGTATTGTACATTACCTATACAATAGTAAGGATTAGAATAATCTATCTATTTATTTATTTATTTATTCACTTACACTGAGTCACTTTATATAGCATATCACCCTGAAGCGCGGTACTTCCCCCCTTTATCACCCTTCTGTACTGTTGGTACTCACCATCATCTGCCCCCTCTGTACTGCTAAACCCCACCACCAACGACCCCCTTTTGTACTGCTTGTGCCCACCATTGACTGTCCCCTCTGTGCTGCTGTTCTCCACCATCAACTGCTTCGCTCTAAACTGTCCATCCTCATGTTAGTAGTGTAGCACCCTCCAAGGTAGGTGCTAGGTAAAATATAGCGGGGTCTTGCCTGCTTATCAGCAGGGCCATATTATTCAGCTAGGCTGACATGTGCTCTCAGGTATGCCTGTTGTGTTGGGGAGTCTCCCCACTGTATCCCAATGGAGGCTCTCATTGGGCAGTGGAGGAAACCTGACCAATAGCACACCAGGGCTTGTACAGTGCCTTGCAAAATTATTCAGCCCCTTTACTTTCAGTGCAGCAAACTCTCTCCAGAAGTTCAGTGAGGATCTCTGAATGATCCAATGTTGACCTAAATGACTAATGATGATAAATAGAATCCACCTGTGTGTAATCAAGTCTCTGTGTAAATGCACCTGCACTCTAAATGTGCAAAACTGATAGAGACATACCCCAAGCGACTTACAGCTGTAATCGCAGCAAAAGGTGGCGCTACAAAGTATTAACTTAAGGGGGCTGAATAATTTTGCACGCCCAATTTTTGAGTTTTTTTATTGTTAAAAAAGTTTGAAATATCCTTCTATTTTAATATTATCGCTTGCACAGTGCTCCTTGGGATGTTTAAAGCTTGGGAAATCTTTTTGTATCCAAATCCGGCTTTAAACTTCTCCACAACAGTATCTCGGACCTGCCTGGTGTGTTCCTTGTTCTTCATGATGCACTCTGCTCTTTAAACGGACCTCTGAGACTATCACAGTGCAGGTGCATTTATACAGAGACTTGATTACACACAGGTGGATTCTGTTTATCATCATTAGTCATTTAGGTCAACATTGGATCATTCAGAGATCCTCATTGAACTTCTGGAGAGAGTTTGCTGCACTGAAAGGAAAAGGGCTGAATAATTTTTCACAAAAAATTACAGTTTTATATCTTTATGTTTGAAGCCTGAAATGTGGCAAAAGGTCGCAAAGTTCAAGGGGGCTGAATACTTTTGCAAGGCACTGTATCCATCCTGGAAGGGCAGATTCTGCCGCACAGCATTCTGGGAGGGGGTATAAGTCTGTGAGGGGCGTATGTCAGATTGTCTTTGGACAATTGTATGGTCGAGCCAGAGGAGTGTCCCACTCATTCCCTTCTCCCATCCAAGTTACTAAAATAAAACTAAAAAACCAAAGATGCCGGACTGATCATTGACTTCTCACACTTGGGCAACAAGCTTAAATGGGCTGTTGGTGTTAACGGTAAACATGGCAGACCCACTACGGCCCTCCAGTTGTTCAGGAACTACAATCCCCATCATGCCTAGTCATGTCTGTGAATGTCAGAGTTTTACAATGCCTCGTGGGATGTGTAGTTCCGCAACAGCTGGAGGGCCGAAGCTTGTGGATCCTTGGTCTATGGGAATGTTTGACCATTCTTCCAGAAGCGCATTTGTTGGATATTGGATGAGAAGGTCTGGTTCGCAGTCCCCACTCTAATTCATCACAAAGGTGTTCTATCAGGTTGAGGTCAGGACTCTGTGCATGCCAGTCAAGTTCCTCCCTAAACTCGCTCATCCATGTCTTTATGGACCTTGCTTTGTGCACTGGTGTGCAGTCATGTTGTAACAGGAAAGGACCATCCCCAAACTGTTCCCACAACAAAATGTCTTGGTATGCTGACGCCTTAAGAGTTCCCTTCACTGGAACTAAGGGGCCAAGCCCAACCCCTGAAAAACATCCCCAAACCATAATCCCCCCTCCACCAAATGATTTGGACCAGTGCACAAAGCAAGGTCCATAAAGACATGGATGAGCGAGTTTGGGGTGGAGGAACTTGACTGGCCTGCACAGAGTCCTGACCTCAACCCGATAGAACACATTTTGGATGAATGAGAGTGGAGACTTTGAGCCAGGCCTTCTCGTATACATCAGTGCCTGACCTCACATATGCGCTTCTGGAAGAATGGTCAAACATTCCCATAGACACATTCCTAAACCTTGTGGACAGCCTTCCCAGAAGAGTTGAAGCTGTTATAGCTGCAAAGGGTGGGCCAACTCAATATTGAACCCTACAGACTAAGACTGGGATGCCATTAAGGGCACAGAAAAAAAGCTATTCAGTCGTAGGGATTGCATGAGGACTCGAGGGCATACAATGCGATTAGAGGAGAAGCGTTTTAACCTCAGGCAATGTGGGGGGTTCTTTACTGTTAAGGCTACAAGATTGTGGAATTCTCTACCACAAGAGGTGGTTTCTGCGGGAAGTATGGTGGCTTTCAAAAGACTCTTAGACGTACATCTCAAGGATCAGGACATTCAGGGCTATGTGAGATGATTACAGCCACACACACCTACACAGGTTGAACTGGATGGACTATTGTCTTTGTTCAACCTCACCTACTATGTAACTATGTAATTAAAGTTCCTTCTTCGTGTAAAGGCAGACGTCCCAAAACTTTTGACAATATAATGTATGTGTTATGCGGTCATAAAGGGGTAAAGTGCATAAAAACCCATTTAAAAATAGTGCATGGATACATGCTTGCATGCGTTTTACGTGCATTGACGTCTGTCGATGTTGCTATGCGTTTATGCGCATTAAGGCCTGGTTCGTGCTGGCCTGCGCAGTAAAGCTCCTTTCACACTTGTACGACCTAAAAGTGACGTGACTTTGACTGGACTCAAAGCAATGTCTGTGTAATCTTGAAGTCTATGGACCTCAAGTCGCATCAAAGCCAGACCAAAGTAGTGCAGGGACTACTTTGAAGTCGTTGTGACTTGAAGTGGCACAGATATAAATGGTACTCATTGGAAATCATGGAGTACGACTTGTCATGTAACTTTGCAATCCCAAATCGCAGGACAGGTCGCACAAGTGTGAAAGAAGCGTAAAACTCAGAAGCATACAAGCTAGTGTCAGTGATGGCTCTGTCAGGGAACGTTGTGATTTGCATTTCAGTCCATCACATTGTTTACTTTTTTTCTCTAGCTTTATTTGCTATAGTGATACTTCATTCACGAACGCACGGTGCATTGCGCTGCAATGTGGTGACATCAGAGTTGTATAAAGTACTCGAAACCCATACTTGAGTAAAAGTACAAGTGCTCGATCAAAAAGTGACTTGAGTAGAAGTGGAAGTGCTCGATCAAAAAGTGACTTGAGTAGAAGTACTAAAGTATTCAACATTTTTTGTACTTAAGTATTGCAAGTAGTTTTTTTAAAAATGTTGCTACTCAAGTGCTGAAAGTAAAAGTACCAGTAGTTTTGAAAATAAAAATTGCTACTCAAGTACCGAAAGTAAAAGTACAAGTACTGTGCTATGTAGTTATTAAAGAAAGAAGTCAAAAGTTTGATCATATGTTTTTTTTTTATTTCAAATGCAGCATTTATACATACAGTAACATTTATTTTCGTATGCGCTGATAATACCCATGTTTTGAGCTTCATGAAATCTGCCATCTACTGTTCTGGCAGTGGTAATTTTTATAATTGTAACGAGTAACTATGCAGCACAAAAAAAAAAAATATCGGAGTAGAAGTATTGAAATCATTGAAAAAATGTAGTGAAGTAAAAGTGGAAGTAGGAGAAAAAAATTCTACTCCAGGAAAGTACAGATACTGCCTTTCGGTACTTAAGTACAGTAGTGAAGTAGTTCTACTTAGTTACTATACATCTCTGGGTGACATGCGCTGCCTACCAGTGCACTGCGGCAAATATGCTGCATTTTTCCAGGCCCAGCAATGTGGTATGGACGGGGCACATAGAAAACAGCAGGTCACTGTAAATAGTGTGAATGGGCTCTGCACCGCACATGACACCGTCATTGTTGCATTGTGAACAAGCAGGGACACATGCTTTTTTAGAGTGATGCAGGTCTCTGTACATAGTGTGAACGCTCCCTGAGTGCATCTCGTGCATGGCCTAAGGGCTGGTTCAACCCAGAGCGCGGTGCAGGAAAGGCACGTTCTATGTGCGTTTCCAATGCCGCACACAAACGCACAACCTTTGCAATCTGCTGTGGGTGCCGTTGTATTGTTAATGACACCCAAAACGCAGGTCACAAATGCAGAGCGTTTTTGTGTGGTGTGTTTTCATAAGTAAAGTCACGTGCATTACTTTTTTTGTGTTCAAATCTGGGGTGATTTGCAGCGCAAATCACAAATGGTGACAAATGGTTAAATGTCTCCGTAGAGACAAAGAGAAGAAGGCGGCCCCGGGCCCTGAGTGTTTTCATGGCACAGAGTGTGAGAGGAAGGCCGGGCCCTGTACACACCTTGTTGTGGATTGTATGTTGCTTAGTGACCGGTCTGTGGTTTGGGACGCTCTGTGAGGGATTATGTCTGACATGCTGCTGCCACAGACCCAGAGAACAGCGAGGCCTCATAAACCTGTGTAGGCCCTCTAGGAGCTCCGCCATCATCTGCCATGTCTCTGAGGTAAATGAATGAGGTGAGGATGGACACAATGGTCTCTGAGGTAAATGAATGAGGTGAGGATGGACATAATGGTCTCTGTGGTAAATGAATGAGGTGAGGACGAACACAATGGTCTCTGTGGTAAATGAATGAGGTGAGGACGAACACAATGGTCTCTGAGGTAAGTGAATGAGGTGAGGATGGACACAATGGTCTCTGTGGTAAATGAATGAGGTGAGGACGAACACAATGGTCTCTGAGGTAGGTGAATGAGGTAAGGGCAGACACAATGGTCTCTGAGGTAAGTGAATGAGGTGAGGAGGGACACAATGGTCTCTGTGGTAAGTGAATGAGGTGAGGATGGACACAATGGTCTCTGTGGTAAATGAATGAGGTGAGGGTGGACACAATGGTTTCTGAGGTAAATGAATTAGGTGAGGATGGACACAATGGTCTCTGTGGTAAGTGAATGAGGTGAGGATGGACACAATGGTCTCTGTGGTAAGTGAATGAGGTGAGGATGGACACAATGGTCTCTGAGGTAAGTGAATGAGGTGAGGATGGACACAATGGTCTCTGAGGTAAATGAATGGGGTGAGGACGGACACAATGGTCTCTGAGGTAAATGAATGAGGTGAGGATGGACACAATGGTCTCTGTGGTAAGTGAATGAGGTGAGGATGGACACAATGGTCTCTGTGGTAAATGAATGAGGTGAGGACGAACACAATGGTCTCTGAGGTAAGTGAATGAGGTTAGGATGGACACAATGGTCTCTGAGGTAAGTGAATGAGATGAGGAGGGACACAATGGTCTCTGAGGTAGGTGAATGAGGTAAGGGCAGACACAATGGTCTCTGAGGTAAGTGAATGAGGTGAGGGTGGACACAATGGTTTCTGAGGTAAGTCAATGAGGTGAGGATGGACACAATGGTCTCTGAGATAAGTGAATGAGGTGAGGATTGACATACAGAGCATCCGGAAAGTATTTACAGTTCTTCACTTTTTCCACATTTTGTTATGTTACAGCCTTATTCCAAAATTGAATAAATTCATTATTTTCCTCAAAATTCTACAAATAATCCCCCATAATGACAATGTGAAAGAAGTTTGTTTGAAATCTTTGCAAATGTATTCAAAATAAAAAAGGAAAAGAATCCCATGTACATAAGTATTCACACCCTTTGCCATGACGCTCAAAATTGAGCTCAGGTGCATCCTGTTTCCACTGATCATCCTTGAGATGTTTCTACAACTTCACTGGAGTCCACCTTTGGTAACTTTAGTTGATTGGACATGATTTGGAAAGGCACACACCTGTCTATATAAGGTCTCACATTTACCAGTGCATGTCAGAGCACAAACCGAGCCATGAAGTCCAAGGAATTGTCTGTAGACCTCAGAGACAGGATTGTATTGAGGCACAGATCTGGGGAAGGGTACAGAAACATTTCTACAGCATTGAAGGTCCCAATGAGCACAGTGGCCTCCATCATCTGTAAATGGAAGAAGTTTAAAAACTACCAGGACTTCACCTAGAGTGGGCCGCCTGGCCAAACAGAGCAATCGGGGGAGTCAGGTAGGTGACCAAAAACCCGATGGTCACTCTGTCAGAGCTCCAGCGTTTCTCTGTGGAAAGAGGAGAACCTTCCAGAAAAACAACCATCTCTGCAGAACTCCACCAATGGTAGAGTGGCCAGACGGAAGCCTCTCCTCAGTAATAGGCCCATGACAGCCCACCTGGAGTTTGCCAAAAGGCACCTGAAGGACTCTCAGACCATGAGAAATAAAATTCTCTGGTCTGATGAAACAAAGATTGAACTCTTTGGCCTGAATGGCAAGCATCATGTCTGGAGGAAACCCAGCACTGCTCATCACCTGACCAATACCATCCCTACAGTGAAGCATGGTGGTGGTGGCAGCGTCATGCAGTGGGGATGTTTTTCAGCGGCAGGAACTGGGAGACTAGTCAGGATAGAGGGAAAGATGAATGCAGCAATGTACAGAGACATCCTTGATGAAAACCTGCTCCAGAGCGCTCTGGACCTCAGACCGGGGCGAAGGTTCATCTTCCAACAAGACAACGACCCTAAGCACACAGCCAAGATAACAAAGGAGTGGCTGTGGGACAACTCTGTGAATGTCCTTGAGTGGCCCAGCCAGAGCCCAGACTTGAACCCGATTGAACATATCTGGAGAGATCTGAAAATGGCTGTGCACCGATGCTCCCTATCAAACCTGATGGAGCTTGAGAGGTCCTGCAAAGAAGAATGGGAGAAACTGCGCAAGAATAGGTGTGCCAAGCTTGTAGCATCATACCCAAAAAGACTTGAGGCTGTAGTTGGTGCCAAAGGTGCTTCACCAAAGTATTGAGCAAAGGCTGTGAATAACTTATATATATGGGATTTTTTTTTCCTTTTTTATTTTTAATAAATTTGCGAAAATTTCAAACAAACTTCTTTCACATTGTCATTATGGGGGATTGTTTGTAGAATTTTGAGGAAAATAATGAATTTAAAGCGGAGTTCCGGGCACAAAATCGACCTAATCGATTTTGTGCTCATCCGCTGGATCTTCTTCACCTGAAAAGGAATTGGATAGTTAGGTATATTTTTTTTTTTTTTTACTCACCTTGTAATTGTAGATAGAAAATACTCACCTATTCTCCACTTCCTCCCTCTGTGCCGCGGCTCCACCGTCACTTCCTGTCTTGCGATGATTCCTGGGAGCTGAACATCATAGCTCCCAGGAATCAATGCAACGGCACCGGCCCCGCTCGTCACTTCCGGGGCGACTCCGCATTCCCTGCTAAACAGCTTCTGGGCATGCCCAGAAGCTGTGGAGGAATGCGGCGCCGCACCGGAAGTGACGAGAGGGGCCGGTGCAGGCGCATTCTGGGAGAAGAGGATGCGGAAGAGGACGCAGAAGAGGATCGCGCTGGCTTCAGCTGCCCACAACAGAGATGGCAACGCTGGAGAAGAAATTTGTGAGTATTTCTTCTTGCAGGTAAGTGCGAACCGGGACAGATCAGAGGCTAGCCATTGTGGAATGTACTAACCCTGACTGTCCCGGGGGTATGTTTATTGAAAAAACGTTTTCGTGCCCGGAACTCCGCTTTAATCCATTTTGGAAGAATAACAAAATGTGGAAAAAGTGAAGCGCAGTGAATACTTTCCGGATGCTCTGTAGTTAAGTTTTATAAAATAATTTTTATGGACACTATAGGCCCCATACACTGCGCTATAACCACCGTTATCTGACGCATAGATAGTCGCAGAAACGGGGGCTGAAAATGATCAAACAAAGATCGCCAAGACAGCTGACGCCTGAGTCGGCTATTGATGCCGGGCCAGGGTGTCCAATCCCATCACAGTGTGTGGTCTGACAAGAACGCCAAGTTCTCCAATCATAGGCCTTTTTCACACATTGGCGTAGTTATGTGAAGGCCCGTGTGAGGGCCGTGTTTGCCTCTACAGAAATTTCTTGCATCCCTGTGCAGGCAGACCCATTTTTGTCAATTAGGACACAACTGCTGCTCCCAATATGACAGCTGTATGGGTGTGGGTGCGTGCAGATGAGTGTCCCCCAACTCACATGGTGTAAGTTCATATACATTTACCCACACAACTGTGAAATGGGGCGCAACGGTTGTGTTCGTGCAGCTGCTGCATCCTAAATACCATGAAATGGACCGCCTGCACAGGGTTGTATGGAATTCCTTTGTGTGCAAAGATGCCTCAAACGGGGGTTCCCATTGACCCCCCCCCCCCCCCCCCAGTGAACCAAGCCTCCAAGCCTTAAAAGAGATGTATAGGATTTATTTATTTATTTTAATCATACATACCTAGCTGGATGCTGTATCTGTCCACCGCAGGCTCTAACAATGAGAACTGAACGATCAAAGACCCCCTGATCGCTCGGTTCCACAAGCTCCCTGAGCAGAGAGCTGGTGGCTGTCAGTCACTGCTGTCTGCTCTGCCCCCCCCCCCCCCCACTGGAGCGCTGGGCTGTGGGTGGGGGGAGCAGCCAGCTCAGGCTCTCAGCATCTCGCTGAGAGGCAGGGCTGGGTGCCGGTTCAGGCATGTAGGCAGATCCTGACCATATGCTCGCGATTCTTCCTGAGCCTGGACTGGCTCCTGACATCAGCAGACAGCGAGCTGGAGCCTGCTGAAAACAGGTCACAGGAGTGCAGAACGAACTGCACTCTTGTGATGCACAGGAGGAGTACAGCCAAACAAGCTTTGGCTATTCTTCTGGTACACACTATACGTTTTTTTTTCCAACCCCAATGGGCTGAATGAAAAACACTGACAGATCACTGTACTAACACAAGTGATATTAGTACAGCAATCTCCCCTACTGTGCTATTGTGCTCTGACAGGGGCTGTGAGCGCTGATCGGATGCTGGTTTACTAGCATGCCCATTCGACAGAAGGCAGTCAAGGGAGATGTACACACAGGCCGAAAGTTGGGCGTTTCCTGCCGAATTGACCATTTTCAGCTGATTGTCGGTGAGTGTGTACCTGGCATTAGACAACAATTTTGGCAAAATTTTCACACTTGTATCTACCTATCTCTATCTGTTTATCCATCTATCCATCCATCCATCCATCTACACTATATTGTCAAAAGTATTGGGACGTCTTCCTTTACACGCACATGAACTTTAATGGCATCCCAGTCTCGTAGAGTTCAATATTGAGTTGGCCCACTCTTTGCAGCTATAACAGCTTCAACTCTTCTGGGAAGGCTGTCCATAAAGCTTAGGAGTGTGTCTATGGGAATGTTTGACCATTCTAGGTGTTCTATAGGATTGAGGTCAGGACTCTTGACTGTGCAAGGCCAGTCCACTCCAAACTCGCTCATCCATGTCTTTGTGGACCTTGCTTTGTGCACTGGTCCAAATCATTTGGTGGAGGGGGGATTATGGTGTGGGGTTGTTTTTCAGGGGTTGGGCTTGGCCCCTTAGTTCCAGTGAAGGGAACTCCTAAGGCGTCAACATACCAAGACATTTTGGACAATTCCATGCTCCCAACTTTGTGGGAACAGTTTGGGGATGGCCCCTTCCTGTTCCAACATGACTGCGCACCACTGCAAAAAGCAAGGTCCATATAGACATGGATGAGCGAGTTTGGGGTGGAGAAACTTGACTGGCCTGCACAGAGTCCTGACCTCAACCCGATAGAACACCTTTGGGATGAGGTAGAGCGGAGAATACGAGCCAGGGCCTCTCGTCCACTTGAGTGCCTGACCTCACAAATGCGCTTCTGGAAGAATAGTCAAACATTCCCATAGACACACTCCTAAACCTTGTGGACAGCCTTCCCAGAAGAGTTGAAGCTGTTATAGCTGCAAAGGGTGGGCCAACTCAATATTGAACCCTACGGACTAAGACTGGGATGCCATTAAAGTTCATGTGTGTGTAAAGGCAGGCGTCCCAATACTTTTGACAATAATATCTATCTATCTATCTATCTATCTATCTATCTATCTATCTATCTATCTATCTATCTATCTATCTATCTATCTATCTATCTATCTATCTATCTATCTATCTATCTATCTATCTATCTATCTATCTATCTATCTATCTATCTATCTATCTATCTATCTATCTATCTATCTATCTATCTATCTATCTATCTATCTATCTATCTATCTTTTCTTCTCTCTACCCACACAACACCCCAATCAGTAGAAGCTGCTAGTACAGAATAATACAGTTGGAGGGACAGGGACTGATTGAATACATAGAAGTGAATAGTACAGATGGCGGGACGGGGTGATGCAGTATAATTACACTGACACAGAGATGGCGGTTGTGTTGCGGCGGTGGTGGTGGTGTCAGTGGGTCGGGTCACACATGTAGAGCAGGCTGACCCTCAGATGACCCCTGTAATCCTCTGTTCTGCATTAGGATCTTGTAGCGGATTACCGTGGAATTATTTATGTCCAGAAATAAGTTAATGAGAGGAGCAGAGGAAATGAAAGGCTGCATAGGATTACTCATTGTTCTGAAAGCATGACGGGAACCCAAGCCCACCCAGCAAGCCGACACCACCTTTCCCTCCACCAGAGTCAGACTTTTAATCAAGACAGATTGCAAGCTTTGCAGAAGAGAGCTGATCCTGTATGATGGTCAGCATTTTAGATGCAAACCTCATGGCTGGATTCATGCGTCCCCGTTGTGGTGGAACATACATAAAATGCATTGCAGTGCCATTCATCTGATTTTCTCTCCAGAAGGATGAAGCCATCTTTGTTCAGGCATCATCCAGGGTCACTATCTACTTCCTTGACTGAACTGCTGGCCCAGAGATGACAGAGATGATAGATGTCCAGTTCTTGCCTGGCACAGATCAACCCTTACTGCAGCCTGAAATATACTCGTCTCCTGAGTCCTGTTGGGGGCTGACAACACAAAGCATTTCTGTGGATGAATGGTGTCCGCCCTGTCCAGTTATCGTTTATTGTCCGCAACACAGACCAATCCTTCTTTGGTCCCAAGATAAGAATTGGGAGGGCTAATTGCCCTCATTGAGACAAAGGTATAACTAGAACCTTCAGGGCCCTGATGCAAGAAACCATGAAGGGCCCCTGGGACCTCTGGCTGGGGCCCTTCCCTTCAAGCCTGGGGCTCTTCCCACTGATCCTGGGGCCCTTTAATCTCGTTGCGAAGCCCTCTTATTATGCCCTGCAGTGGGACCCTTTCACAAGTTCTGCAGTGGACCCCCTTCCTGCCATCTTGGGGTCTCCCCACGGTGGTGGAATGCCAGGACCCGGTCGCAAGTGTGACCTTTGCGATCCTGGAAGTTCACCCACTGGTGTCAGTAGGTTTTTTTTTTTTTTTGGTATTTTATTTGTATTATTTTTTATATTTTATTTCATTTTTTTACAATGTCACGGACTATGACTCTGTCCATTCAGAAAAGGAAGGAGCTGGTAAATTACATATTTATCGACCCCTTCCTGTTTCTCTATTGTGACACATCCCCTGCAGCAGCCGGCAGGAGAGGGGAGGGAGCACAGTGGGGGGGGGGGCACCAGGGGAGAACACAGGGATCCAGAGACCGCAGAACACAAGTGAACCGGATAGGAGGAGTGGCGGGGGCAGCATACAGAGGAACCAACGTCCTCCATTTTCCTCCTGCAGCTACAGGAGGAAAAAGGAGGATGTGATTTCTCTACATGCTGCCCCCTCCTAACCAGGCAGTGGCGGCCGGCTCGTTAGGGGCGCAGGGGCGCCGCCCCCCCCCTCCATCCATGCTTCCGGCCCCCTAATCTGCATGCAATGGGGATTTTTTTTTTTCATCACCTGATTCGAGCCAGAGGCTCTAATAGGGCGATGCAAAGGGTGGACCCGGGGTTCAGAGCAGTGCGTCCCGAGCCCACCCACTGTGTGACAATAGCAAATGAAAATTTGCTATTGTCACACCGATCCTCCTCCTGGCCAATCAGGAAGCGCGTCCGATACTCGCTTCCTGATTGGCCGCAAGGCAAACCCCATGCCATTGGCCGAGGAGGAGGCGGGACTGGAAGGACTGGAGGAGACGCACCGGGACCGAGCAGAAGAAGCCGTTCGGGGGACTGAGGAGGAGCCGATCGCCGCTGCTGCTGCTCCAGGTAAGTAAGGGGGCACGCACGCTGATCTATGCATTGGGGACATGTACTGTATACTGGTCACTGCATTGAGGACATGTATGCTGGTCACTGCATTGGGGGCATGTATACTGGTCACTGCATTGGGGGCATGTATACTGGTCACTGCATTGGAGGCACGTACGCTGATCTCTGCATTGGGGACATGTATACTGGTTACTGTATTGGAGGCACGCACGCTGATCTCTGCATTGGGGACATGTATACTGGTCACTGCATTGGGGGCATGTATACTGGTCACTACATTGGGGGCACGCACGCTGGTCACTGCATTGGGGGCATGTACGCTGGTCACTGCATTGGGGGCATGTACGCTGATCACTGCATTGGGGGCATGTACGCTGGTCACTGCATTGGGGGCATGTACGCTGGTCACTGCATTGGGGGCATGTACGCTGATCACTGCATTGGGGGCATGTATGCTGATCACTGCATTGGGGGCATGTACGCTGATCTCTGCATTGAAGGGGGCATGTACGCTGGTCTCTGCATTGGGGGAATGTACGCTGGTCACTGCATTGAAGGGGGCATGTACGCTGGTCACTACATTGAAGGGGGCACGCTGGTCACTGTGCATTAATAGGGGGCACGCTGGTCACTGTGCATTAATAGGGGGCACGCTGGTCACTGTGCATTGAAAGGGGGCACGCTGGTGTCTCTGCATTGAAAGGGGGCACACTATACCTTAATTACTGAAGGCCCCTTTCACACTTTTGTGACCTCAAAGTCACGCAATTTTTTACAGCGTTTTTTGTCCTAAAGCAATGCCTATTACATTTTTCTGTTTGCGCCCCCCCCCCCCCCAAAAAAAAAAATTTTGCGCACCAGCCGCCACTGTATCCAGGTGTACAGGGGAGCCGCACAGGCCGTCTGGAGCATGGGGCCCAGTTGCAATTGCAACCCCTGTAGTTACGCCCCTGCCTTGAGATACCACAAGAAATGTGCAAAGGACAGCTCTGAATTTCTGGCAGGATCAACAGGTTTTTTTTTTTTTTTTGCACTTACTGAACAGATATACGCAACACTTTGAGTGGTTTATTTAACAGACCAAACTGTAACCATTAAGGTAAACTCATTGTTAGGTTAGGTTTAGGTGTGCATCTCTGAAAAGCAATCTGCATTTGGATCACTTTTCAGAGGCGATTGACAGGCAATGATGAGGTGATGTCACACCTCTTCGCCTAAATAAAACAAACACAAGAGGCACCTCCATCTAGGTGTAGAGATTTATTTAAAAGACAAAAAAAAAATGCACTCACAAGTTAAAAGTGGATCAAGGCTTGTCATAAACCCATATAGACCTCCACAGGATCACTGTGAGGCTGCAGATCTCGGCATGCAAGCGGCTGGCTGAAGCAGAGTTCTTGGTGGAAGTGCAGCTGTCAGGCTGCAGGCTGAAACATAGGCATCAGTGGCTTCCGGGTGTAGCAAGATGGCTGCGGCTCCAATCAGCACCTCTCTCAGTTGGGAGAGAACAAGTCCTGCTGCTCCAGGTGAATTGGCACAGCTGTAGTGTCTTCTACTAAGCGCCTAGTATGGGGTGCTTGCCCTGTCACTCTTGCAGACCCGTATAGAAAGGAAAAAGATTGGACAGCTGCACAACAAAGCACGTTTAAAGTGTGAAACGCGTCGACCTTCCTTCTCCCCTGCTGATATGCCAATTGTGCCTTGTTTTTATTGATGATTTTTCAATAAATGTTTGTAATGCATTATATGGGTGTGCAGCCGTCCAAACTTTTTCCTTTCCATCTCTCGGCTGGGTGAGGGTGACAGGAAGTGGAGGGGGAGTGGCTACATGTTTCAGGGCAACAGGACCGCCCCTTTATCAAATCATAGGAAAGACCCAGCCAACAGAGGTGCTGATTGGAGCCATAGCCATCTTGCTACACCCTGATGCCTATGTTCCAGCCTGAAGCCTGACAGCTGCACTTCCACCAAGAACTCTGCTTCAGCCAGCCGCTTGCATGCCGAGATCTGTAGCCTCACGGTGATCCTGTGGAGGTTTATATGGGTTTATGACAAGCCTTGATCCGCTTTTAATTAGTGAGTGCATTTTTATTGTCTTTTATTCTTTTTAACCACTTCTGAACCGGAAGGATTTGCCCCCTTAATGACCAGGCCCTATTTTGCGATTCGGCACTAGGTTATTTTAATGGAAAATTGCGCGGTCGTGCGACACTGTACTTAAATAAAATTGATGTCCTTTTTTTCCCACAAGCAGAGCTTTCTTTTGGTGGTATTTGATCACCTGTGCAATTTTTATTTTTTGCGTTATAAACAAAAAAATAGCGACAATTCTGAAAAAAAAAAAAAAAACAATATTTTTCCCATTCTGATATATAACATTCCCAAAATTTTTTTTAAAAAATCTAACTTTTTTAACATTTTAGGCCAATTTGTTTTCTGCTACATATTTTTGGTAAAAAAAAATTGCAATAAGCGTATTTTGATTGGTTTGCGCAAAAGTTATCGCGTCTACAAACAAGGGGAAAGATTTATGTCATTTTTATTTTTATTTTTTTTCACTAGTAATGGCGGCGATCAGCAATTTTTAGCGGGACTGCGACATTGTGGCAGACAGATCGGACCCCTAACTGACATTTTTGACAATTTTGGGGGGACCAGTGACATCACTACAGTAATCAGTGCTAAAAATATGCACTGTTACTGTAATAATGACACTGGCAGGGAAGGGGTTATCCTAGGAGTAAGCAAAGGGTTAAGTGTGAACCTAGGGGTTACTTTCTAACTGTATGGGGGAGGGACTTGTGAAATGACCATAGAGACCTGTGATCCTATATAGAAGGATCATAGGCGCCCTGTGATCATTTAAGAGAGAACAAAGGTCTGCCGTGTTTACATTAGCTGACTGTCCTTCTCTCTCAGCAGGGAGCGATTACTGGTGCCCGGCGACAATCAGTGCCATGGGTCCCCGTGGATCAGCATCCCCGCTGCCTAGTGGGGGCGGTGTGCGCTCGCCCCCAGGAGTGCTCCTGCGAACTGCCGTACAGGTACGGCGATTTGCGCAGCCGAGCCTGCCTGCCACAGTGTATATGTGGCGTGTGGTCGGCAAGTGGTTAATGGGCAAAAAAATTGGCAAAAGACCCCTGATGTCTCCACAAAGAGGACCTGTCACCTGCCCATGATATCACACTATCACGTACCTGGTGAAGACTGGAATTTTGTGGAGGCCTCTCTTGCACCTCCCGGCTAACACTCCTGGAGGTGGGGACAGAGAGTGTAAAGGCAAAGAGTGGCACGAGTGCCGTAGCAGCTAGCTGGTGATGTCCACTCTGTAGGTGGGTATAGCTGGTAGTCGCAGTCCTTGGGACTGGATGCAGTAGCAGCTTGGCACCAGAGCATGGGACAGAAGCAGAACCAGGAGACAAGCAGCAGTCAGCGGCAATCGGGCAGTGAGGTACGGAAGTTCAGGAGATAGGCCAAGGTCAATACCAGCTAGGCAATGCGGTACAAAGTCAGCAGGCAGATCAGATCCGGTAAACAAGCCAAGGTCGGAGTAGTGGGTAACAGAGTTAGAGCACGAGCAGAGGCAAAGTCCAAAGGCAAGCCGGGTCATACACAAGCAAGCAGAAACAACGGATCAGGTCTTGGGAACACAGGAACGAGCTGAAGACCATTCAGCAACTGCTAACAGTAATAGAGCATTTTAAATAGGCCACTGGGTGCCAAGTGCTTATTGGCACGTGCACGTGTCCACAATCGCGCACGGATTTGCGCATACGCACAAATATGTGCGCGATGAACTGGCGACATTGTTTTTTTCGCTTATAAATATTAGCACGTGTGCAATGTGCACAAGCATGAGCATGAATCTGCACTGGCCTTTTGGTGGCCGAAATCCGGTTTACCTTACACACACACAGGGGGCTTGTTGGCCAACTTGTGATAGTAATAAAGTTAAATGAAAAAAAAAGTGTAAAAAAATCAAAATAATAATAAAAAAGTAAATAAAACAATTAAAAAACTAAATAGTAGCTCCGTCACCCCATGCACATGCACAAATGTAAACACATGTGCAGGGTACGTATATGTATATAAATAGCCATTGCACTACACATGTGAGGTATCACCACGAAGGTGACAGCAATAATTCTAGGGGTGTCATTCATGGATACCGACAAGAGAAAAGAGAAATACCTCCAGTTGCTGCACACAGGCAAAGCTTGAATGTATCCTGAATGAATGCAGCTTCAGCCCCAGTGGAGGGGCGAAACACGTCGGAGGGGCTTTTCAGGATACCCTCGGGCTTTTCCCATGTTCAGCAACTGGAGCGGTTTCTCTTGACTTTTATTGATATTCATTTAACTGGGACGGGCTCTTTTTCACGCCAGAACCCTCCTTCTTCTGTGTGGGTCACCGCAATCAGCAATGGGAATCTTGAGCGGTACCCAACATTTCCCTAACATATTGTCATTCATGGATAGCTCTAAATAATTAAAGGACTTTTAAAGCGTTGACTGTGGACAATTTTTGGTTACTGTAGTCTATTGCCATTGCACAGGTACAGTCTTAAACCTTAATATGTTTGGTATCTATTTACTCGACCCAGCCTCATTTTTTATATTTTACCCATAAAATTAGGTATCACAAAAAAAAAAAAAAAAAAAAGTCAGACTATGCTGAGCCATACTAACAGCTATATTTGTCTTTCCTGCAGGGACAGAAGAATGACCCCCCAGCCTCTTGCCCCCCAGAAGGGCGCTCTGGACCAGGCGGAAGTTACCAGTGACCAGCTTACGGCGGCCTCGGTTGGGAACGTGGACTGGCTGCGGCTGTGTATGCACGCAGCGGACTCGCACGTCGAGCAGGATGGAAATGTAAGTGTCAGCTCAGCGAGCCACAGTAAAATGACATAATTCAGCCTCTATCTCCAGACTAAACTAAACACTGAGGGATGAGGACAGTAAAACCCAGTTAATCCTCTGTGACCCAGTAATCTGCAGCCATCTGGTTTTCACTACATTATACGATGATTTGAAGATAATACAACGCATCTATGGGGCAGAGCTGCCATCAGGAGAAATTCCGGCGATTTGGTGTATTGCATATCATTTAGTTACCTAATCTAATATGAGGAAGTCACTGATCAGGGCAATCCGTATGTATTCAGGTGCAGAACTACAAAGCCCAGCAAGTTTTCCCTTCCAGTCGATTTTGTGTATCAGTGCTGCATTCAACTTTTATTTATTTATTATGGTCAGAGCTAAAAAACAACATTTTAAACATATTTTTAAAATGTAAATATGGAATATTGCATATGAATATATTGTAATCTCATGTCAAGCCAGCAGGGGGAGCGCTTGGTCTCTTTTACATTTAGATCAGGAGTAGGCAACCTCGGCACTCCAGCTGCAGTGAAAGTTCAAGTATATTGTATTCTCAAATCCAGCCAACAGGGGGAGCACTTGGTCTCTTTTATATTTTTTCTAGGCTATCCTTAGATCAGGAGTAGGCAACCTTGGCACTCCAGCTGCAGTGAAACTTCAAGTATATTGTATTCTCATATCCAGCCAACGGGGGGAGCTGTTGGTCTCTTTTACGTTTTTTTCAAACTATCCTTTGATCAGGAGTAGGCAACCTTGGCACTCCAGCTGCAGTGAAACATCAAGTATATTGTATTCTCAAATCCAGCCAACAGGGGGAGCTCTTGGTCTCTTTTACATTATTTCTAGGCTATCCTTAGACCAGGAGTAGGTAACCTTGGCATTCCAGCTGCAGTGAAGCTTCAAGTATATTGTATTCTCATATCCAGCCAACGGGAGGAGCTCTTGGTCTCTTTTACGTTTTTTTCAAACTATCCTTAGGTCAGGAGTTGGCAGCCTCGGCACTCCAGCTGCATCGAAACTTCAAGTATATTGTATTCTCAAATCCAGCCAACAGGGGGAGCTCTTGGTCTCTTTTACATTTTTTCTAGGCTATCCTTAGATCAGGAGTTGGCAACCTCCAGCTGCAGTGAAACTTCAAATATCATCTTGCTGCTGCCTCTGAGAGTGACGTCTGTAGCTGTCAGAGTCTTGCAATACCTCACAGGACTTGTAGTTCCACAACAGCTGAAGTGCCAAGGTTGCCCACTTTTGCCTTAGGTCCTTTGTTGAAAACAAAAAAAAATGTTGTTGTTTACAGAGCTCCATAGGTCAAGCTGAACTTTGCATACTTCGATGAGGCAGACCAGTAAAGCCAGCCATACATGGGTTCAATTTCTTTCGAAAATTGTAACTAAGAATTTTAGTTCGAATTTCGAACAATTAGTGGGCCACATCAATGGCCAATTTTAGTGCGGCCATCAAATTTAAATGATTGGGCATGTTGGAAATTTTTTGAAAAACAAACGATTTTCTAATTAATAGTGCGAGAAATATAATCGAAACAGAAATGCACATGAGCGCAAGAAAAGGAAATTCCTAGAAAGTAAAGAAGATTCCTGGCCACGAAAATTCTTTTCTGTCGCAACATGAGGTGAAAATAAAGGCTTGGTTGGTCAAATTTAGAAATCAATGGTGGCACCATTGGAATAAAAATCACACAAAATTTCAGATTTTAAAAGAAAATGAGTTCGGAATTCAACCCACGTATGGCCTGCATAACTCCCCCTTCATAGGAAACCTCCCTCTCCCTCCATGGATTTCAGAGGCGGCAGACAGTTTCTGCTGCACGCACTTTTTAAAAAAACCCATAGTGGTTTGAAAACTCTTTAGAATTCACCACCTAAAGAGCTGCTACATTTTACGGGCACTCCTAGCCTTGTTACGTTTAATATGCCTTGTTGCTGCACCCAGACACCCACTGACCCACTGATGGGTACAGACTTTTACTCCGGTATTCTTTTTCTTATTTTATTGGCTCAGCTGTCCAGAGGAGAGAGGGTTGGGGTACAGGATATACAAAAGCAGCAGGGGAAATTCCCTCTGCTTTGCAGTATCACTAACCTCTGCTAATTCCGATTCAGAAGGCCAGATGGTCAATGACCTTTACGTATCTCTGCCCATACAGGCCAGTTATGGATCTTTAAACACAGACAGGGAATTTGTCATTGCGGACCTTAAAGGTGGAACTGGCATCTGACTGAACCCTTCTTCAGGTTCCTTCCTCAGGCAGCAGGGCCTGAGAAGCATGAAGTGGACCTTTCTAGAACTATATCCTCCCTAGGCTGCAGGCCTTAGGAGCAAGAAATGGACCTCTAAAGCTATATTCTTTCGAGGCAGCAGGCCTGAGGAGCATGAAGAGGACCTCTTCAGAGCTAAATACTCCCCAGGCAGCATACCTGAGGAGCAAGGAATGGACCACCAAAGCTATATTCTACCCAGGCAGCAGGCCTAAGGAGCATGGAGTGGTCCTCTTTAGAGCTATATCCTCATCAGGCATAAGACCTGAGGAGGAAGAAATGGATCCCTAAAGGTATATTCTCTCCAGGCAGCAGGCCTGAGGAACATAAAATTGACCTCCTTAGGGCTAAACCCTCCCCGGGCCACAGACCTGAGGAGCATGAAATGGACCTCTAAAGCTATATCCTGCCCAAGCAGCATACCTGAGGAGAAAGAAATGGACCTGTACGTCTATATCCTCCCTAGGCCGCAGACCTGGGGAGCATGAAATGAACCTCAACCTCTAGAGCTATATCCTTCCTAGGCAGCAGGCCTGAGGAGCATGAAATGGGCCTCTCTACAGCTATATCTTCCCCGAGCCGCAGACCTGAGGAGTATGAAATGGACCTCTAAAGCTATATCCTCCCCAAGCAGCATACCTGAGGAGAAGGAAATTGACCTCTAGAGCTATATCCTCCCCAGGCCACAGACCCGAGGAACATGAAATGGACCTCTAGGGCTATATCCTTCTTAGGCAGCAGGCCTGAGGAGCATGGAGTGGGCCTCTCTTGGGCTATATCCTCCCCAGGCAGTAGATCCGAGGACCATGAATTGGACCTCTAAAACAATATCTTCTCAGGCAGCAAACCCGGGGGGGGGGGCAAGGCCAATATTGAAAGCAAGTATAAATCAGCGCTACACTCTCAATGAGGGGGACCACTCGTTCTACCTACAACCGGTGATCTCAAACACTGGATAACACTAATTACATAGTGAATAAATGTGTAGTTGTGTGGGTAGATGACTAATCAAGAATGTGCAAAATGAGAAAAGAATATTGATAGTAGAAAAAAATCCTCAAAAAATCATCAAATTGTGAACAATCTACTGAATCCAAATCTGAGTGATCATAAACAAACACAAGTGACCAGCAAAAAAAAACCATTGATATGTGAATAGTAACTACTCATATAAATGATGAACATCAATAAACAATATAAAATAGTGCAAATAGCGGTATAAGGTGATATGAACAATTCAAAAACAGTGCAGAAGTGCTAAATCAGAAGTGCATAAATAATCCACAAATAACTCTTAGGTTAATAATAGTCCAATAAAAATTAATTCATAAAGTGCAAGGTGCCAATAAATATGTAGTGATATCTTCCAGTGTGATATTAAAAGGTGAAATTAGCTTTCAAACACATCAAATCAAAGTGAGTGTGTCCCGGGGAGCTCGCAATCCCACACCGAGTGCAGTGGCCGCTCACCTCCACAACACTCAAAAAGAGTGTTAAGTATAAATCTCCAGGCTCCTCACAATCTTCTGACGTGTATATATTATCCTCCAGCTGTTATGGGTTAAATACTATCCTCCGGTTGTTATGGGTTAAGTGATTTCAAATCGGTCCACGTAAGTATCTCCCTGTGTCTAGTGCTTAAACAAGAGAGGCTCTCATGGTGCAGTACATAGGGTATACTTTATTGATAACAAAGTTACAGACTACTCACAAAGAAGCAGATCAAAGTGTGCAGACAATCTCCAATGTAGCCGCCGATGCGGTGAGATCCGAAGCTTCCGGTCTCGGCCGAAGACCGGAAGTGACGTCAATACGGCTTATCCCTGACGCGTTGCGCTACGAACACCCGTAGCTTTCTCAACGGGTGTTCGTAGCGCAACGCGTCAGGAATAAGCCGTATTTGGATTCAGTAGATTGTTCACAATTTGATGATTTTTTGAGGATTTTTTTCTACTATCAATATTCTTTTCTCATTTTGCACATTCTTGATTAGTCATCTACCTACACACCTACACATTTATTCACTATGTATTTAATGTTATCCACAGTCTTTGAGATCATCGGTTGTAGGTAGAACGAGTGGTCCCCCTCATTGAGAGTGTAGCGCTGATTTATACTTGCTTTTAATATTGTGATACGTGGGGACACTATCTAAATCAGCTGCTAGCTCAGAGGAGTTCCACGTCCATCACTAGTTTCCCATTTATAGCATTCATCGGGTCGCTTACCCCATTTTAGCGCATAAGTTTATTTTTTCTACAAGGCCAATATTGGACTCACATCCTCCCCTGGCAACAGGACTAGGAGGCCAGAGACTTTCTACCGGTACAGCCTCACAAGGCAAAGCCAGGGAGTGAAATAGTAAAAAAACATTAATAGTAAAAAAAAAAACCTTCTTTGATTGGGAAAGGTGAAATAAATATTCATATCCCGACACATTGTATCTTCTCTCTCTAACTATTGGAGTACACCCAACAGTAGTAGGCAGGGGGAAAAAAAAAAGCAATGTCCTTGGGCTTAGGGAAAACCCAACAAACCCAGATATCACAGAGCTCAAGATGACAACAGCCTAGCTGCCATCACTAGATTACCTCTAGCTCGTAGCAGGGTCCCTAAAAATAAAATTGATCAAAACCATTCTATTTTCCCTTTAAGTTCCCTGACCATCCAGCATTGTGTGATGAATATTACTTGTAAAAGCGATAGTGGTGTTATAAAAATGATGTCATGATACAGTTCATTTCCTCTCTCAGGGATTCACAGCTTTACACATGGCCGCTCTGCACGGTCGGCTTCGATGTCTGAAGCTTCTAATTGAGGATTACAAGATTGACGTGAACCTGCCCAGCCGGTGTAAATGGAGCGCTCTGCACCTGGTTCTAAATCAGAAGAATGGAAAGAGAGCAAAAGAATGTTTACAGCTTCTACTGCAGTGTGGGGCTGACGTAAACGCGTGAGTAACCACGCACTGTGTACTTCATGGGGAATCCGTCCCCATACAATCCAATCAACCAATGTTCCTTTTTTATTTAAAGGTGTTAAATTTTTTGGGGTTTAAAATTTATATTACAAAGCTAGCCTATTCCTATTACTCTGAGACCCCATTCACACTAGCGCGACTTGTCAGGCGACTTGGTCGCCTGACAAGTCGCGGTGGGTCGCTTGCCATTGATTAGCACAGTACCCGTTCTAATAGGAGCGACACAAGTCGCTCCGACTTAGAAAAAGGGTCCTGTACTACTTTGGGGCGACCTGGAGGCGACTTGCATTGACTTCAATGATATGAAGTCCGTGCAAGTCGCGCCGAGGTCGCCCCAGGTCGCCCCAGCAAGTCGTGTCGCGCCAGTGTGAATGGGCGCTTAATCATCTTGACGTTTTTGAAGTTGTAGCAAATATGTTGAGGTGCACTGCATCATGGTTACATTGTCAGCCACTGTAGTTGTGCGTTTGGTGGAATTCTAAATTAACGGCACCACAATATGCCACACCATCACATCATGTGTTAACAAAGAAGAAGATTTTGAAGAAGAGGCCGTGCAGTACTGGGCGAGCCACACAATGATCATTTTGTCAAAGGACAGGCAAGATTTGCATTGTCAGACTTGCTGGGTATGTATTAAGGCATCAGGGCAAGTAAAAGTAATTGCACTTTGCCCTTATTTTGGCTTGTCTCTTGCCTCTGTTGACAATGCTTTAGAGCAGCAGTCTCCAAACTGTGACCCTTTATCCAGCCCTTGGGGCACTATTCTATCTACTGACACCAACAATTGGGCACTATTCTTCCCGCTGACACCAATGATGGGGCAGAATTCCTTCCATTGAAACCAACAATGGGGCAGAGTTGCTTCCATTGACACCAACGATGAGGCACAATTTCTTCCACTGACAACAACAACGGGGCATAATTCCTTCCACTGACACCAACGATAGGGTAGAATTCCTTCCATTGACACCAAGGATGGGGCACTGATAGGCTGCACTGGTGGGCACTGATAAGGCAGCACTGATGGGCGGCACTGATTAGCACTGGTAGGTGGCACTGAAGGGCACTAATAGGCAGCACTCATGGGCACTGGTGGGCACTAATAGGTGGCACTGATGGGCAATGATAGGCAGTGGTAGGTTACACTTATGATGGGGCACTGATTGGCACTGATAAGTGGCACTGGTGAGCACTGATAGGTGGCACTGGCAGGCACTGGTAGGTGGTGCTGGTGGGCACTGACAGATGGCACTGGTAGGTGGCGCTGGTGGGCACTGGTAGATGGCACTGGTGGGCACTGGTGGGTGGCATTGATGGGCACTGGTAGGTGGCACTGGGGGCACAAATAATTCCTTTCCTCTTCGGGACCGATTGATAGTGTGAGGAAGAAAAAACAGCTGATCGCTGGCTGCTGTTTACTTTACATGATCAGCTGTCATTGGCTGATAGATTATCACGTGGTAAGGGGTCAGGATTGCATGGACTTGCCGATCACAGAGTGAGTCGGGCACGCTCTGCAGGGAGCGCGCAGGCCGCTCGTGCACGGGAGGACGTCACTTTACGCCCTCCCAGCAATTTAGGTCCGCTCTGTAGCCGTCATTCGGCTATAGCAGGGGCGCCATCTAGTTAACCACTTGACCTTCGGAAGATTTACCCCCCTTCCTGACCAGAGCATTTTTTGCTATATGGCATGGCGTTACTTTAACTGGCAATTGCACGGTAGTGCGATACTGTACATAAATGCAATGTATTGTCGGGATTATTGGGGATTAAATAATAAAAAAAATGGATTTAAAAAGCCATGTACAGTATATTCCATCTTATGCATAGGGATTTTGAACAGTGCAGCTTCCATTTTGTTTGGAGGTGAATGAAAGTTAATATATGTTCTGTTGCAAGATGTCTCTTACAAAAGAGTCTAGAATTGCAATAGAAGATCTCTGTATCTATGTAGTCATAAATAAGAGGCCTTTAGACATCTCTTCAGATAAGACATAATGGTAGTGCCAGCCTGTCTGTAAGTATTGCAACAATGGACAATAGCCCAGTATACTCTATCAGACATTTAATATATATATAAGTTTTAAAGATACATTATCATGTGTGAGAAGATATTAGCAATAATTATGTCATTATATTATGTTATTATGTAAGGCATATACATATTTAGAAATTATCTGTCTACCATATGTTGGGTTTATATTCTTGCTAAATAACAAATCTTACTTAGAATACTTTTCTATTAAGTGTAAGGACATGTGTATCCTGTAACTAATTACCTCACTTTATGTAAGTTTGTGTTTAAGTTTTTAAGGTAATCATAAATACTACAAGCCAGACGCAATGTCTGACAGCATATGGCATGGTCAAATAATTTATGGAGCTTCACTAGCCAAGAGGTCAAAAGGTTATCTTTGAATAGTGGTCTCATTGTGTGTTCTAATTATTTTAAACACTGAATTTAATGAACAGTACAATACTGCCTCATTTGGACATACTAATAAATGCAGTCTTGGGATAATTTAGTATTTTCCAATATAAAAATATTATGTTGTATTATTAATAATTATCTTTATAAATGGTTTATCAGATCCAATAATTGCCAAGATGAATGATGGAGATAGATGGACATTTATGTATGTACTGAGAGTATGGACAAGTTTTTATGTTGCTTTTATGGTTAATCTTGAATATAAAGAAATCATCCTTTAACTTTATTATCCGAAGTATTGGGTTAATTATTAGAGAGGTGTGACTATGACCTCACCAATTAATGGATAGAATATCCCAACCAATGGGGATAACGTTTCATCCCTCTGGGTTTAACTTATGGTAATTTTAAAAGTCCTTTGTTCATACCATATAAAAGGGAGAACCCAGATGTGAGACATTACACATTACATTACACAACATACATTACACTTGCAACATACACAATACTACGTCCATCTATAGGCTCATCCAGACATACTCCATCTTGCTCCATCATTTATCTGAAACTTGGAGGGAAGCCACCATTTTAAGAAGGCATCCATCTTAGGACTCTGGTAACGACCATTTGAAGCTAGCAGCCATCTTAAGTGTGGTAAATATGCCTTGCTGTGTTATTTGATTTTATTCAATATTGTTTATTTCCTTCCTTATATGTTTTATATTGCATATTTAAGGGTAATAAGATTACAATCCCAGCCGTATGAACCATAGTAGATTTTTCTCTAAAAAGCTGATTTTTGTTTTTATACATTTTTATTAATATCAGATTTAGCGCATTATTAGCAATTTTAGTCTTCTGTTTTGCATAGCTTATTCTAACTCCATCTGCAGTGGAATGACTTTTGGCTGTGCGATTCGCAGACAATTGTGGTCTGTTTATATAGAACACTTACCTATGGTTTATGCTATAACTGGAGAAAAGGTAATCTTGTTTCATTTTCACTTTCATTATTGAGCTAAATATCATATTGCATTTATTGTTTGAAGTTAGTATTTTATGTAGAGTTATCTTTTTGTGTCATTTCCAGTTTGATCATATATTGTGAATACATGTCTTGTGAATAAATATTTTTATATATTCCATACTGTAGACTGTACTCACTAAGATTGGTATATGCTTTTAAAAAGAAATTAATCAATTAAAAATAATTCGCTACATATTGATTTGTGGAAATAAGTTGAGATTCTCCTACCTCACAGATCTTTGCTTATTGACATAAATAGACACTGTTATATTCAAAGCAGTATAAAGTATGTCCTTTTTGTGTTTTTTCCACAAATAGAGCTTTCTTTTGGTGGTATTTGATTACCTCTGCATTTTTTATTTTTTGCGCTATAAACAAAAAAGGGCCGATATTTCTGAAAAAAAAACAATATTTTTTACTTTCTGATACAAAACATATTCAATAAAAAATGTAAACAATCACATTTATTCATACATTTAAACCAATATGTATTCTGCTTCATATTTGTGGCAAAAAAAATCACAATAAGCGCATATTGATTGGTTTGCGCAGGAAATTGTTAGTTTCTTTTTATACTATTAATGGCAGCAATCAACGACTTATAGCGGGACTGCGATATTGCGGCATGACAATCTGACACTAATTGACACTTTGTGGGAACCAGTGACACTAATACAGTAATCAGTGCTAAAAATATACACTGTCACTGTACTAATGACACTGGCTGGGAAGGGGTTAAACATCTAGGTTGATCAAAGGGTTAACTGTGCCTAACCAGTATTTATGTGCGTGCTGTGAGATGCTTTTATTAAAGAGGCTCCTTCAGAAAAAAATTAAAAACCAGCATTTTCAAATACTGTAGCTGCTGACTTTTAATATTAGAACACTTACCTGTCCGGGAAACCAGCGGTATCCTCACCAAAGCCAATTTTTCAATCGGCTATTGCGTGCTGCCGCCACCATCTCCACTAAGGGATGCTGGCAGTGAAGCCCTGTGGCTTCACAGCAGGTCCCCTACTGCGCATGCGTGAAGCACACTGTGCTCTGTGAATGGGCCGGCTGTGGGGGAAGGAGGAGGGGGGATGAACTTACGGCAAGGTTTGCCAAGGCAAACTCAGCCAGAAGTGTGAGCGGGTACCTGTCAAAACCAGGTACCCGCTACCCCCTCCCCTCCAAAAGGTGCCAAATGTGGCAGCGGAGGGAAGGAGGAGGCAGACAAGTGGAGCATCTCCTTTTGAGTGAAGCTCTGCTTTAAGGGATGTACTGGATTTTATTCCCTTCTTTGCAGGGAAACAACATCCAGCACATCCCCACTGAGAGGACAGAGCTCTTTGTTTATATAGGCAGGGCTCCATTCTGTGTCTCTCTCCAGCAATCAGTGGGTGCCAGCAGACATCCATTGACCAGCACCCTACCCAGAAGTGCCAGGTCACATACTAGGTACGTGATCCAGCACAGGAGAGCCACTTTGCTGCCTTATAACCTAGTTATGCAGTCGGCAAGTGGTTAAAGCTTTCCCTGATGCCTGCCCAAAATATCACGTGATAGAAACTAACAATTCCCTGCATGCTCTAGTAATCAAGAGGTAACCATATTTATCCTACTCATTGACTTTAGACAGAACGAGAGCAAGTTGACCCCTCTGCACCAGGCGGCCAGAGAAGGCTTGAAGGACTGCTTGGCTATTTTGGTTGAAAATGGAGCAAATGTACATGCCGAGGACATGCAGGGCAACCGACCCATCGACTTGTGTACGATTTGGTGCCATCGTGCTTGTGCCAGGTAAGTCCTGTGAGCTAAAATAAATATACAGTATTCAGGTCCAAAATTTCATTCCTACCTGTGTAAAATACTCACTAACAGCAATGCTGCTGTTTCTGAAGGGGGTGTTGGTTTTTCCAAGGCTGAGTTGCAGCTTGAAGCTCATTTGTTATCTTCAGCATGAACCAGCTATGGAGAAGTAGAGCATTCATTTATAAACACTGGTTCATCTGCCAGCCCTGCAATGGCTAAAATATATTTTGTTCTAACACTTATTATTGGTGTAGCACCCTCTAGTATGTGTGCTAGATGTAAATATGTTTTTGTTAATGTAGGAAAATTGCTTTAGCTCAGGTCTAAGCCTGAGCTGTGAATCTGGGTTCAGTGACTCAGGGCTAGATGGCTCATCCTAGCAGCTTCTCTGGTGCCTTTTCCTGTTTTCTGGGACATTGGAGATTGTTCTAGATATAGTGGGTGGAGGCTAGGAAGAGTTGCTTGGAATATTTATGAGGACCTCAGCCAATCCCCAGGAAAGGGCTAGCAGGGGGCAGGCCACCTCATAAATAGGCATGAGTCATGCCAGCAGGGGCAATCAGGTGGAAGATAGAGATGGGGTGCTGGGGAGGCTGTCCCCTAGTCTGGAGGTGGGGGATACCTCGGGCCTGGGGCTTGAGTGCTGGAAGGATCCCCCACAACACACAGAGGAACCCCTTCCTGGAGGCACGGGAGCAAGGAGAGGACAGCAGAAGTAGGTCTGCACGTCTGGGAGATCTCCTAAGAGTCAGCTGGGTGGGCTGGTGAGTGTCAGTTTGGAAGACTGTGGGAAGAAGTTAGCCTGGAGGGCTAGTGAAAGGGGTAGCTGCAGCCAGGCGGGTTGGCTGTGCCTGAAGAGGTGGCGCTGGGATCAGTAGCCACAGGAGGAAGAGTACAAGCTGGACACTGTAATTCTTGCTACACAACCAAGGGGCCTCGGGTTCCTGCTTGTAATGGGCTATCACTTTAATCTGACTGAGAGCCTGTCAGATCTACACAGTGTAGCATCTGGGTTCTGCAAGCAAGTAAGTGCTGGAGGAAGAAGTGGAGCTGTATATAGAGACTGTATATAGGAAGAGTTGTCCCTGAAGTTGTTGAAGTCTTATGGGCATCCCATAACCTCCCATCCCTATCCAAGTTATTACCCTCAATAAATAACAAAAAAAAAACAAAGTCACTGACTGTTCTCTGTCTCCAGTGTGACTGTGAAAATTTGGTGTGCCTGGCTGTACAGGGTGGGGGATCCCAGTTTACTTGCGGCTCCATAGGGGGTGCGCTACATTGGCTTCCACACACACAATGAGTGCAGGCGGGGAAGTCCTAATAATAAACATATACCCCGATTCTAAACTCATAAGCCAGCTGTCTTCTGTATTTCAGATACCTGCACAATGCCATGTGGAAAAAAGACAAGGAGGAACGTGCCCAGGAGGTGAAAAAGATGGAAAATTTGAAAAGAAACATTCTGGAAATGGACCAAGAGGCTCTGCTAAATATGGCAGTGAGTCCCTGAGATCCGGTCCCTATGTTGTGTTATGTTGCTTGCACTCTGTTCAAGGTCCACTTTTTCAGCCTAACCCTTACTAAAGCTCAGCATACACTGCAAAAAAAAAAAGGGAACTAAGAGACAATATACTTAACTCTCCTCCGGCTTCCGTGGTTCAGGGGATGATGTCATCATCCTGCCAATAAGATCCCATAGAAACGGTAAACACTGAATCTCACAAGAAGACACCGTTGCTTTCCCCTAAAGTCATTCCTCCTTAAAAAAATGAACCACTTCCTGACCACCTGCCTGCAACGTACTGTAGATGGGCGGATGGTATAGGCCAGTGATAGCGAACCTTGGCACCCCAGATGTTTTGGAACTACATGTCCCATAATGCTTAACTACACTGCAGAGTGCATGAGCATCATGGGAAATGTAGTTCCAAAACATCTGGGGTGCCAAGGTTCGCTATCACTGGCCTATACCATCCGCCCATCTACATCATCACTGGTATAGGCAAACAACGTACCCATACATCACTGCCTACTTCTGGGTTTAGGCCAAGCACATGTGCGCCCCCCCTTGACGGTACCCGCTGTGAGCAAATCCAGGCCAACGTTTCACAGCCGGGACCTGCTGATCAGCTGTATCCAATCATAGCTCAGAGCTCTGTGTTTACAATCAACACAGAGCTCTGTACAGAGGGAACGATCTCTCTGTTTATGAAATGTAGAGATCTATTAGTAAAAGCAGCACACTTTACATATAGACATACATTTAACCTGTTGATTGCCCTAGGTGTTAATCCCTTCCCAGCCAGTGTCATTAGTACAGTGACTGTGTATAGTATTAGCACTGATCACTGTATTAGTGTCACTGATGATGTCAGTGGCAGTTAGTAAATTCCAAGGCTGAGAAGGAGGCGTGGCTTGCCCCAGAAACACGTCCCTATTGGCTGTCACGATCATTGGGCTGACAGGACATTCACACTGGCAGGAGGATTCATCCTTGGAATCCATCGCAGTTTTGGATATACTCCAACAGCCGTCTCCACTCCAGACTATCTGGCATCAGTCTCCTCTGGACCTCATGGAACCCCTAGAAACCTTTGGAGAAACCCTAGGGGTTCCACAAAAATATGTTTAAGTAGTGGGGGCTGTAGTATGTTCCTCACAATTGTTTGAACTGAAAAAGTCACTTAGACGAGTGGTGAAATGTCCCTCCTCATCACTGCTAAACAAGTTGAGTTGGATGTGACTATAACTAGCTATTGCTGTAGTCTCATCCAATGATATTGTTTTTTCTGGAAAGTACTTTTTATGGTTGTGTAGTGCTACCCCAGAAGGAGCCACCTGTATTTTTCCCCCTTTTTGGCAACTTTGTACCCAGCACTGCACTTGCTGTCAACTATGGATAATTGTATACAATTAAAATTGATTCATGTGTGGAAGATAAATTCAAATACAAGGCTGCTAATTATTAAGCTGTCTGATGTGCATATAGAAAAACATTTAAACTCATAAGCTATAAATCTTAAAAAACATCTCGGAGGTATAAGCTTGGGAATATAAAAAAAATGAGTCTATGACTAACACTGTTGAGAATATCAAGGCTGCCTCTCAGAAGGGGCTGGGAACCCGAACGGACACTGCAAAAGAAGAGGGTAGGGGGAAAGAGACGTCAATCCGCCAATAGTGTAATATGTTTTTATGTATGAAAATGTAAATCCAATAAGATGCACTCACAAACGTCCATAAGGAATAAGCATTTAACACACTCCAGACCAATCATCAGTGGGGAATCCGTGAAGGGCTGAAGTCGCCAAGATGACAAGTCTGCTACAGGGATCCGTGTAGAGGTCAGCGTGAGCCGCCGGGAAGCCTCCACAAGGAAAATAGCTGTCAGAGGAGCTATCAGATGCCTGTGATGAAGGAGCCAATCAGGGATGTGTTTCGGAGGCTAGGTACTGCCTCCTTCATTAGCCTAATCCTGAAGTTGATGAAGGAGGCTGGTACCTAGCCTCCGAAATGCATCCCTTATTGGCTCCTCTGACAGCTTCATGGCTATTGGTAACACTATAGACGGGTTGGCGCCTCTCTTTCCCCCTACCCTCTTCTTCCCCCATTCCCCAATTTTTCCCCACAGCAAGGCACAAGGTAGATTCAAACAGCCAGGTGCACACACACTTCCACTAGCTGTCTTCAATGACCAGTTGAGGGGTTTTGTTTTTGTTGTTTTATTTTTGGAGAGCTTGGATAGGGAAGGGGATTTAGTGGGATACTCCAAGGAATAGAACTATTCACATTTGAGGGCATATAACTCTCAGTTAAGCTCTGGTGAAGTCATTTCTAGAAGCAGGTAGCAGACTTCTCCTAAGAAGTAGCACCAAAGTAGTTTCAGGAGTGAGCAGAGTCTCTTAGCAGTAGTAGTAGCAGGGCAAAGCTCCTCAGGTACAAAACAGTTCTAGTAGACTGCTTGGCAGTCCAAACATAGTAGAACTTAGCAAAATCTAATGCAGTAGCAAACACTGGACAAGCTCTCCAGAACACCAGCCAGTGTTCCCTTTAGCAAAAAAATAGCCGATCTTATAGCACAAGAGGAGTGGCAGCAGCCCAAAAGTCTCAAAGATCTCTCAGCAGTCTATACTCACAAAATGCCCAGGGAAAGCTGATTATCTCCTTCCAACTGACACTTTTCTCCAGTGATATCAGACCAGATCTTCAGCAGAAAGCCCCTCAGTCAGCTTTTAGTAGAACCAGGATCACTCTCACTAACCTCAGATCGCCCACCTGAGGCCTCATGGCAGCAGGTGCCAGGGGAGGCAGCAGTCTCTCATCTAGCTGGTGCAATCCACACCAGGGAAAGACCCCAGTGCTTGGTGCATCCATAGAATAAATACCCCCTCTCAGCATCCTCTAGGGCAGGGGGTCTCTAAACTGTGACATGCGGGCCGAATGTGGCTCTTTGCTTGCCTTTATCCAGCCCTTGGGGCCCCACTGACACCAAAGACAGGGCATTATTCCTCCCACTGACACCAGAGATGGGGCACTATTACTCCCACTGACATCAGAGATGGGGAACTAATTCTCCCACTGACACTAATTATGGGGCACTGTTTCTCCCAGACATCAAGAATGGGGTACTATTCCTCCTACTGACACCGATTGTGCCATTTTTTTTACTTCCGTTGATCATCAAGCCTACGGCATTGTTTACACCCACTGATGCCAGGGCATTTTCCACTTCCATTGGCCAGAGTCCACCCTCCCTAAGGTTTTAATGGTAGTAAATTGAAACTTTGCTTCAAATGTTTGGAGACTCCTGCTCTAGGGCCACCCTTCCTGGGATTGACTTGCGCGGCATTATTATTCATGCTGTGTTCTGCATAGTGTCCACCTATACATCCAGAACCTTCCTAGGTTGCTTGGATACAGGTGAGGTCAGAGACAGAACCAAACAGCGGCCAATCACAGCTCTCTGTGAAGCAGAGAGCTAAGTAATTGTGCCTAGCAATTCTCCTGTTAAACAGGAGAACAAAAACTATATTACACTTATCCTATCACCTACCTAGGAGGGTGCTTCAGTTGTAAAATATTCCATTCAGCTAACAAATAGCAAAATTTAAACTTATTAAACAATTATCACTTTATATGTTTCAGAAAAGTCACTTAATCCCTCATCAGACCTGTTTCTGTGAAGGCACAAAGACCCAGAAACCGCCAGAAAAAGCAAGGGGTTTTTCCATAAAAAGTGGAGTCTTACCAAAATCCAAACTGGGCCGAATGTCTTGTAAGCTGTTACCTGGGAAGGAGCAACATGAGAAAAAGTCTTCCATCTCTGAGAGTTCAGACAAGGATACCAAGAAGAAAAGGACAAATACCATGGCTATGTATGGGGAAGAAGAAGGAACCAAGAAACATGAAGGTAGTGGAGAGCACTCTGGAGTAAAGCCGGTCTGCCAATGCTGCCAATGGAATCCAAGTTATAATCCGACAATGCCTCCAGTCACAGATATTTACCGAATTCCTACACTGCGGCTGGGCATTGACCCTGAAGATGTCACCGGACCGGACTTAAGTTATGTAATCACACTTGACAGAGATGAGCGTGGCCAACCACAAATCAAAACAATTCAAGGACAAGTTGTCCCCTCCCAGCTTAATTTGCCATATGAGACCATTCAGAGGTGCCTGTTCCCTAAGACTTGTCCGAAGGAAAGGATCTGCATGCCAAATGCGTTTAAGGCCAACCATGTTTTTGATGTGCCCAAAAAGCAACAGCCTCGGGAGGGTAGAAAACCAGTTTCAGAAATCTCATTCCACTTGAGGCAAAGCCTTGATTCTAGGCTCAGGAAGGCCAACAAACCTATCTACTGCTGACCAGGAAATAAAGAGGTGCAAAGATTCCTTTAGTTCCCACTTCCTATATGCAAATACACTGCCTGGCCAATAAAAAAGTCGCCACCAAAAAAAAAAGGTCACACACTCTAATATTTTGTTGGCTTTGATTACGGCACGCATTCGCTGTGGCATTGTTTCGATAAGCTCCTGCAATGTCACAAGATTTATTTCTGCCCAGTGTTGCAATAACTTTTCACCAAGATCTTGTATTGATGATTGGAGAGTCAGACCACTGCGAAAAGCCTTCTCCAGCACATCCCACAGATTCTCAATGGGAATAAGTTCTGGACTCTGTGGTGGTCAATCCATGTGTGAAAATTATTTCTCATGCTCCCTGAACCACTCTTTCACAATTTGATCCCGATGAATCCTGGTTTTGTCATCTTGGAATATGCCCGTGTAATCAGGGAAGAAAAAATCCATTGATGGAATAACCTGGTCATTCAGTGTATTCAGGTAGTCAGCTGACCTCATTCTTTGGGCACATGCAGTAACTATCCAATAGGAGAGTTACTGCATGCTTATTTTAGTTAGTTGCTTAGTTATTTCCAGGTGGGGACTTTTTTTGGCCAGGCAGTGTATATCATAGTTTTAAGAGCTGTTAATGTTGAATAAAGATGAATAAAGACACTAGTCCATCCAGTGCCACCTGTGTAATTAGTGTGTATGTGTTAATGTAGATAATCATTTCCCATATCCCTGTATATTGTGTTCACTAAGATGCACATCCAAGAGTCCAACAAGCCCTGCTTATTTTTGTGTTGTCAACAAATACTGAGATTCAGCCATCTATACCAACCTCTATATTATTTATGAATAAATTAAACAGAATTGTTCCCAGGACAGAGCCTTAGGCTGGCCATACACCATACAATTTTCTTATTCAATTTCCTTTAGATTTACCTTCAACTATGTAGTGCAAGGGCCTGCCTGATTGCATACAAATTGAAAGTGTTCAGGTTTGAACTTATATTATATGGTTTTGGTAAATCTAAAGGAAAGTTGAACAAGAAAATTGTATAGTGTATGGCCAGCCTTAGGGTACCCCGCTTACCACTCCAGACCAGTCTGAGTAATGCCTGACTTTATGCCAAAAGTACAAATCTGAAACATCATAAAGTGTAGGTCAGCATAGTAATTATTATAGTAATTACACTATATAACCCAAAGTTTCTGGACACCCGACCATCACACCTACCCATATGGTCAATAGCATGTAGACACCCCTCCATATTATTGAGTTTAGGTGTTTCCAGTAAATTGCACTGTTAGTACTACAGTACACAAAGACATTCTAGATCATGGAAAAGATCAAAGATAGCCAGGGTGCCATTTTGTTTTAAAAAATAAATTAAAAAGGCGCCCCCCCCCCCAAAAAAAAGTAAGAATGGCATGAGAAGAAGAAATATGAAATTAAACAAATGTCACTGTAAACCTATAAACTTAACCTACCTTACAGTGGTTTGAAAGCCTTAGGCCCCTTTCACACATACAGTCCGTTCAGTTCATCAGTTCAGTCACGTCAAAATGTATCAGTTTTTCATCCGTTTTTCATCAGTTGTCATCAGTTGTTATCCGTTTTTCATCCGTTTTTCGTCAGTTGTTATCTGTTTTTCATCCGTTGTCATCCGTTTTTCATCCGTTGTCATCCGTTGTCATCCGTTTTTCGTCAGATCCGTTTTTTTGACGGATAAAAAATAGGGCATTCATCCGTTCAAAAAAACGGACATTGACGGAAGCGGATGAAAACGGATGTTAACTGATGATCATCCATTGTCATCCGTTTTTACATAGAGATACATTGATGTCCGTTTTTCATCCGTCAACGGATGGATGAAAAACGGACAAACGGATAGCATGTGTGAAAGGGGCCTTAAAGTGATTGTAAAGAAAAAAAAAATATTTACCAAAAAACAAGTCATACTTCACTGCTCTGTGTAGCGGTTTTGCATAGAGCAGCCTTCCCAGGTCCCTCGCTGACGCTCTGGACCCCTCCCTCTTGCCGAATGCCCCCATAGCAAGCAGGTTGCTGTGGGGGCACTCGTGTGTGCTCGCTCCCAAAAGAGGTCTCTCCGTCCATAAGACACAGAGAGCACGGCTCAGCCAGACCCTGCCCCCTGCTCCCGCCTCACTGGCAGTGATTGACAGCAGCGGGAGCCAATGGCATCTCAGCCAATCAGGAGGGAGAGACCCAGGAGAGCCTCGGGTCTTGTGCACATCACTGGATCAAGATCGGGCTTGATAAGTATTAAGAGGGCTGTTGGGGGGAGCTGCACACCGAATGCATGAAGGTAAAAAAAAACCTTCAGCCTTTACAACCACTTTAAGATTTTTTACCCAAAAGCATTGTATGCAATGTTATGAATTCAGATCGCCAACATATTAAGTGTATTTTGTACCTCTTAACATTTAGGTATGAAAAATGTAAGCATGTGCAACCAAAAGAAAGAACAAATATAAATATAACTTAAGCACAAACTTTTTTTTTTCTTAACCACTTGAGTACTATTCTGTATATAGCCCTTCTTTACCAGGCCATTTTCCAGCACTGTGATAGTTTGACAGACAATTATGCACTCATTCACTGTACCCAGATTAATTTTATACTTAGGAATTAGCCCCCCGTTCACACTAAGGCGACCTGGTCGCCTCACAGGTCGCCTCCCATAGGGAAGCTGCGGACCCGTTCTAATAGGAGCGACACAAGTCGCTCCCACTTAGAAAAAGGGTCCGGAGCTTCTTTGGGGCGACCAGGAGGCGACCGCCATAGACTTCAATGTTATGAAGTCCATGGCGGCCGCTCCGAGGTCGCGGCGCGCTGCTCGCACCGCGATCTCGGAGGTCGCCCCGGGAAGTAGCGTCGCGTGTATGTGAACCGGCGCTTATACATTTATTTAGTAAACACTTTCTTACTATACAAAAATACCCCATAAATCTTCAAAAAAATCTGATGTTCTGGCTATTTATTCCATTTACCTCTAAAATGCCTTAACTGTACAAACACTAACAAAATTCTTTAGTTTAGGACAGGGGGGTCTCCCATCTTTCTACAAATTTACTGTCAGACTTTAGCAGGGCCAGACTGTGGCCAGTGGGAGTAGGAAATGCCCCAGTATCAGTGGGAGTAAGCAATGCCTGATTATTGGTATCAGTGGGAGGAATAGTGCCCCATTATTGGTATCAGTGGGAGGAATAGTGCCCCATTATTGGTATCAGTGGGAGAAATAGCGCCCCATCATTGGTATCAGTGGGAGGAATGGCGCCCCATCATTGGTGTCAGTGGGAGGAATAGCGCCCCATCATTGGTGTCAGTGGGAGGAATAGTGCTCCATCATTGGTGTCAGTGGGAGGAATAGTGCTCCATCATTGGTGTCAGTGGGAGGAATAGTGTTCCATTATTGGTATCAGTCAGAGGAATAGTGCCCTATAATTGGTATTAGTGGGAGGAATAGTGCCCCATTATTGGTATCAGTCAGAGGAATAGTGCCCTATAATTGGTATTAGTGGGAGGAATAGTGCCCCATTATTGGTGTCAGTGGGAGGAATAGTGCCTCATCATTGGTATCAGTGGGAGGAATAGTGCCTCATCATTGGTATCAGTGGGAGGAATAGTGCCCCATTATTGGAATCAGTAGGAGGAATAGTGCCCTATAATTGGTGTCAGTGGGAGGAACAGTGTCCCATCATTGGTGTCAGTGGGAGGAATAGTGTCCCATCATTGGTGTCAGTGGGAGGAATAGTGTCCCATCATTGGTGTCAGTGGGAGGAATAGTGCCTCATCATTGGTATACGTGGGAGCAAAAGTGCCCCATCGTTGGCATCAGTGGGAGGAATAGTACCTCGTTACTAGTATCAGTCGGAGAAATAGTGCCCCGTCATTGGTATCCGTGGGAGGAATAGTGGCCAGTCATTGGTATCCGTGGGAGGAATAGTGGCCAGTCATTGGTATCTGTGGGAGAAATAGTACCCCTTCAATGGTATTGGATGGAGGAAATGTGCCCCATTGTTGGCGTCAGTGGAAGGAATAGTTTTCCACCCTTGGCATCAGTGGAAGGAATAGTTTCCCACCGTTGGCGTCCGTGGAATAGTGCTTCAGGGGAAAAGGTAAGGAAAGAGCTGCATACAGCCCGCAGGTTGCAGTTTGGAGACCACTGGTTTAGGACAGAGTATACACAGTTTTTTTCAGGGCCGATACCAATTTTCCAGCCACCCTTCAGGCTGATATTCTGTACATTTAAAGTTTTTATTTTTACAGTCAATTTTTTTATTACTGTTATAAGGAATGTAAACCTCCCTTGTGGCAGTAATAGGTAGTGACAGGTACTCCTTATGGAGGATTCTGGGGGTCTATAAGACCCCAAACCCCTCTTCTGCACTTAAAAGCATTCAACGGCAAGTTTGGCTGTTTTGAATAATGTCATTTAAGGCTCCAGTAATCGGAAGTGATGTCAGGACATCGCTACCAAGTTACTACTTCGGAGACCCGATCAGGGCAGATTTTGGCTTTGTTTGGGTCTTCCGCCAGCCGACAGATGTGCCGGCTGGTCGCTCGGGCCTCCCAGTAGGACGGGAGACCCGGGTGGAGCAGAAGGAGGGGGGGGCGGCTGATTAGCCGCATCGGTTGTTATTACAAGAAAGCTGACCGTTTGTTCTAAAAAAAAAAAACAGTACCGGGTTGATGTCTGTAGCTGCAGGCCTCACTCCAGTACAGCCACTTGAACCAAGAATCGGCAAGTGTGTGACCGATACCAATACTTTATAAAAAAAAAAAAAAGTGAATATTGGCCCCACTAATAATTGATCGATCCCTAGTGCATGGTTAAGGATTACATAATGCACAGAACAGCTTCCAGATTTCAACGGTCAGTAGTTAGCACCCCTTATGGGGGTGGTTGGGTGGTGAATGCCTCTTTAGAGGTTGTTGGTAACGGTGTGTGCCTCATACTGTTGGTGGTCAGTGGCATTTTTCACCTCATACCATTGGTGGTCAGTATGCCCCCTTTATGATCAATCTGTTCTGTGATCTGAACTGTTTGTTTATGGTACTGGGTAATGTGTTTATTTTTTCTCCTCTTTGTTTTAGAGTCACAATAGGGAGTGAGAGGAAAGTGCAAAAAGGTGTCCCCACTGAGAGATTTCCCTATACCTGTCCTGATGACAACTGCAACTTCACAATTTTCAATGGTGACACGTAAACGAGGTGAATATGGGTTGAATCACCTCAGTATTAACCACTTAAGCCCCAGAGGATTTGGCTGCTCAAAGACCAGGCCCAATTTTGCGATTTGGCACTGTGTGACTTTAACAGACAATTGCGCGGTCACGCAACGCTGTACCCAAACGAAATTGATGTCCTTTTTTTCCCCCACAAACAGATTTCTTTTGGTGGTATTTGATCACCTGTGCGATTTTTACTTTTTGGCTATAAACAAATAAATGAGCAACAATTTCGAAAAAAATAACAATATTTTTCACATTTTTTAATATGAATTTCTCAAAAAAAAAAACAAAATATAAAAATCAAAATTTAACATTTTAGGCCAATTTGTTTTCTGCTAAATATTTTTAGTAATAAATAAAAAAAAAAAAAAAAAAAAAAAAAAAAAAAAAAAAAAGCAATAACCGTATTTTGATTGGTTTGCGCAAAAGTTATTGCGTTTACTAACTAAGGGAAAGATTTAGGTAATTTTTTTTTTTTTAACTAGTAATGGCGGCGATCTGCAATTTTTTTTGCAGGACTGCAACATTGCAGCGGACAGATCGGACACCTAACTGTCATTTTTGACACTTTTGGGAGTATCAGTGACATTACTGCAGTAATCAGTGCTATAAATATGCACTGTTACTGTAATAATGACACTGGCAGGGAAGGGGTTAACTTTATTGATCAGTGGGTTAAATGTATGCCTAGGGGCGTGATTCTAACTGTGGGGGGCATGGCTTGTTAGATCATAACAGAGACATACGATCCTACATAGCAGGATCGCATAGCCTCTGTCATGATCTAAGGGAGAATGACAGACGGCTGTGTTTACATCAGCCGTCTGCCTTTCTCCCTCTCCTGAGCGAGATCGCGAGTGGCCGGCGGTCACTCACGCGAGGAGGTCTGAACAAGCGGGGGCGGGAGCGCGCCTCCGGCGGCGCGCGCTCGCCCCCTACAGGCTCCTGGGCGAGCGACATAGCCCTACGTCGGTTTGCCCCGGAGCGGCTGACTGCCGCAGTAAATGTACTTGCGGCGGTCAGCAAGTGGTTAACTGGGTAATTGTATGCCATTTCCTGCCACAATTATAAAGTGCATTGTCAACTCAAACATTCTGACTAATGGTGTAGAATGGATCAGTTCTATGCATTTGATCTGGCCATACATTATACAATTTTCTTCTACAACTTTCCTTCAGCTTTACCAAAACCATATAATATGGAGGTCACACCTAAACACTTTAGATTTACCTTCAACTATGTAGTACAAGAGCCTGTCTGATTGCATACAAAATTGAAAGGAAATTGTATAATGTATGGCCAGCTTTCGTGACTATCCAGCGGTGGGGTCCTCTCGGGATCCAGAAAAGAAGTCTGCAGCAGTGAAGTCAGCGTGAGGGGGCTGTCGGGAGAAAAGGGGAGGGGTCTGGCGATTTGTCCAACCTTGATACAAGGCTCAACACCATAAAGACATGGAAAAACCACAACATTAAGAAATAATGACTTTATTTCACAGGCGCACTAAACCAGTGCAGTGAATTCACAAAGACTGGCAGGGTCCAGTATCTACCATGCTGAAAACACAATTTAAATTTGTTTTTAGTGTCTGCAGAGCTCAGTAAGAAAAACAAAAAAAAAAAACCTATTGGCACTAAACCGTTAAAAATATCTGGCGCATAGAATCTACCCTCGGTACCATAGATTTCCTTAAATTATTTCTATTCGAACCTCCGATAAGTTCAGCACAAGTTCTAAGAACTGTCACTTGTGTCCGGGGTGATCGCCGATACGCATCTAATGAGGAGATTCCTCAGCTGCACCCCAGTCCTTTGCAGAGAAGTTTAGTGATGTCGATCTCTCCTTCTGTCCAAGGATATCAAAGGGTTTTGAATTGCTGCAGCTTCTCCTCCCTAACAAATTAGAAAGCTTTCAGATGTCTAGAAGGCCCAGGCCAGGCGTCCAGTAGAGGGCACTTTCTGTATTCCCGCTCGCTCTTGTCCGCTCGCTCTGTCATGTGATTCAGCATGGCTGCCTTACACAGGTTTTCTCCACATTGTCCCGACAACTAATGAGCCTTAGTATATTTTCTGCCTGCTGGGAAGAATGGCTTCCTTGATGAAGGAGAAGATGACCAGTATTCCCGAGCGCTTTCCTCTTTTACCCTTCGTGAAATAGTTTGACACGACATCATCTGTCAACAGAAATGACAACATTGTAATACATGTTAGAAATGGGTTTGTGGTCTTCTACCACCATACCACATCCTAAACCTGTGACAAAAACCAGTAGAGGCCACCAATAGGCATTATTCTACAAAAAACACACCCCCACCAACTTTAGAGGTACATCATTGGACAAAAAATGATAAAATCACACACTTATCCTTAAAAGAGAAGTATGGCTTGTTTTTTTTCCATATAAATACTTATCTAGGTAGATGCAGTATCGGATCGATGCTGCATCTGTCCCCTGGCACCTCTACACGGAGAACCAAGCGATTGGTTCTGACAGCTGCTGACTGTCAGTCACCGCTCTCTGCTCTGCCCCCTCCTCACTCACTGGAGGGCTGGACGTTGGAGGAGCGGGGAGCAGCAGGCTCAGCCTGTCGTTCTAGGTACCTGGTGGATCCCGACTTCCATTGTTGTGATGACGCAGTGCCAGGACCTAGCCGATCCAGACTTCCATTGTTGTGATGATGCGGTGCTTGGACCGACTTCTGTGATGTCAGCAGAGAGCGGACTTCAGCCCGCTCTCTGCTGAAAAGGGGGCACAGGAGTGCAGAACGAACTGCATTCCTGTGATCCATAGGAGATGTACAGCCAAATGAGCTTTGGCTAAACTTCTCCTTAAACTAGTTCGACACTGGGCCCTTTTACCCCCCTTCCTGCCCAGACCAATTTTCAGCTTTCAGCATTGTCACACTTTGAAGGACAATTGTGCGGTCATGCAACACCGTACCCAAACTACATTTTTTTTTTTTTTTTAACTTTTTACACAGATATAGCTTTCTTTTGGTGGCATTTAATTCCCATTTTTTTTTTTTTTTTTTTATTTAGCAAAAAATAAAGGCAGAAAAAAAAAAAACATCCGTTTTACAATTTTGCAAATAGGCCAAGAGTGTATTCTGCTACATTTCTTTGGTGAAAATAACCCAAAATCAGTGTTTATTATAAAGAGTCCACAAACTATGGTATATATCTGAAAATCAATATTTCTCGAGGCCCGAAAATGCAGACAGTACACATCCCCCCCCCCCCCCCCCCCAAATGACCCCTTTTTGGAAAGTAGACAGTCCAGAGTATTTTTTTTGAAGTTGTAATTTTTTGTCACAATTTTTTGGAAAGTTTTGGCAAAACATTTTTATCGAATGAAAGTGTGCATTGCTGTGTTAGCTGCGATTGGCCACAGCTAATCACATGGTACAGATGGGCTTTGATTGGCCTGTCTGTACCATGTGCTCACTGTGACTAATCACAGCTATCAATACAATTGTACACAATAAATGGTATGAAAGGAAGCCATCCATTGTTTACAATTCTCATGTGATCTGCTGTGATTGGTCACAGCGATCACATGGTACCAGCAGTGGGCCGGTGTTCCGTGAAAAAACCATACCCGTGAGAAAACCATACCCTCGTCACTTCCGGAGGGTATGGATTTCTCACGGTACTTAAACTTGCGCGTTTACATTAAAACAGCTCCTCTGCATCATGGCTCATCTCCGCTCCTTCCCCTCTCACTTCCCTGATCTCAGGTAATAAATATAAAAGCGGCTCACGGAGCCGTCATTTTCATCTCATACACCCGCCGCCGCTTTTATATTTATTACCCGCGATGAGGGAAGTGACAGGGACAGGAGAGGACATGATTGATGTTGCAGCCGAAGTGTTTTTATTTAACCGCCGCAAGCATTACATTCCACACAGTGCCGTGAAAAGTTCAGGCCCTCCGAGCATGCGCACTTCTCAAATTCTTTGCTCTTCAATTACGTTTCCGGGGCTCTGAGCATGCGCACTGCTGCGCTGCTCAGCTGTTTCAGACAGGAAGTGACGACGGTATGGAATTCTAACGTTACACCGGTACACTGAACAGTGATCAGTTAGAGCAGTGTTTCTCAACTCCGGTCCTCAGGGCCCACTAACAGGCCAGGTTTGCAAGAAAACTAAAATACATCACAGGTGATATCATTTGCTGCTCAGTGATTGCAGTATTCTAGTCTGCATCTCCCCAAGGTAATACTTAAAATCTGGCCTGTTAGTGTGCCCTGAGGACCGGAGTTGAGAAACACTGAGTTAGAGTGACAGATCATGCCGGGGGCACGTGGGATGATTTCATCTATGCCCCATTCTAGGCCATGTTTACCAGCACAGGGATACACAGATGCGTGCATCCCTGTGCTGAAAGTCTCATAGCTGTCTATTGGGATACAGTAGCTGTACAGACAAGTCGCTGCTCCCAATAGGACATCTATGCGGGTGCACCGCCCTGATCGCACCCAGGATGGAGCAGAGCTTTTCTGCTCTGGCTGTATTCAGACGCACTCCGCTATGACTGCTGAGGAGGAATGGCCACACACTGATACAAATTTTTTGAACTTTTCCAAATAACTTTTAGATAAAATAGGAACCCCGCACACCAAGTGTTGACTCAGAAGAATGCTCACCTCCGTGCTGTACTGTAGATGGAAGTACATTTTCTCCTGCAGACAGCGACACGAAGAAGGAAAACGGGATGAGCCAAAGGCAGAAGGTGAAGTAGGCCAGAACCTAGAAGAAGAAAAAACAGAAATACGTCATCCCTGTTCATTGCACCACAGTACAAAATGATCATTGTGCAGGACAAAGAAAGTCTGCAGACATGGGACAAAGTCTAACCCTTCCCCATGCTTCCACACTCTGTGTGGTTCCTTTATCATTTTTCTTTTTTGGCATACATGCGCCCCTATGAAAACAGAATTTCAATGTGCGCCAATGTAGAAATGTTGTACAGCTTGTACTCTTCTATGCAGAGGAGGGCGGCCTTATATTCCCATTACATTGGCAGCCTCTGCTTCCCTTTGGCCTTTTTTTAAGCTCAGCTGAACCTTCTGCATGTATTACTGTTATACAGCCTGGCTGTATATACAGGTATACACTTTTCTTTTAGGGTTTGTTTTGCAAGGGTTAAAATATTGTGTGCTAGCAAGCATGCTGGAGAGTCAGACAGGTTTTCTCTCACACAACACAGCCCCCAATTCCATCGCACAGCAGCGGTCTGGCTCTCAAACGTGCTTGCCAGTGCAAATGCATTTCCTGGTAGCCCCCCCCCCATCAAAAAGCTAAAATTTTTCTTTAAATACATACCCGTTTTCGTTAACCCCTTCCCACCTGGCCTATAGCGGATTGATGCCCTACCGTTCTGAGTGGACATCATAGGAAGTCTTGCAGAACCGGCTGCTTGTGCACGCCCCTGGGGAGTGCAGCGCATCATCGGTCACGTTAAAGAGCCTATAGGTCCTCTCACATGGGCATTCTGCCAGGCAGACTCGGTTTTGTTCAGCAGGGGATCGATCCGCTGGTTTCGCTGAGCAGGCGAGGACAGGTCCGTCTCTGCTTAACGTAAAATCCATTTCTCTGATGTTCATTGACAGTCACAGCTCCTGATCTTCTTGACCATTGGGTTATACTGCCTCCAAGAATATAACTGTAGTCTCCAAGGTGCGTCGGCGACCAGCCGCACCAGGTCGGCGTACTAAGACTGGCAAACCAAAAACCAAAACCACTAGAATGACCAGAATTCCTTCTGCCTCGATCCTGCGCAAGAGTCTCAAAAGAAACTTGAGAGGGAAGGAGTAAACAAGAAAAACAAAATCACACAATAGTGGCGCCAGGGGGCAACCAGCACGTCAGTGGCACCTGACTGTGCCACAAACCTATGCACCTTCCTGTTGAGCCAAGACGCCAACAGATCCACCTCGGGGGTGCCCCACCGGAGACACGGCTGATGAAACACCTTCGGATGAAGGGACCACTCCCCTTAGTCCAACGCCTGCCGACTGAGATAATCCACCTGCCAATTTTCCACCCCTGGAAAGGGTACGCCAGAGGGCAGGAGCGAAACATTCTGCCAACCTCCAGAGCTGCCAATACACTTCTTGTTCCACCCTGGTGATTGACATGAGCCACGGCCGTGGCATTGTCCAGTTGCATTCGCACAGGTCACCCCTGAAGGCGATCCGTCCAATGATTCAGACACAGCCTGATCGCTCGGAGTTCCAGGACATTGATCAGGAGTCTGGACTCTTCCAGTATCCATACTCCCTGAGCGGAGTTCCAACCCAGGACACCTTCCCACCCAGACAGACTGGCATCTTGGTGACCACTGTCTAATACAGGAGGAGAAAAGATTTACCCTGGCGAAGAGCTGGAGAGCGAAGCCACCAGATCAGAGACCCTTTCCTTTTTCGGCTCAGCTGGATTTGATTGTCCAGAGACTTCGAACACTTACTTGTCCCATTTGGCCAAGATCTCCCTTTGCAGGGACCTCGTATGGAACTGTGCAAACAGGACCGCCTCGAAGGTAGAACGCTTTAGTCCCAGCACCCTCATGCAAGTCCGGAAGGATGACAACCTGCTGGACAGCAAGAGATGAATCGCAGCATGCAACTTCTGGAGTTTGTCAAGAGGAAGAAACACTCTGGCTAGAGCGGAGTCCAGAGTCAGACCCAGATAGCCAAGTTTCGTGGAAGGAACCAGAGCAGACTTCTGAAAATTCATAAGCCAGCCAAACTCCCTCAGAGCGCGTATAGTGAGGACAACATTGTCCAGAGAAGTCGGAGACTCTGCTCACAGGAGAAGGTTATCCAGGTAGCCCAGCACTGCGATCCCTTGCTGACGTAACAATGCCAGCACCAAAGACAACACTTTTGCGAAGACCTGAGGAGCAGAGGCAAGACCAAAGGGTAACGCCACAAACTGATAATGCTCCTCTCCCACGGCAAAGCGGAGGAAGCATTGGTGACATATTGGAATGTGTAAGTAAACGTCCTTGATGTCGATAAGAGGCAAGGAAATCCCCCTTATGCAAGGATGCCACCACCGTGTGAATAGACTTCATTCCTAACTTCTGTACCCACACAAAGCAGTTCAGCCTTGAGATCCAGAATTGGACGCACCTTACCTTCTTTCCTCGGGTTTGAATAAAACCCCTGAAAACGCTGCGGGGGGGGGGGGGGGGGGGGAATTAGGATCAGGAACAATTACCCCTTGAAGCAAAAGGTCTTGCACCGCCCTAATGAGGGCTTGCAATCGGTCGCACATTGAAAGGAAAGAACCTCTCGGGAGGGTAACACTTCTTCGTGGACCCACTTGTCTTGCACCAAGGAGGTCTGTGGGTCCGAAAACCAGCAAAGAGGTCCTCCCACCTTAGGCACGGGTGAGGACGCACCTTCATGCAGAAGGAGCCTTGTCTGTGGGTCTGGAGAAACCAGCTTTGGACTTGTCAGACCAAGTTCGCTTGGATCCTCTCAAAGAGGCCTTGAAAGGCTTTGAACCCTTGTAAGCAGAACCTGAGGGACGAAAAAAACTTAATTTGAACCAAGGATGACAGGCCACGTCTGCGACGAGGTTCATTACCCTTACTAGCCTGTGGAAAAAAAGGTGCTCTTCCCACTGTGAGAGACTCTTAATGGTGTCATCCAGGGTAGCTCCAAACAGGTGATCTCCTAGAAAAGGAAGATCAGTTAAGTCTTTTTTAGACCAACATTTGAGCCACAAAACACGCCTAAGGATCACTGCCAAAACAGACAGTTTAGAAACCAGGGGATCCAAAGATGCATCACAGATAACCTGCAGTCCCTGGACCAACTTGTCCGCCAGCTCCGAAAAGGCAGGGGGGAGCTGCTCACCCTCCAGGTCACAACGTAAAAGCTTAGCCCACTCGGTTAGAGTTTGAGACACCTGGGCAATCGTGAAGACCGGTCTGAGTGCCGAGCCAGCCACAGTGAACATACTGCTGGCCACAGCCACCGCCTTTCTGTCAGCCGGATCCTTAAAAGCCGGCGATTCTTCTACTGGAATCATGGTTGCCTTATTCAACCTGGAAACCGGGACCCACCAGCGGTAGCACAGTCCACTTCTTAAGGAGGGACTCTTCAAATGGGTACCTCATTGCGAATCACTTAGGGACCACAAAGGGACGTTTTGGACGTTCCCACTCTTTTGCGACAAATCTGTCAAAATAGGACGGAAACACCTTCGCCACTCTAGACGGCTTGTAAGTACCAAAAGGGAACCGGTGCCTCCACTAGCCACAGAGCACCCGCCGATCCTGCAGCAGAGAGAGGGAGAGGACTCCACCAACCCAAACTGAGCACCTATAGCAGAGATTGGGAGTATACCACCTGGGACTGCCCATAGGCATTGTCAAGTTATTTTTCTGCCTAGTGTCCTTCTCCTGTAGGGGGCAGTATAACCCAATGGTCAAGAAGATCAGGAGCTGTGTCTGTCAATGAATGAAAGAGAAATAGGGTTACCATTCGTCTGGTATTCACGGACAGGATCGGATTGCTGCAGGTGTCAGCGGACAGGTTACCGCTGGCATCCACTGTCCCATAGGGTTGAATGGAGCGTCTGATCAGGTCTGCCCGGAAAACTGAAAGGCCTATGACATATGATTTTTACCATGTGATCAGCTGTTCCCGTCCCTCATGCTGACCGCGTGTGAAGAGAGCCCATAAGCAGCATTCCTCAGTGGGGACTGATAATCAGAAACAGAGTTACAGATCAGTCAGTGCAATCAGTGTCCTTGACAGATTAGGAGTAAATCTCTCACTAAACCCTATGTGTCTGCTGAGAGAGGATTGTGGCTCCTCATCCTTTTGTAGGAGCCTCTTCTTTACACTCCAACAAGCTGCCTTGCATTATGTATTGGACATTCTGCTGTGTTTGAGTTAAAGGCACACTCCAAACATTTCATTCAAGTAAACATGAGGGCACAGCTTACAGGCACAATGTTTCCAACACCCTGGTCCTGATTCTCTGTACCCGGCCGCATCATCTGCATATTTCTGTCCCCCATTTACAAGCCAATAAGCAGAAACCTGGGCTGACTGTAAACATAGTCGCCCTCTTTTTGAAAATGCAAGTTGCCCCATTTACAAGTAAATCCTTTTCCAATGGTAATGGGTATCAGAAATTAATTTGCGTCTAAAATTACATCAATGGGGATGCACAGAATACAGCGGCTATAATCCAACAAGGTGGTTGTACAGAAGACCCTCAGTAGATCAGAGTAGAAATTCAGGTGGTCCCTGTTGAACTGATTGAATTTTGATGTGTATGGCCAAGCTTTATACCACTACCATGACCTTGAGCGAAGCAAGGGGTCAGCAGAACGAACCAATGTGTGCTTTCAGCAAATTGCCTAAGAATCCAACACTTCCAGAAGTGTCCTCATGTGGCAATTTCATTAGTACTGTATGCCTACTGCAGATTCCTTCGCCCTTCCAAATCTCACCACCACCCCCTCCCTCTGGTCAGGATGTCATCCTCAGCCCCCATTGCTTATTACCCTCCGTCGAGGGAATCAATTTTATATGATTCTACCTCTAAACCAGGCATCATAAAATGAGGGACAGTGATCAGACCTGGACGAGTCACTGTTCCACTTGGACCGTTGCGGTCACACCACTTAAGGAGCCACTTTTATCCCCCTCAGCTTCCACCGCTGTCATTCTCATAACAGGGCGGAGAGCGGGAGGCAGTACGGTTCTAGATGGGGGGGGGGGGGGGGCGGAAGGCCCTCTAACACTGGACAGGGGATGTGCGAACTGCCAAAGTTAACTTTTTCCACAAACAAGCTGGCAATTGGTGGTTAGGGAAGGGAAACGTGAGACCGTAGCCATTTCCGGGTTAGAGGAGCGCTGTGCGATCGGCAGTGCTCACAACCCCGCTGGATATAATTTTATGAGAAAGGCGATTGTTTTATGGAGATTCTAGTAAGTGCAATTCTTTTTAATAAAGCGACATGTTTAGATTTACTGCACCATGAGAGTCTCTTTTTATTTCCACCCATGTTTGCCACCTGATCCGAGCTATGCTATAAGGGCTTGATACTGGAACACCTATTGTGTAACAGAGGAGCTGAGGATCGTGCACTGAGTGGAGATATGTCTATGTGACCCCCTATAATCAAGGGGTCATATATTTCCGGTAAGGAGTACCTTACTAGATCACTGGGTGAAGTGTGGAGGTGAAAGCTTAATCTGCACGAATATCAAGTCTCTGCTAATTTGTGTGACACCAAAGACATGTGGACTGTTTGATGCTGCATATGGACTGTTTGCACTTTATAATGTTTAGCACAGATTGATTGATTTTTTGATTAATACCAATCATGAATTTTTGAAATAAGGTCTAATATCTGCACAGGCACTTAAGTTTGAGCGCGACACTTTCCTTCTTTTAAATAATTGGTGGTTAGAACCACTCTGCATCCTAGCAACCAATCACCTGCTGGGTTAACTTGTAAAGTTAACTTTGAAAGCTATCAAAGCTACTGTGCCTTCCGTCCTGGATAACCATGTAAGGTAGAAGAATGAAGGGGGTGTGTGATATAAAGTGGGATTCAGAACACCACTGTGATAGGGATGGGGGTGATATGAAGGGGGGGGGCCCTGGGAACACTCACGTGAAAGGGGGGGGGCCCAGGAACACTCACGTGAAAGGGGGGGGGGGAAGAGGGGTCTGGGAACACTCACGTGAAAGGGGGGGGGGGAAGAGGGGTCTGGGAACACTCACGTGAAAGGGGGGGGGGGAAGAGGGGTCTGGGAACACTCACGTGAAAGGGGGGGGGGGGAAGAGGGGTCTGGGAACACTCACGTGAAAGGGGGGGGGGGGAAGAGGGGTCTGGGAACACTCACGTGAAAGGGGGGGGGGAAGAGGGGTCTGGGAACACTCCCGTGAAGGGGGGGGAGGGGCCTGGGAACACTCCCGTGAAGGGGGGGGAGGGGCCTGGAAACACTCCCATGAAGGGGGGGGAGGGGCCTGGAAACACTCCCATGAAGGGGGGGGAGGGGCCTGGAAACACTCCCATGAAGGGGGGGGAGGGGCCTGGAAACACTCCCATGAAGGGGGGGGAGGGGCCTGGAAACACTCCCATGAAGGGGGGGGGAGGGGCCTGGAAACACTCCCATGAAGGGGGGGGAGGGGCCTGGAAACACTCCCATGAAGGGGGGGGAGGGGCCTGGAAACACTCCCATGAAGGGGGGGGAGGGGCCTGGAAACACTCCCATGAAGGGGGGGGAGGGGCCTGGAAACACTCCCATGAAGGGGGGGGAGGGGCCTGGAAACACTCCCATGAAGGGGGGGAGGGGCCTGGAAACACTCCCATGAAGGGGGGGGAGGGGCCTGGAAACACTCCCATGAAGGGGGGGAGGGGCCTGGAAACACTCCCATGAAGGGGGGGAGGGGCCTGGAAACACTCCCATGAAGGGGGGGAGGGGCCTGGAAACACTCCCATGAAGGGGGGGAGGGGCCTGGAAACACTCCCATGAAGGGGGGGAGGGGCCTGGAAACACTCCCATGAAGGGGGGGAGGGGCCTGGAAACACTCCCATGAAGGGGGGGAGGGGCCTGGAAACACTCCCATGAAGGGGGGGAGGGGCCTGGAAACACTCCCATGAAGGGGGGGAGGGGCCTGGAAACACTCCCATGAAGGGGGGGAGGGGCCTGGAAACACTCCCATGAAGGGGGGGAGGGGCCTGGAAACACTCCCATGAAGGGGGGAGGGGCCTGGAAACACTCCCATGAAGGGGGGGAGGGGCCTGGAAACACTCCCATGAAGGGGGGGGAGGGGCCTGGAAACACTCCCATGAAGGGGGGGGAGGGGCCTGGAAACACTCCCATGAAGGGGGGGGAGGGGCCTGGAAACACTCCCATGAAGGGGGGGAGGGGCCTGGAAACACTCCCATGAAGGGGGGGAGGGGCCTGGAAACACTCCCATGAAGGGGGGGAGGGGCCTGGAAACACTCCCATGAAGGGGGGGAGGGGCCTGGAAACACTCCCATGAAGGGGGGGAGGGGCCTGGAAACACTCCCATGAAGGGGGGGAGGGGCCTGGAAACACTCCCATGAAGGGGGGGAGGGGCCTGGAAACACTCCCATGAAGGGGGGGAGGGGCCTGGAAACACTCCCATGAAGGGGGGGAGGGGCCTGGAAACACTCCCATGAAGGGGGGGAGGGGCCTGGAAACACTCCCATGAAGGGGGGGAGGGGCCTGGAAACACTCCCATGAAGGGGGGGAGGGGCCTGGAAACACTCCCATGAAGGGGGGGAGGGGCCTGGAAACACTCCCATGAAGGGGGGGAGGGGCCTGGAAACACTCCCATGAAGGGGGGGAGGGGCCTGGAAACACTCCCATGAAGGGGGGGAGGGGCCTGGAAACACTCCCATGAAGGGGGGGAGGGGCCTGGAAACACTCCCATGAAGGGGGGGAGGGGCCTGGGAACACTCCCATGAAGGGGGGGAGGGGCCTGGGAACACTCCCATGAAGGGGGGGAGGGGCCTGGGAACACTCCCATGAAGGGGGGGGAGGGGCCTGGGAACACTCCCATGAAGGGGGGGGAGGGGCCTGGGAACACTCCCATGAAGGGGGGGAGGGGCCTGGGAACACTCCCATGAAGGGGGGGAGGGGCCTGGGAACACTCCCATGAAGGGGGGGAGGGGCCTGGGAACACTCCCATGAAGGGGGGGAGGGGCCTGGGAACACTCCCATGAAGGGGGGGAGGGGCCTGGGAACACTCCCATGAAGGGGGGGAGGGGCCTGGGAACACTCCCATGAAGGGGGGGAGGGGCCTGGGAACACTCCCATGAAGGGGGGGGGAGGGGCCTGGGAACACTCCCATGAAGGGGGGGGGAGGGGCCTGGGAACACTCCCATGAAGGGGGGGGGAGGGGCCTGGGAACACTCCCATGAAGGGGGGGGAGGGGCCTGGGAACACTCCCATGAAGGGGGGGGAGGGGCCTGGGAACACTCCCATGAAGGGGGGGGAGGGGCCTGGGAACACTCCCATGAAGGGGGGGGGAGGGGCCTGGGAACACTCCCATGAAGGGGGGGGGGAGGGGCCTGGGAACACTCCCATGAAGGGGGGGGGGGAGGGGCCTGGGAACACTCCCATGAAGGGGGGGGGGAGGGGCCTGGGAACACTCCCATGAAGGGGGGGGGGAGGGGCCTGGGAACACTCCCATGAAGGGGGGGGGGAGGGGCCTGGGAACACTCCCATGAAGGGGGGGGAGGGGCCTGGGAACACTCCCATGAAGGGGGGGGGAGGGGCCTGGGAACACTCCCATGAGGGGGGGGAGGGGCCTGGGAACACTCCCATGAAGGGGGGGGAGGGGCCTGGGAACACTCCCATGAAGGGGGGGGAGGGGCCTGGGAACACTCCCATGAAGGGGGGGGGAGGGGCCTGGGAACACTCCCATGAAGGGGGGGAGGGGCCTGGGAACACTCCCATGAAGGGGGGGAGGGGCCTGGGAACACTCCCATGAAGGGGGGGGGAGGGGCCTGGGAACACTCCCATGAAGGGGGGGGGGAGGGGCCTGGGAACACTCCCATGAAGGGGGGGGGGAGGGGCCTGGGAACACTCCCATGAAGGGGGGGGAGGGGCCTGGGAACACTCCCATGAAGGGGGGGGGAGGGGCCTGGGAACACTCCGGTGAAAGGGGGGGGGGGGAAGGGGCCTGGGACCACTCCGGTGAAAGGGGGGGGGGGGGAAGGGGCCTGGGACCACTCCTGTGAAGGGGGTGAGGGTGATTAGAAGGGCGAACGTAACCTAAGGAATTGAATTACAAAACAAAAACTAAATGGACCAATTACCAGCCAGTTTGAGTAGACCGGTTACAACATACCTCTGAAAAAGGGTAGTACTCTTCAGCAAAATACTGGAAAGCCAAGTAATGATTCAGCACCACCAGCACTGTAAAAAGAGATTGAGAGGTTTAGTGGTCAGACAAGTCTAATATAACCACCTATCTGGCACCTGAGGAAGTCAAAATAACAAGACCGTGGTTTGTGTCTGCTGGATGTACACGAGACACCAATCACACATCATTGTATAATATAATAATCAATAAATAAAAAGCTAACAGAGAGAGAAGAATTGTTATAAAAGGTAATACAGGTCACTGGAGCTGTACATTTTACTAGCTCGCCATGCCTGACAATTAGTTTCTAATTGCAATGATATGGTGTAACACCACAATGGCTGCAGGTAGAAGGATAGGCTGCAGAAAACCAAAGCCAGTGTAGATAATAATTGTGCTCACTGACAGCTCCTAATCCCAGTGATCAATGACCAGGAAGCCCCCATGTTACACCTCCATATGGAAGGGGTTAGGGGTTCGGAATGCTAGAACACAAAAGCAGCTCTTTGTTGTGGGCACATTTCCCGGTTGCAGATTTTTCCTCACTTCCTATATACTAAAACGTGGTCCCTAAATCAGGAAGTGAGGGGAAATCCCTCTAAATGGAGATTTAGATACCAGTAAAACCGGACAGGGATCCTAAACTTTCCCCATGCTATCCAAAACAAAAAAAAAAAAAAAAAAAAAAAAAGTTTTGGGTATAGACACACTTTAAAGACTTACGTCTTAGGCCCCTTTCACACATACGGTCCGTTTGTCCGTTTTTCATCCATCCGTTGATGGATGAAAAATGGACATCAATGCATTCCTATGGAAAAACGGACGACAACGGATGATCATCCATTTACATCCGCTTCCGTCAATATCCGTTTATTTGAATGCATGAAAGCCCTATTTTTCTTCCATTAAAAAAAAAAAAACGGATTGGAAGAAAAACAGATGTAAACGGACAAACAGTCCGTTTTTCATTCAATTTTAAACGGACCAAAAAAAAAAAAAAACGGACAAAAAAAAAAAAAAAAACGGACAAAAAAAAAAAAAAAAAAAACGGACAAAAATCTGATACTTTTTGACATGACTGAACTGATGAACTGAACAGACCGTATGTGTGAAAGGGGCCTTAAAGTGATATTACAGGCAATTTAATTATTATTATTTTTTTTAAATAAACAGGTCATACTTACATAGCCCCCTGACCCTCCTCTTCTCTGATCCCCCTGCTGGAGCTCCTGGCACCTCTCGCCTGCCGAGAACCCTCAGAGCTAGCAGCTTACTACAGGGACACCCAAACAGGCACACTCCTGAGCCGCTGCTCTGCATGTCCATTCCCACACAGAGCTGCAGCTCAGCCCTACCCCCCCCCCCCCTCTCTTCTCACTGACTGATTGACAGCAGCTGGAGCCAATGGCCCCCGCTGCAGTCTCAGCCAATGAGGAGGGAGAGCCCCTGGAGAGCTGAGGCTGCCGTGCTACAATGCTTGACTAAGATGGGCTCGGGGGGGGGGGGGTAGTGTGCCACACAAAGAAGGTTTTTTTTTAACCTTCATACATAGGAACGTTCGCATGACAGTAACAAAAAAAAAAAAATCTTCTGCCTGCTCAAAATATACCTCTAGGATTCCCAAAGGTGAATAGCAATAGTGTTGTCTATCTCCTGTTCCTCAAATGTACAATGTATGTATACACCATATCTACCTGTCTATTGTATTTGGGCATCTTGAACCTTAATAAAAAAAACTATGTTTAAAAAAAAAAAAAATAAAATAAAAAAAACCTTCTGCCTTTACAACCACTTGAAGCTGGGAGGACCAGACAAGATGAAGTCATGAGAAAACAATGAAATCGAAGCTTTCTGTAACAGAGAAGAGACTTACCGCATGAGAGTATGAAGTTGGGAGATGTCAGCATGATAAAAGGGAACGTCTGTAATAACCCGAAATACACCACATTGGTGAACAGTCCCACACCGATCATAATCCCAGGGAACTTCTCAAAGAAATACAGACCCATCAACGCACCTGTAGAGAACTGACAGAAACCCGCCATGGTCAGTGCTGACCTCACATTTACTAAACCAAACAGGAAGAAATCCCACAGCACACATCCACTGGAACTAGACTTATATTATACATCATAATTCCATTTTATATGTAATAACCTTAAAGCGGTGTTCCAGCCTCGCCCCTCCCCCTCCAAAAATGAGTCACATACTGTAGTTGCTGACTTTTAATATTAGGATACCTGTCCTGGAGTCCGGTGATGTCGGCACTGCAGCCGATGTTTCCATCGGCTGTCGGGTGCTGCAGCCACCATTGTCAGTGAGGGAACCCGGCAGTGAAGCCCTGCGTCTTCACGGGCGGGTCCCTAATGTGCAAAGCGCGCTGCACATTCGGATTGGCTCGGTGGCGGGGAAGGAGGGGGCCAAACTTCAGAGGGACAGCACCGCGGCGCCGTCTCCTGGAAGTGGGGGAAGGGTACCAGTCAAAAACAGGTACCTGTTTCCCCCCCCCCCCCCCTCCCCCCTGAAAGGTGCCAAATGTGGCACCGGAGGGGGGGGGGGAGGAAGCAAATGAGTGGAATTGCGGAAGTTCCACTTTTGGGTGGAGCTCCACTTTTGTTAAGAAAAAAAAACATTCCCCTCTGAGTGATCTTTGTACATTACAGAGATTTTAACAAACTTTGTTGCAGATTCTTACCCGGAAAAGCCATTTGTTGTGTGCAGAGTGAATCTAAATGGGAGTATCTTCTTCATTATTGATCAGCTTATGCACTTGCAGGGTTTTAATATGGAAAGTGGCAGAGTCTGAGAATGGATTAACTGTTAGGGACTACCTCACCAAAAATGTTATTTCTGTTGCAGAGGATGCCAAAAATCTGACTTGTATATTAATCACTTAAAAAAAAGTTTTATTAATTCTCATCAATTTTTACACTGTCCCTTTAATATATATATTTTTTTTTTTATCATCACTTATTCCTAGCACAAGAAATGTAAACATTCTTGTGACAGAAATAGGCCAATACAGGTCCTCTATATGGAAGTATTTGGGTCTATGAGACCCCAAATCTCTCCTCTACCCTGGAAAGCATGGGGGAAAAAAAAAAAAAAAACAGTTTGATCTCTGGTTTCCGAAAAATAAAATCAGCGCTTATTTGCCCAAAATGCTTGAGATGGCATACAGGGCTACCGAATCGCATGGGAGAGCCTAAAAAGACTCGGGGGGGGGGGGGGGGGGTTGTAGGGCTTGGGGGCATAGAATGGAAAGTCCCCTCCGGCCGCCTGTAAAAGCAATCCACTTTTAGATTAAAGAAAATTGCCAGCTGAAAGAAAAAAAATAAATCAATAAATAAATAAAAAAAAAAAAACTATCAGAGTTATGACATACAGCTGCAGCCATAATCCTGGTATGACCACCTGAAGCCAATCACATACATGTACATTATTCAGCGGCAATGGATGAAGAATATGCAAACCCAGCATTTCACATTCCTGATATGTGCCTGCTGTACTATGTGCATTTTACTGTCAGTCATGCTCTCCATAATAAAAACTGACCACACTAGGCATGAGAACACTCCTCATCCAGCTCTTATGCAGAGGGAATGTGATCACTAAAAATTATAAAATACCTTTTATATCTATACACAATGCTTTTGTCTTTCATTTCTATGTTAGGCTATGTTCACACTAGTGATCGACCGATATCGCTTTTTGTAATGCCGATACCAATACCGATAGTTCGGTCATCGGCCGATATTTTCGGACATTTCGCTCTCCATTCACAGAAGCTGTTGTATGATTTATATGAATGGAGGAGGGGGTGGAAGGGGAGGGCATAGTCAGGCACTCTTGATGAGGACATGTAACAGCCCTTCGTTCTATTAAACCTTGCAGCATGGAAAGTTCTCGGCGGCAGGAATCGGGGGGCATGGACAGCGGAGGATTACAACTAATAGAAGAGACATCAGCACAAAGGACACATCCCATTGTCTGTAAATTATGCCCCTTGTGCTGATTTTTTTTCTTCCTCCTTTTAGATGCATTTAGGCCCTGTTCACATCTGAGCGTTTTTCAGCTCATAAAACGCTCATCTCTGAAGTCTCAAAACGCCCAACAAGCAAAATCCCATTCATTTCAATGGCCCCCTGTTCACATCTGAGCGTTTTGTCTGCAGAAGAAAAATGCCTGAGGCTCAAAAAAGTACATGAGCTTCTTTTTTTGGCAGATTACAGGCGTTTTTGTTAGAGGTCAATGCCTGCCTCCAAAAACCTGCAAAAAATGCCTGTAAAAAAGCCAGAAAAAACGCCTGAAAACGATATGCTCAGGTGTGAATGGAGCCTGAAGCGTTTTTGTTGAATGTCAATGCCTGCCTCCAAACACCTGCCAAAAATGCCAGAAGAAAAAGTCTGGAAAAAAAAAAAAAAAAAAGCCTGAAAAGGCCTAAAAACGCCAGAAAAAAGCCCAAAAAAACGCCTGAAAATGATACGCTCAGGTGTGAATGTAGCCTAAAGCTTTGTCCTGAAAGGACTATCAGTGCTTTGTTTTATAATCTACTACTTGCTATGATTAGAGATTACTGACTTGAAGCGCTGTGCACTCACCCAAATCATGTACTTTATAATCCTGCTGGTGGCAACCGTATATTCCTCTATTAACTCTGCTAGATAGTACAAACCGGCAGCTGCAATGATAAGAGCACAGACATTACTCAGCATCCTAACATAGATCCAATCCAATCACTAACATTTCATAAAATTGTTTCATCTGTGTAAATCTGCACTTTTCATTACAATAATATCCGGTGATCCTGCCATGAAGGTCTCCATTCAGACTTCCTGTTATTAGGTGACATACGTACGTTAGGCCTACGTCACTTCCGGTTGGGATCGTTATTAGCGTGCTGCCGTCCTGAGCCAGGTCCGCCTCTGATGATGTCACTACTTTGACGACACGCGTCAGGCGATCTAGAGACGAGCAGCACGCCACCATACACTGCGGTTTTTATGCTATGATGCCTTCATGTATCCACCTATGTGTGAGTATGTTTTTGGCCTAATAAATTTATGAGTGTTTGTACAGTCTGCACTATTGTCCTGTCTTTTCTATCGAGGTAAACTGGAGTTATTGTGACCACACGCTTTGCTTGTTGGTTTGATTTGAGCCTCAATTCACCGCCCTGCTACCATGATCTTTGTGATTTATTGGAATCGATGAGACTACATGGCTTGTTCTATCTTCTGATTGATGGCCCCTTGAGTCTATTTTCATCGCTTTATATCCATTCATTTCTGGTAAGCAGTTGGTGTTACTCCACGTCTGGGTGTTGGCTTTTTTTCATCTACACAGTCGGAAGCTGGGAATTGGTCTCTACTATCTCTCCATCTTTTTGGACTATTGGGACTCTCTGTGGACACTCCACATTGATAACATATTGGGTTATCATTCAGTGTTTGGCGCTACTATATTTTTTCATGTAACTATACGTCGGTCGCGCGCAGGAGGCTAGGGGGTCGAGCGCTCGCTGCCGGCAGTGAGGAAGCCGATACACAGGTCAGGCGGCTCCAATCGCTCCCCACTGAGAGAGAAGAACGGTCAACTGTTGTAAACACAGCTGACCGTTCTTCTCCCTGGAATGATCACAGAGCTCCAGTGATCCTTCTATATAGGATCACATTTCTCTATGGTCATTTCACAAGCCCATCCCCCATACAGTTAGAATCACTCCCTTAGGCTCACATTTAACCCCTTGATCACCCACAGTGTTAACCCCTTCCCTGCCAGTGTCATTATTACAGCAACAGTGCATATTTTTTTAGCACTGATTACTGTTGTAATGTCACTGGTTCCCCCAAAAGTGTCAAAAATGTCAGTTAGGGGTCAGATCTGTCTGCTGCAACGACGCAGTCCCGCTATAAATCGCAGATCGCCGCCATTACTAGTAAAAAATAAAAAAAACAATAAGAATTACATAAAAATTAGGGATGCACCGAAATTATCGGCCAAAAATGAGTCTCATTTCGGCCGATAATGGGTTAACATCGCCGAAATTAATATGGCCGCCGTGAGACAGGAGGAGGGCGCAGCGCAGGTTTTAAAAGTCCCGCCTCTGGCCAGCCGCCTCTCAATGACGTCCCTACTACGATCTCTGCATAAATGGAGGGACATACCAGGTGACAGGGCGGGGGGAGCGGCCGCTAATAAATATGTGAGCCTTCATTTCACTCCCCTGTGAGGCATGTATCTCCTATGACAGGGAAGTGAAGTGAAGCTCACATAGTTATATCTATTAGCGGCCGCTGCCCCCGCCCGGTGTCAGGTCACTTCTCATTCACACACAGTACCACTGAGCTGACAGGGAAGGATCACATAGTTCTATCTATTAGCGGCCGCTCGCCCCGCCCCCTGCCCGGTGTGTCACTTCATTTATGGACAGATCGTAGTAGTAGTGACATCACCGGGAGGCGGGCGGCCGGCCAGAGGCGGGACTTTTGAATAATGGACACCGGAGGAGCTGAGTAGGAGAGGGACGCTGATGCGGGGGGGGGGGGGGGGTGATAGCTGAGGCAGCTTACCATTGGTATTAGTATTAATTATGCAGCATGAGGGGGTTAATGTATTGTCACTGCTGCATTAGTGACCGACCAGTGGCAGTTAATTAACCCCTTTGTGCTGCATTAGTGCAACCAGTGTTAATTAACACTGATACTGGTTGCACTAATGCAGCACAAAGGGGTTAATTAACTGCCACTGGTCGGTCACTAATGCAGCAGTGACAATACATTAACCCCCTCATGCTGCATAATTAATACTAATACCAATGGTAATTAAATGAACCTATTGCCAACCCGTCACAATACATATACTGTGACAGGGTGGCAGCGACAGGTGTACGTCGCTGCCTGTTTTTGGTGTATGCCCCTGTTCTATCCATTTTAAAATTATTTGGGGGAAAAAGTCATTTTCGGTTTTCGGCCAAGGGCATTCTGCATTTTCGGTTTCTGCCCAAAATTTTCGTTCGGTGCATCCCTAATAAATCTCTTTCCTGTAGTTAGTAGATGAGATAACTTTTGCGCAAACCAATCAAAATACGCTCATTGCGATTTTTTTTTAACCAAAAAATATGTAACAGAAAACAAATTGGCCTAAAATGTTAAAAAAAAAAAAATTAGATTTTTTAATTTTTTTTTTGGGAATGTTATGTAGCAGAAAGTAAAAAAAAAATTTTTTTTTTCAGAATTGTTGCTTTTTTGTATATAGCGCAAAAAAATAAAAATAGCACAGGTGATCAAATATCACCAAAAGAAAGCTCTGTTTGTGACAAAAAAAGGACATCAATTTTATTTAGGTACAGCATCGCACGACCGCACAATTGTCCGTTAAAGTAACAGTGCCGAATCGCAAAATATTACCCTGGTCATTAAGGGGGAAAATCTTCCAGTCCAGAAGTGGATACAATGTCTGGCCATACAAATTGGAGCGGCTTCTATATACGGTATTAGTTCTGGAAACACATCAGACCTGAGTTTACCCAGCTAACAAGTACAGCCAACTATTACACAGTGAGAACTTCTGCTATGTTGGGAAAAAGAAGGAAGCAATCTTATCAGAGAGTGAAGTCTGCTGGACGGAGAACGTCACAAAACTCACCTATTGCCAGAGTGACAAAGGCCACCTGAATGAACAGGGACAGCCAACTGAGTACATAGATAAACCACATCTTCCTGGATGTCTGCCACCCAAATAATCCTCGACAGTCCTTGCCACCCGTGTGCTTCTCCGGAGATCCCCTTCACACGTGTCCTCTCAATTCGCTTTACTTTTTTAAAACCTTCCTGGAAGACAGATATTAGTTCCTATCGATCGTTCCCTAAGTCTCACAATAGGAGCAGCAAATCTTCACTTTGATCAAAGTCAATGGAAATGCCTCAGACTCTTTATAGTTCCTCAACCCAGTGCAAGCCTTCTGGCCTCCTTCAATTCTTTTCTTTCTGATGCAGTTTGTTCTGATTTGCTTCCAACAAAGTTTCAGTTCAGTACAAAGTTCTTCCCGGCTCCGGCAGCCCAGTACAAAGTTCTTCCCGGCTCCGGCAGCCCAGTACAAAGTTCTTCCCGGCTCCGGCAGCCCAGTACAAAGTTCTTCCCGGCTCCGGCAGCCCAGTACAAAGTTCTTCCCGGCTCCGGCAGCCCAGTACAAAGTTCTTCCCGGCTCCGGCAGCCCAGTACAAAGTTCTTCCCGGCTCTGGCAGCCCAGTACAAGGATCTTCCCGGCTCCGGCAGCCCAGTACAAAGTTCTTCCCAGCTCCAGCAGCCCAGTACAAAGTTCTTCCCGGCTCCGGCAGCCCAGTACAAAGTTCTTCCCGACTCCGGCAGCCCAGTACAAAGTTCTTCCCGGCTCCGGCAGCCCAGTACAAAGTTCTTCCCAACTCCAGAAAGTCACCCTTCTGCTCCAACTCCTCCACAATGGTCAGCGAACCTCCCAGGAGCCTTCTTTAATGCAAACTTTCAATTCTTCCACAGCAGTTCCTGTAAATCACCCCAATATCTGAACGTGAGCCCCCCCTTAGCTATCGCAAGAAGTTTAGATATCCCACTGAAGGTCCTCTGTCCCTGCGGGTCCCCTCTTTGCTAGAATTCCTCACTATTGTCAGAAAATCTTCCAGCTAATGCAATGGAAGTCTTATATAAAGCTGGCCTGAAATTCTCCTGCACCTCCCCCCAGATATTTGAATGAACGCTCTCTTTGCACAGTTCAAACGTGAGTCCCCCCCACCAGATATCTAAATGGAAGTCCTCAGCCTGGTATAATTTCTTCACTACGGTCAGCAATTCTTCCACCTAATATATTGCAAGTCTTATATAAAGCTAGCCGGAAATTCTCCTGAACACCCCCCGGATATTTGAAGCAAGCTCCCAGTAACGTCCTAATGAGAGTCCCCCCAGATATCTAAATGGAAGTCCTCAGCCTGTTATTAAGTCTTCCCAGTGTGAAATTCTTCCAGGTAGTGTAATGCAAGTCTTAGATAAAGCTAGCCTAAAATTCTTCCCCACCAGTCCCTGCAAGTCCACCTCAGATATAAATACAATCTCAGTGATATCCTCGGAAAAATCCTTGTACCGTCCCCCCGGATATCCTAATGGAAGTCTTCTCTTGGCTAATAGTCTTCCCTGAAGTCAGCAAATCTTCCAGCTAATTTTATTGCAAGTCTCACCCCCGGTTCTGGGAAGTCCCCCCAGGTATTGGCAGCAAGCTCCCAGTAATGTCTTAATGCAGGTCAATCTTAGGGAAGTCCCCCGTCTCTGCAGGTCCTATTTACTAGAAGGCAAGCAAATCTTCCTGTTAGTTTAATGTAAGTTCTATATAAGGCAAGCTTGACGTTTACTGGAAGTCCCCCTGGTATTTGAAGCAAGCTCCCAGTAATGAAAGTCACCCCCCGATCTTCCAGCTAGATAAATGCAAGTCTTATATAAAGCTCGCCTCCAGCACGTTCCCCCCGGATATTTGCAGCAAGCTCCCAGTGATGTCCTAATGCTATGCTAATGGAAGCCCCGTCTGCAAGAATGTAAATCTTCCAGCTAGCTTATTGCAAATCTAATGTAAAGCAAGCCTGAAGTTCCTGTAAGTCCCCCGGATATTTGCAGCAAGCTCCCAGTGATGTCCTAATGCTATGTTAATGGAGGCCCTGTCTGCAAGAATGCAAATCTTCCAGCTAGCTTATTGCAAATCCTATGCAAAGCAAGCCTGAAGTTCCTGCAAGTCCCCCGGATATTTGAAGGGAGCGCCCAGTAAGACGAGTCACCCCGATATCTTAATAGGGGTCACCTGCCGGCCAGAGAACCCCCCCAGATAGACTAATAAAAGCACCCCTCCTCACTGATGGGCCCCTAATGTTATCAAACAGGGCCCCTGCAACTCAGACAGTCCTCCTGCAAGTCTAATACAAGTCTCTCCTCCTCACTGCTTCCAGTGGGGCCCCCAATATCCTCACAATGGGCCCCTGTACAGTCCAGACACCCCCCCCCCAGATAGTCCAAAACAAGTCTACCTCACTGCTGGGCCCCCAATATCCTCACAATGGGTCCCTGCAGGTCAGACAATCCCTTATAAAGTCTATTACAAGCCCCCCCCTCCTCACTACTTCCTGTTGGGCCCCCCAATGATCCTATGCTGGGCCCCTCTGCTCCAACCCAGCAGTCAGTATTCCTCCCCCACTACTTCCTGCAAACCCTCCAGCCCATACGAACGTCTTGTCTCCTCTGTGTCAAGTCCTGGGGTCCCCCTACATCCCCCAGGGCCCCCCTCCTTCACTTTCACCCGGCCTGCCCCGTCCAGTCACACCACCATAGAGAGTGAACTCCTCCAGGAACCATAGACAGGCGCGGCTAACGGAACTTCCGGCCTGCGCCCCCCCTCTCTCCCAACCATAGAGAGCAGTTTACTGTACTATAGAGACGTGGCGTTGGGGAGAAGTGGGCGGCGCCATTTTTGATGAGGGAAACGCGGATGAGTAAAGCAGGCTTGTGTGCCCTTAGCTGGAGGCGGGGGCCTGTCACGCGTGCGGCGATTGGCTGGCTCCGTTGCCATAGCAGTGTTTGTTTGCCAGCGAGGCAGCCTTTCTTCAATGCTGGAAGTGGCGCCAAATCACCTGACAGAGAATCAAAGTTCAGTGATTGCAGATTGAGATCAGTGCTATGGAGGCCTGAGGAGGAATAATCACATAATAATACAACTAGGGGAAATATACTTTATTGTGGGAAGTAAATAACCAACAAATAAACATTATTCTTTACAATAAAGAAACTTTACAATAAAGAAATTAATAAATAAATTAAAGTAATAAATAAATTAAAATAAATAAAATTCAATAAAGAAATTAATAAATACATTTAATAATAATATAAAAAAAATGTTCTTATGAAAGATAATTTCTGTACAATAAAAGACTTTGCAAGATAGTTAACCAATCTACAACCTAAATAATATAAAACAGTAATACAAATAAAATGATATAAATAAAATTACAATACTGATACATAACATATTAACCACTTTACCACCGGAGGATTTTGCTGTCTTACGTCCAGGCCACTTTTTGAGATTCGGCACTGTGCGACTTTAACGGACAATTGCGCGGTTGTGCGACGCTGTACCCAAACGAATTTGACGTCCTTTTTTTTCCCACAAACAGAGCTTTCTTTTGGTGGTATTTGATCACCTGTGCGATTTTTACTTTTTGCGCTATAAACAAAAAAAGAACGTCAAGTTTGCAAAAATAACAATATTTTTCACGTTTTTTTATATGGAATTCCCCCCAAAAAAATGTAAAAATCAAATTTTTTTAACATTTTCGGCCAATTTGTTTTATGCTACATATGTTTGGTAAAAAAAATCGCAAAAAGCGTATTTTGATTGGTTTGCGCATAAGTTATCGCGTTTACTAACAAAGGGAAAGATTTTTGTCATTTTTTTTTAACGCGCAATGGCGGCGATCTGCGATTTTTTTGTGGTACTGCGACATTGCGGCGGACAGATCGGACCCTTGACTGACATTTTTGGCACTTTTGGGGTTACCAGTGACATTACTACAGTAATCAGTGCTGTACATATGCACTGTTACTGTAAAATTACACTGGCAGTGAAGGGGTTAACTTTTTTTTTTAGAGGGAGGGGTTATGTGTGTCCCTAGGGGCGGGATTCTAACTGTGATTGGCTGTGGCTTGAGCTGTATGAACAGTGATCAACGGTTCTACATAGTAGAACCATATGATCATCATTCTTACACAGGGGAGAATGACAGGCGGCTTGTTTACATTAGCCGCTTGCCTTTCTTCCTCTGCACCGACGATCGTGAGTGACCGGCGGACTATCGGATCCGCCGGTCATATGCGCGGGGGGGTCCGTGACCGCGCGGGAGCGCGCCTCCGGCGGCGCGCACTCGCTCCCGAGACCCTCACAGGCTAGCGACGTAGTACTACATCGCTCTGCCTGTGAGGGGCTGACCGCCGCAGTAAATAGTCGTGCGGCGGTTGGCAAGCGGTTAAGGACTAATATTACAATAACATGTTTGTTATAAAACATTGAATAATTATTTTTTTACAACATTGATACATTAACAATAACTAATATTCTAAATTATATTATATGTATGTTTATTGAATAGAAATAGAAATAGAATATATATATATATATATATATATATATATATATATAATACATATTTTTACAATAAAGGACAATTGCCCCATATATCAATATAATCATTCATATTTATTCACAATACGGATTACTACTTATACTATAAAATATATTGTTCTTGAAAGATAATTACAGTAGAATAAAATCTTATTTTTTACTATAAAAAGATAGCTGCTCAATACATAATAATAAATGAATAATTATTTACAATATTGATAACACTAAATAATGATTATTATTATTAACAATGATGTAGCCGGGTGGTACGGCTGGCATTGTTCAAACTGTTGTTGTTATTAAAGTTCTGCAAAGACAGTGACTTTGGAACTATGGGGGATGTAGTACGGGAGGAGCCAGGATCATAGACTGCTGGGAGAGACCCTTCTCCCAGGGAGCACCAGGGCGTGCAGAGCTTGCTGGGAGTGGCTTTATAAAGGAGGGCGGGACTCAACTTCGCTCTCTTGCCTCGAGGACAGCGTACTGGGAGGAAGGGGAAGAGCTGCTGCGGACCGCAGGAGAATAGGCCGAGGCCTAGTGGCGGACACCGAAGTTGAAGCCGGTGGTGTGAGTGAGTGGAGGAGTCTCGGTGGCGGGACTGAGCGGAAGGTTGCCGACAGGCAGACGGAGACGCTGAACAGAGCGGGGTCTGGCCACGGCGGAGAGTGGAGCTCCCGGTTTGGGTGAGAGACATCCAGTATCTACACCTCCATAATTCACAGACCTAGGCTGAATCAGGGCAAGACAGTTGTACTGTTTGCTTACAAAGGGCCGTAATGACATACAGCTAACCACTGGACACTGCAGATATACATATAGTGCGAGGTGGGTGAGCTAGGCCTTAAGCCCTCTATTCAGTCCTAGGCTGCTAACCTGTTGTGACGCATCAAGATTTGTCGCCTTTACTATTCTGTGGATTACAACTATTGATTACCTTGGGGAATACAGTTCATCATCCTTACCTTTATTGGATTACAAATACTTTCCTTGGATTGTGGGAATTCCTTGCCGGTGAAGACAAGTGAGGCCTCACTCTCCAGGAGACTCTTGCAATTCATCATAAAAGGGGCCCCCGTTGTTATACAGAATGCACTCTGATAGTTACTATAGTATTGTTAAATTGTTTATTCTACATTAAGTTATCTAGTGTAGTCACTCTTATCTGTGGTCACTCTCTATTTACACCAGATTATTCAAAGTGTTGTTTACTATTGTTGAACGCAATCTTCTAGCATACACATGCATTTATTTGTATGTGTATGTGTGGCCTGTGTTCCGGATCCTGAGTGCTGAGCTAATCCTAAATCTATGGTTGGGAATTCAGGATCTATCTCCCTAGTAACATTTGTGTTATTTCTGATTCTGTTTGCATATTCTTGTTTTTCTTCAAAAGTTAAAAGCAGTAAACTGATTATTCACTGCAATATTTGTGGTCTCAATCATTCAAGATGACAGAGTTAATCATGTCAGATGGGTTGGAGTGGGCTCAGAAGAAGTTAAGAGGATACCCATGCAATAAGCCACCCCCTTGGGGGCAGGGCTACATTTGGGGGCTCGTCCGGGATGTCCAGTGCCACTTCTGCGCTGAATGCCCCTCCCAGAGGGCCAGTAGCCAGAGAAGCAATGAATCCTGTCCTTGCCCGGTCCTGGGTACTACATCAAGGGGCCAGTTTGGATCAGAGTGTGGTCCTAGAAGTTACAGGATATGAGCACACAGAGACTGAGATCAGACATTGGGTGCGAGCCCTAGCACCAGGGCAATCGGCCTACATTCTGGATGCAAGGGCTGGCTATGCCCTGGATATTGTGCAAGTGCTGGTAGAGTGGAAGGGAGAAGTTCCAGACGTATTCCAAACTGACTGGGTGATGCTGGAAGAGACTGTCCTGACTAGAGTAAAGAAGAGTAAAGACAGTGGAGGAAAATCCCCCTCCCCTTCAGGGAGCCCCCGCCCGGGGCCCAGCTCCATGAGCATAGGTGGAGACAAATCTGCTGTACCCCCCTGCTTCTTTCTATGCTGACATGAGTCGGTTGGTGGATAGCCTGGTTCTAAATGGGGCCAGTTGAGCTGCACAAAACTCGCAAGTTGCGCTTCTTTTCTGGACAGTCACCCACTCCCATTGGTGAAGAGAGTTTTCGAGAGTTGGATGACTCAAGCTAACCAGGCTGTGGATGAATGGAATGTTACAGAGGTTGAGTGAAAGTCTAAGGGGTCCTGCAGCGGAAGTGATCCGAAATCTACGGATGGGGAATAACAACTGTACAGCTAACGATTATCTGAAAGCCCTTTTGGATGTGTTCGGGCGAGTGGAGAAGACCACTGATCTACTCTACAAGTTCAATCATACCCACTAGCAAAAGGGAGAGAAGTTATCGGAATACATCGCAAGGATAGACAAGATGTTACACCAAATTCTCCTGCGGAAGGGTGTCGACCCTAAAGATGCTGACCGAGTACGCCTGGATTGAGTATTACAGGGCGCTCGGCCCAACCACCCGATTGTCTTAAAATTATTACTTAGAGGGATCAAGGACACTCCCACTTACCCGGAACTCATGCGAGAAGTCCAGGAGGAAGAAGCCTTGCTTGAAGAGAAAAATCACGGAGGGAAAGAGCCATTAAATAATGAATACAAAAAAGAGAGAGCTTCAGCCCGGCTGCTACGAGTGGAAAATAACTTCTCAGACGACGAGAGTGAAGCTGAAGTGGAGTCAAACCATCCTGAGGAATTTCCAGAGAGGAGGAAGGTTGAGGAGGGTTCACCGTCTGCTGACTTGATGCTGCAATTAGCTCAAGCTCAGACACAAATGTGTCAGACCCTGATGCAGGTCATGGAAGCGCAAGGGAAAGTTCCCGAGGTGCGGAAGTCGTTTAAGGGATCCAATCTTTTCTCCCCTCGGGATAGAGGATGCTTTGCCTGTGGAGAGAAGGGGCATTTCAGGGCCCAATGCCCGAAGCGGTGTAACGCTCCTGCGTTTCATGTATGGTGTGGATTTTCAGCTGCAGAAATATTCCACTTCAGTAGTCATGTAAGAGAGATGCTGAGATACCATTCCCAACCTCAATGACTCATCATGTGTGGAAGGTCTTAATTCAGCTAGTAAATACACACACTCAACAAGCTGGTTCCTAGAGTGACTTTATGTATGTAGTAACACAGTGATGAAGATTTAAGAGACAGGTTGAGTGGAGGTGGTAGGTGACAGACACTTGAAGGTAAGACAGTAGCAGATGGATGCAGGTAGGTTTAGCAATCATGTATGGTAGCAGATGACAGAGTAGCAGGTGGACATACAAGAGAGATCAACCCAGTGCAGGAATAAGTAGCAGTAGTCTTAAGAGCTAGCAATCTAGATATGCAGATGTGATAAATAGTCTTTACTTTGCAGAGCTAGATAGTGTGAGCTTAGTATAAGTTTATAGAGGGTTCCCCTGCGGGGTACTTAGCACTAATAGCAATACAGCCGAAGGTTGGTTCAGGAGGAGCGGATGATCCGGAAGCGGGATGCAGGGATCAGCGCAGCGAGGTTCCGTCAGCGAGGTATGCTTGCAAGCACGAAAGCTTCAAGCCAAGTTAGCATCCAGGTAAGGGTGTTTGAACTAACACATGTGAGTGAGAACCGGCGATTTAAATAGCCATCTAGTCCGGCGCTGAGTGAGGACAGCTTCAGTCTTAAAGGTGTATGCGCACCTTTCCAAAAGAGAATGGTGGGGCGCATACACTTGTGAAAAGAGTAATTTAGGGTACCAAAGGTACCGGAACATTACAATACCCCCCACTTAAGGCTGGCTCCTGAAGGCCTCTGGAGCTGGTTTGTCTGGGTATCTCGCATGAAAATTGCGGATTAATCTAGGGGCATGTATTTCAGAGGTGTTTAGCCAGGTGTCGTCTTGGGGCCCATAGTTCTTCCATCTAACCAAGTACTGAAGTCTTCTTCTGTAGATACGAGAATCCAGAATCTCTTTTATCTCGTATTCTTCTCCACCTTCAACTTGTACAGGAGGCGGAGGTGGAATATTTGGCCTTATTCCTTGGTCCGGAACATGGGGCTTCAGTAGCGACACATGGAAAATGGGATGGATTTTTAGGTCTATTGGCAATGTAAGCTGTACTGCAGCTTTTCCAATAAGTTTTTTGATTGGGAAAGGTCCCAAGAACAGAGGTCCAAGCTTTTTGCTAGGGATCTTCAGTCTTAAATTTTTTGTTGAGAGCCAAACGAGGTCCCCGATAGTGTACTGTGGAGAAGGTCTTCTGCAAAGATCATAGTACTTCTTTTGTTGACTGTGAGCGTGTGCAATGGTAGTATTTAATAAAGCCAGAGAATCCTTTATTTGGGTAAGATAGTCTGAGGCTACTGGGTTGTTTGAAGGAAGGATGCGTGGTGGAAGAATAGAGGGATGAAACCCATAGTTCAAGTAGAACGGACTCTGCTTGGTTGTACTGTGGGTTGCGTTGTTGTAGGCAAATTCTGCCAGAGGGAGAAGATCCACCCAATCATCCTGTTGGTAAGAAGTGTAACAACGTAAATACTGCTCGATGCATTGGTTGACTCTTTCAGTCTGTCCGTTGGTCTGCGGATGGTAAGGAGAAGGGGGCTTCCACTCGATCCGTAGTATGTGACATAGTTCTTGCCAGAACTTAGAAATAAATTGGGATCCACGGTCAGACAGAAGAGTTTTTGGGATACCATGTAATCTAAAGACATGTTTCATCAGGAGTTCTGCCGTTTGTTTGGACGAAGGTAGTCTGCGAATAGCAATGAAATGTGCCATCTTTGTCAGATGGTCCACTGACACCAAGATGGTATTAAATCCTTTGGAAAGAGGCAATTCTACGATGAAGTCCAAGGACAAAACTTCCCATGGAGTTTGGGGTATTGGTAGACTGCATAGTAGACCGGATGGTCTCGTAGTGTCAATTTTGGACCTGGCACAGACATTGCATGAAGAGACGAATTTTTGTATAGATGTTTTCATGTCAGGCCACCAGAATTGCCGGGAAATCAAATTAAGAGTCTTTGTCATACCCATATGTCCTGCCATAGGCACATCATGAGATAATTCCAAGATCTTGGTGCGTAGGGTAGGTGGTATGTAAAGTTTGTCGTTGTAGTAGAGGAAGCCTTCTGCATCAGTATTTAGTTGTGGTGGGGGTGAATCCAAACTTATACCATGCAAAACCTCTTCCTTCAAGGAACGGACAACTCCAATAATGCGTTTGTGAGGTATTATAGGAACGGAAGGGATTTCAAAGTAGTTTTCTTCAGTTAGTCGTGATAGTGCATCCGCCTTTTTGTTCTTATCTGCAGGTGTGTAAGTCACTAGGAAGTTAAACCTTAGAAAGAATAGTGACCATCGTACCTGTCGATGCGAGAGAGTTTTGCTAGTCTGAAGATATTGGAGGTTTTTATGGTCCGTGTATATAATTATTGGTAATTGGGTGCCTTCGAGTAAATGTCGCCAATTCTCCAGAGCCAATTTTATAGCAAGCAGTTCCTTTTCACCTACGGGGTAATTTATCTCAGGACTGCTTAGGGATTTAGAAAAAAAGGCGACTGGATGAAGTGGTGAAGTGTGGGTTGGTCATTGGGAGAGTATTGCTCCTACTGCCATGTTTGACGCATCTACCTCCAGAATGTATTGGAGGGATGGGTCTGGATGGCGTAATATGGGAGCGGAAGTAAACCTTGTCTTTAACAAGTGAAAAGCTTTATTGGCTTCTTCTGACCATTTGAATGTTTTTTTTAAGCTAGTGAGCTGTGTGAGGGGTCTCACAATAGCAGAAAAGTTTTTAATGAACTTCCTGTAGAAATTTGAAAATCCCAGGAATCGCTGTAGCGCCTTGCGTGTGGTTGGTGTAGGCCAATCCTGAATGCAGGATATTTTACTCATGTCCATCTCGATTCCTGTTTTGGATATGATGTAGCCTAGAAAGAGTACCTCGTCTTTATGAAACAAGCATTTCCTCAGTTTCACATAAAGGTTATGTGCAAGCAATCTCGATAGTACAAGTCTTACATGTCTTATGTGTTCAGACAGGGATCGTGAATATATAAGTATATCGTCCAGATATACCACAACACAGACATCTAGTAAGTCTTTAAAAATATCGTTTATAAATCGTTGGAAAACTGCAGGGGCGTTGCATAGCCCGAATGGTATCACAAGATATTCGAACAATCCGTATCTGGTTCTGAATGCAGTCTTCCACTCGTGTCCATCACGGATTCGAATGAGATTGTATGCTCCTTTCAGGTCCAATTTTGAAAAATAGGTAGCTCCACGCACCTGCTCAATGAGCTCAGGGATAAGCGGTAGAGGATAGCGATCTTTTATTGTGATAGCATTCAATTTCCTGTAGTCGATGATAGGTCTGAGACTTGAGTCCTTATTGCGAACAAAAAAGAGTCCTGCTGCTGTGGAAGAAGTGGAAGGTCTAATAAAACCTTTTTCCAAATTCTCATCCAAATAGGTTTTGAGATGGGAAAGTTCATCCTGTGAAAGAGGATAAACATGACCGAACGGCAATTTGCTATTTGGGAGTAGATCAATGCTACAATCATAGTCTCGATGAGGAGGTAATGCTTGAGCATTTTTCTCAAGAAAAACCTCAGAAAGATCCTGATAACATAGTGGTGCAATCTCATCTGTCACCATAGACAGAATCTTCCCAGAAGACGGGAGGTTACACGTATCCTCGCAATAGCAAGAGAGGAAGGCCAAGGACCGTTCCTTCCAATCTATGGTTGGTTGGTGTGTGTGTAACCAGGGAAGTCCCAACACAATGGGAAAGTGGGGTGAAGGTATTAAATCGAAGGTAGTAGTCTCCCTATGAGGCTCGTTAATAGTGACTAGAAGTGCTTGTGTCTGATCGGTGATCGGACCAGAGGATAACGGAACACCGGTAATAAGACTTACTGAGACAGGTTTAAGTTTAGAAATAATAGGAATTTTATTTGAAGCAGCAAAACATATATCAATATAATTTCCACAAGATCCTGTGTCAATCATGGCCTTAGTAGTAATTCTGTTCTGGTCCCACTGTAATGTCAAACAAACAAAAATGTAAGGGTTAGTGAATGAAGTTGTCAATCCCCCTAGGAGGACATGTGAACACTCACCCTTCTTTTTGTTGACTAGGGGACAGACATTTATCTTGTGATCCGGGGATGCACAGTACAAGCAGAGATTTTCATATCGTCTTTTGGCTTTTTCCATAGTTGATAGCGGTGGGCGTATGGTTCCTACCTCCATAGGAACGGGGTTAAGGGCCGGAATCCGAGAGGAAACGGATAATGGCATTCCCATTTTCTCAGCCTTTCTTTCTCGTATTCTTCTATCTATGGTAATACTGAGTTGTATTAATGCATCCAGGGTTTTTGGTAGATCTGCTCGGGCGAGCTCGTCCTTAACGGCTTCTGATAGGCCAAGCCTAAATTGGGTTTTCAGAGATGCATCATTCCATTCTGAATCAAGGGTCCATCTCTTGAATTCTGCGACAAAGTCTTCTACAGGCCTCCTTCCTTGTTTCAAGGATCTTAATTGAAGATCGGCAGTACTCTGCCTATTGGGGTCATCATATAGGCTAGTGAGTTCTGCTAGGAACAAGGCATAGGAGTTGAGAAGCTGGTAGTTTTTCTCAAAAAGAGAGTCTGCCCAGGCTCGAGGATCGCTTGTTAGGTAAGAAATAATAGTACAAACCTTAATGTGATCAGTAAGGTAGGTACGAGGTTTTAGCAAAAAAAGTAACTCACATGCGTTTTTAAATTCGCAAAATTTTTTGCGATCGCCTGTAAATACCAAAGGGGGATTTATCTTGGGTTCAGGGGACTGAGCAGAGGTAAGTTGTGTCAGTCTAATTACCTGCTGCGACAGAGCCTGATTGTCTTCTTTTAATTCAGCAAGTGCGTGTATTAACGCAGTTACTTGCTGTTTTAATTGTGTCACCTGAGTGGTTATTTCTGCTGAATCCATTTGTGGGTTCGTTCAATCTGTAACGCTCCTGCGTTTCATGTATGGTGTGGATTTTCAGCTGCAGAAATATTCCACTTCAGTAGTCATGTAAGAGAGATGCTGAGATACCATTCCCAACCTCAATGACTCATCATGTGTGGAAGGTCTTAATTCAGCTAGTAAATACACACACTCAACAAGCTGGTTCCTAGAGTGACTTTATATATGTAGTAACACAGTGATGAAGATTTAAGAGACAGGTTGAGTGGAGGTGGTAGGTGACAGACACTTGAAGGTAAGACAGTAGCAGATGGATGCAGGTAGGTTTAGCAATCATGTATGGTAGCAGATGACAGAGTAGCAGGTGGACATACAAGAGAGATCAACCCAGTGCAGGAATAAGTAGCAGTAGTCTTAAGAGCTAGCAATCTAGATATGCAGATGTGATAAATAGTCTTTACTATGCAGAGCTAGATAGTGTAAGCTTAGTATAAATTTATAGAGGGTTCCCCTGCGGGGTACTTAGCACTAATAGCAATACAGCCGAAGGTTGGTTCAGGAGGAGCGGATGATCCGGAAGCGGGATGCAGGGATCAGCGCAGCGAGGTTCCGTCAGCGAGGTATGCTTGCAAGCACGAAAGCTTCAAGCCAAGTTAGCATCCAGGTAAGGGTGTTTGAACGAACACATGTGAGTGAGAACCGGCGATTTAAATAGCCATCTAGTCCGGCGCTGAGTGATGACAGCTTCAGTCTTAAAGGTGTATGCGCACCTTTCCAAAAGAGAATGGTGGGGCGCATACACTTGTGAAAAGAGTAATTTAGGGTACCAAAGGTACCGGAACATTACAAGCGGGGATTTAGTTCTGAGACAATGGAAGAGTTGTTGAAGGCTATACAGAAGTTCTTCATTAACAAGAAGGCGGAAAACTTCAGGGGACCTCAGTGAAGGAGCCAATTGAGAGTCCTGCTAAAAGCCTGAGCTCCAGTAGTTATCAGGGTAGTTACTGTCACAATGAGATGGGGTGTGCCTCCCCATCTACCCCCGATACCTCTATACTTTTGTGGGGACCCCCCGAATCAGGCAGAGAGACACAGGGGGTCAGTACCTTCACTCCTCTCCAGCAGAAGGAGTCTAGAACCCCAAAGACCAAATCTGTCAAGGTGCAAACCATCAAGCTTCCTGCAAAAACCAAGCCCCAGAGGGGGGAAAACTTCAGTAACAAGGTCTGCCAAAAATTGTTCCATCCGCGCAGAGAGGTGGTACCCAAGAATCTGGTGGGGCCGTCCCCGGTGGTGCCACTGCAAGTGGAAGGCATTTATGCTAAGGCCTTGTTGGATACGGGCGCCCAAGTGACATTGTTGTACAATGACTTTTATCGGAAGCACTTAAAACACATTCCTCTGTGCAAGCTAGAAGAACTGAAAATCTGGGGTTTGGGGACCCAGAAGTTTCTCTATGACGGGTATATTCCTGTGAAGATATAATTTCAGCAGGCAAAAGGGGTGAAGATGGAAGTGTTTGATACTTTGGCTGTGGTGTGCCCTCGGCCCCCAGGTGCTAAGCAGAACTCCTTGATAAACGGCACAAACACGGATTTGGTTCGACGGATGCTCATCCCTTTAGTGGCCCAAGGGTCTACAGAGGAAGAGGTACATCCTAAGCTAAGGGCAGCTTTCCAGCAAGCCCTGCAGGAGCAGAAGACCCCAGTTGAAGAAGTGGGGAAGTTCTAGAGGTTGGACACCAAGGAGTGAGTTTTACAGCCGGGAGAAAGAACCTGCATGAAGGCTGTGGTGAAGTTGTCGTGGGATCAGCCAGGGCCTTTTGTGATGGTGGAGGGAGATCTGCTGGCGGAGGATAGTGGGATTGAGCTGCTGCCGGAAGTAGTCCCGACTAAAGTGCTACAGAGAAATGGTGGGAAGATTCCTGTCAGAGTCCAGAATGTTACCACTCAGCCAATACGTCTGAAGCCCAGGATGGTTTTAGGACATTTGAGTGCTGCCTCTCCACTTACCCCTTCTGAGTTGAAGGAAGAGAAGAATCAAGAAAAGGAGCTAGAGTGTACTTCCCCTGCTCGCCCAGCGGTCCCTTTCAATTGGGGGGAGCGAGCGAAGACCCAGTTATCTCGGTGGGAGAAATTAAGAAATTATTACGATGTGGTCTGTGCTAAAAGTGCCCAACATTGGATCCGCCTCAGTGAGGACAAGCCCTTCCGAGAGAGAGCTTGAAGAATACCTCTAAGTGACCTGGAAGATCTCCGGGAGCAGCTGGCAGAACTGAAAAGGTCGGGTGTTATACGGGAGTCCCGTAGTCCCTATGCTTCCCCCATAGTGGTGGTTCGCAAAAAGAATGGGACCATCCGGATGTGTATCGACTACCGTACTCTGAACCGTCGAACCATTCCGGATCAATACACCTCTCCTCAGAAAGAAGATGCTTTGCAGTGTCTATCAAGAGCCAAATGGTTCAGCGTGTTGGATCTGAAGAGCGGGTATTATCAAATACCCATGCATCCTGATGACAGAGAAAAGACTGCTTTCATTAGCCCTTTAGGCTTCTTCGAGTTCAACCGTATGCCCCGAGGACTGGCAGGGGCCCCAGCGACCTTGAGTCTCATGGAGAATACAGTGGGGGACATGCACTTAATTGAAGTTTTGGTCTACCTTGATGACATCATTGTCTTTGGGAAGATCTTGGAGGAGCCTGAAGCCCGTTTGGAGAAAGTGTTTCAGAGGCTCTATGAAGAGGGGTTGAAGTTGTCCCTGGAGAAATGCCAATTCTATCAGACCTCTGTCACCTATCTAGGACACGTGGTGTCTTCTGCTGGAGTATCCACTGATCCGAAGAAGTTGGAGGCTGTTACTACCTGGCCTAGGCATACCAATGTGACAGAGTTGCGATCCTTCCTGGGTTTTTGTTCTTACTACCGGAGGTTTGTGAAGAATTTCTATCAGATAGCTAGCCCTCTGAATGAGCTGCTGAAGAGGGAAGCTGAAGAAGAAGGGCCAACTCCTCGGAAGACAGAGATACTCAGGAAAAGGCCTAGAGGATCTAAAGAGTCTATCCAGGCCCAGTGGGATGTCAAGTGTTAACAGGCTTTCTGGAAGTTAAAAGAGAGCCTTACTAAGGCTCAAGTCTTGGCTTACGCAGACCCAGCAAAACCGTACGAGTTGCATGTGGATGCCAGTAGAGATGGTCTAGGAAGAGTGTTATATCAGGAAGCTGAAGGAAAACTGTGGCCCATCGCTTACATTAGCCACAGTTTGTCCCCCTCGGAGAAGAATTACCCCATCCATAAGTTGGAGTGCCTGGCCCTAAAGTGGGCTGTAGTGGATAAGTTGAGGGATTACCTCTACGGGGCTTTCTTCACAGTCAAAACTGATAATAACCCCTTGACGTACTTACTGACGACTGCCAAATCTGATGCCACCGGCCATAGGTTGTTTGCTGCCCTCTCCGAGTTCCAGTTTAGCTTGAAGTATCGGCCTGGCAAAGGAAATTTAGATGCCCATGCTTTATCCAAATGGCCTCATTCTGCTGAAAACAGAGAACAGGAGTGGGTGCATCTCACTTCTGAGGGAGTACAAGCCACTTGCCAAGGAGTTGTGTATCGCCTGAAGGGAGTCATGGGGGCTGAAGTAGCTGGAGTTTCTCCTTCTGGGGTGCCCAAGTGTTATTGCGACTTGACTCAAGTGAGAAGCGAAGAACTTCCTCACTTATCTAAAGAGGATATGAGGAAAGCGCAGAGAGAAGATCCCTTGGGAGCAGTAATACAAAAAGCTTTGAGGGCCAATGACCCAAACTCTTAGTGGAGAGTCCTATAGTGGGGGCCATGGTAGTCCATCGGGACTGGGAACGGATGAAGCTAAGAGATGGAGTGATTTACCGGATGAATGCTGTAGAAGAGTCAGATGGAATGTGCCAGCTATTCCTGCCAGAAAAGAACAGGCTGACTGTCCTTGCAGCTTTGCATGACTCCCATGGACATTTAGGGCCTGACAGGACAGGGGGTGGGGTGTTAGTGAGGTATCAGTGGGTTGCCAGGTGTGATGAAGATGAGGATGAGAATGACAGCGGGTGGGGTGTTAGTTGCCAGGTGGGATGAGGATGACAGGGAAGAGAGAGAGAAAAAAGGAAAGACACAGAAAGAGAGAAAGAAGGATCACAAATATGAAAAAAAGAACAGGTGTAGTAAATTTAAAACAGCGCTAGCATTTCATGTGTAAAAGAATAAATAATAAGAATAAATAATTATACGTGCAATAATATTATTAAATTAGAACAAACATATATTGCAAAAAATGTTAAAACAGTCCTTATTAGTGATATGTCCAATAAAGTGCTCTGGTGCAGAAAACGATCATTAAAACAGTGCGCAAATGAGTGGCCAGACCCTCTAGGTTCCCTACTCACCACAGAAACGAGTCTCAAATGCTTGAAAAAAATCCTTAGAACTTAGGCACTTACTGTAGGCTCTTAGTTGAAGATAATCCAAGATCAGGGATGCCTGGTATGGGATCACTCCGAAATAAACCTCCGTTAATCCCGGATATAAAACAGAAAGGACCAATATAGTGTAGTATGTTTTGGTTATTTATTTTCCCCAAAGCAATAAAACATACTTACAATGTACATGGATAAAAACAGCAGTGGAAAAGAAACATCAATGGTGGTGGACGCCGCTATTAGCGTGCGTTCCACTGACAGTCCAGGAAGTGAACCGGTAGTGACGATGTGTTCCAACCGTATCGGAAATTGCATCAACGCGTTTCGCCCGCCTACTGGGTGTTTTCAAAGAAGGTCTATATATATATATATATATGCAGGTGCATCTCATACAATTAGAATATCATCAAAAAGTATATTTATTTCAGTAATTCAATTCAAAAAGTGAAACCCGTATATTTTACATATACTGTAGATTTATTACACACAGAGTGATATATTTCAAGCATTTCTTTCTTTTAATTTTGATGATTACGGCTTACAGCTAGTGACACCCCAAAATTCAGTATCTCAGAAAATTTGAATACTATATAAGTGCAATAAAAAATAAATAAATACGTTTTTAAGTTTTAAGTTAAGTTAAGTTTAAGTTTTACGTTTTTAATAATGTTGGCTTACTGAAAAGTATGTCCATGCACAGTATAGTATGCAATACTTGGTCAGGGGTTCCTTTTGCATGAATTTCTGCATCAATGCGGTGTGGCATGTAAGCGATCAGCCTGTGGCACGGTAAGGATGGTAAGGTTTGTCTTTTTGCTGATGACACAAAGATATGTAACAGGGTTGATGTTCCTGGAGGGAAACGCCAAATGGAAAAGGATTTAGAAAAACTAGAAGAATGGTCAGAACTCTGGCAACTGAAATTTAATGTGGATAAGTGCAAGATAATGCACCTGGGGCGTAAAAACCCAAGGGCAGAATATAGAATATTTGACACAGTCCTGACCTCAGTATCTGAGGAAAGGGATTTAGGAGTAATTATTTCAGAAGACTTAAAGGTGGGAAGACAATGTAATAGAGCAGCACGAAATGCCAGCAGAATGCTTGGATGTATAGGGAGAGGTATAAGCAGTAGAAAGAGAGAAGTGCTTATGCCGCTGTACAGAACACTGGTGAGACCTCACTTGGAGTATTGTGCGCAGTACTGGAGGCCATATCTCCAGAAGGATATAGATACTCTAGAGAGAGTTCAGAGAAGAGCTACTAAACTAGTACATGGATTGCAGGAAAAAACTTACCAGGAAAGGATAAAGGACCTTAACATGTATAGCTTGGAAGAAAGAAGAGACAGAGGGGATATGATAGAAACTTTTAAATACATAAAGGGAATCAACTCGGTAAAGGAGGAGAGCATATTTAAAAGAAGAAAAACTACCACAAGAGGACACAGTTTTAAATTAGAGGGGCAAAGGTTTAAAAGTAATATGAGGAAGTATTACTTTACTGAGAGAGTAGTGGATGCATGGAATAACCTTCCTGCAGAAGTGGTAGCTGCAAATACAGTGAAGGAGTTTAAGCATGCATGGGATAGGCATAAGGCTATCCTTCATATAAGATAGGGCCAGGGACTATTCATAGGATTCAGATATATTGGGCAGACTAGATGGGCCAAATGGTTCTTATCTGCCGACACATTCTATGTTTCTATGTTTCTATGGCACAGCTGAGGTGTTATGGAAGCCCAGGTTGCTTTGATAGCAGCATTCAGCCCATCTGCATTGTTTGGTCTGGTGTCTCCCATCTTCTTCTTGATAATACCCCACAGATTCTCTATGGGGTTTAGATCAGGTGAATTTGCTGGCCAATCAAGCAAAGCGATACCATGATCATGTGACCAGGTATTGTTACTTTTGGCAGTGTGGGCGGTGCCAAGTCCTGCTGGAAAATGAAATCAGCATCTCCATAAAGCTGGTCAGCAGAGGGAAGCATGAAGTGCTCTAGAATTTCCTGCCTCCCCAAATCATCACTGAATGTGGAAACTTCACACTGGACCTCATGCAACATGGATTTTGTGCCTCTCCACTCTTCCTCCAGACTCTGGGACCTTCATTTCAAAATTAAATGCAACATTTTTCACAGTCAGTGATGATTTGGGGAGTCATGTCATCTGCTGGTGTTGTTCCACTGTGTTTTATCAAGTCCAAAGCCAGTGCAGCCCTCTACCAGGAAATTCTAGAGCAGGGCCACTAGAAATCATGGGGCCCCATTCACAAGAATTAACAAGAATTTAAAAAAATTAAAATGTTTTCCAATTAAATGTATTTATTTATTTTTTTTTTTACAATTTTAAAAATTATTTTTTACAATTAATTTTTTTAAAAATGATTTTGTTTTTAGATTTTGTGTTACAACGCTGTTGAGGGGGGAGGGGCTTCGATGAAATATCAGGGGTCTAAAAAAGACCCATGACATCTCATCATTGAAACAGAGAAAGGGACTGAGGACACAGATTCTTCTAATTGGATCCTGGATCCTGGATAAAAAAATAAAAAATTGGCCCTATTATGTATGTATGAATGTGAGTTAGGGACCTTAGATTGTAAGCTCCTTGAGGGCAGGAACTGATGTGAATGTACAATGTATATGTAAAGCGCTGTGTAAATTGACAGCGCTATATAAGAACCTGAAATAAAAAAAATAAAATAAATAAAGTTGAATGAACAGGAGACAGGGGCTCCTGTTCATTCATAAACTGAAGCATAGTAAACACAGTTTACTCAGTGTTAAATGGACACAGGAGTGAACTGTACTGTTCTCTCATTGTATCCAATTTTGAAAAGGAAGGGGCCGGTAAATGACATACTGTATTTGTGGTCCCCTTCCCCCACTCTCTATCTGCCTGTGCACCTGCAGCAGCCGGTGGGAGAGGGAAGGGGGACTGGGCACACAGGGCGGAATCAGATGTGGGCAGCACAGGAAGGGGGATTGGTGCAGCGGGACGGGAGGACAATTACAGGAACGATGCACTGTGTCTGTGTCTCTCCCTCCAGCAGCTGAAAGCCGGTAGGAAGGAGAAGGGGAGAAACCAGCTTTTAGCTGCTGGGAGGAGAGACACAGACACAGGGTATTGTTCTGTAATTGTCCCACCACACTGATCTCCCTGCTGTCTGGGCCCCCTTGTGTGCCCGGGCCCCCTTTTCTGTGGCCCTGGTAAAGGGCATCTGTTCACTTACATATATTGGTCCCCAGTCCAATGAAATGTGGGGTGCGTTTCATAAACAAAAACGTTTTTTAGTTGTGGATGGATAAGAGAAGAGACAGAACATCTGTCTGTCCCTGTTGGTGAGGCTCATCCCTGCTACTGGTCCTGGTCACCATTGTTTTTGAGACAGAAAATAATGACACATAAAAATGTTACAGTTGTTACCAGATCAGAAGGTGAGGGTAAATCTTCCATTAGGCACGCCTGTTCTGGTGACAACTGTTTAAGAAGAGATTTATTTTTGTGTACTTACAGTATTTGCCATTATTCGATAGGGCACCTAACCTAGAGACCAGCTGATCCACCAAACATCAATGGAATTTGGGCTTTTGAAGGAATTAGTTTGATATCAGGTTGAGATGCATCTGAGATCCTTTAGAATTTATTGACAGGGCTGTTTAATATGCAGCTAACCTTCTTCTGACCTGCAGTTTACTTGGTTTAAGCGGGTTTTAGATTTCCATACAGTTGTATTGGAATGCAAAACCCATTTAAAGTGAACAAAAGCCTGTCAACACAGGCCCTTACTTTTTGTGAGTAGGAGGAGAGTCTTATGAAGAGGTGCTCAGGCCTGCTAATGTTCCCATACATGTGTAATACTATCTCTCACTCACAGGGGGTTTAGTGAGCTTTTGACGTCATATATTTAAAGATGACTGCCGCGTATCCAATTGTCCATGTGGTTGTGGGGGGAAGTACAACCATGTGTTGCTGATCTCACTCACAAAATGAGCTGTGAGTGGTCAAGAGGAATGATTACATCCTGTGGGTGGTCTCTGGTATACAGGTCTATAACAAGAGTCCATAGCATGAGGAATAGTCTGTTTTTTGGAGCTGTGGAAAGACCAAGCATGCAGCCACAGCTATCCAGTGTAAGCTGTTGACATTCAACTACCAGAGCTAAGTATTATTTGATATTTTGGGATATTGGGAATAGGAGTGTATGTTTAAGTCGTGGTATTTTGTGTAATGTTTATGGTAAATTTTATGTATAAGAAGCTTTATGTATTTTGATGTCCAGTAACGTTTTGTTTTATGCTTTTTATCAAAACTGCTCTTGGTGGGTCTGTTCATTTTACATATTCACTAGATATTTCAGTAGCTGTCCAATATACCTTCATTATCAATTTTGTTGTTCCCACATTTGATACACTTATTTATTTTCATTGATTTGTTTCAGAATTCATTTTGGTAATTAATTTTCTATCGAATTCCAAATTTTTGGAACGATTCAAATTCAGGTCGGACTAAAAATAATCGACGGATTCGAGTTCTGTGTGAAGAATAGCTGGTTTGTTAAGGAGTGGGCCGGGAAGCCGGCCGCTGCTTCCTTAACAACCGATGACTCATCAACTGTCAGCTGACGACCGCACCGCCCCCTCACCACTCAATATAAATAGGAGAGTGGGGAATAGTCAGTTGTTGGTGGAATAGAAAAGAGCAGACAGAAAGGACAGGTGATTCTGATTTAGGCCCTCATGGGAATCCTAGGACTTCACCAGCAGAGATCATTAAAACCCCTTCTGGGTAACCCTGGAACGCCCCCTACCCTTAAGTGGACCAAGCCAGATTAGCTGATCACTATTTGAGAAAGACTATTGAAGAGTGGGCAGAGGATGAAACTTCATGGAACTAATCGAAAAGGTCAACTAAGTTATGCTGTGCCCATCATGAATCTATGAAGAGTTTCTCGTGCGATTAATTAAGCTGTATTCTTCAAGTTCAAGTCAGTCTCTTCCTTGCCTAATAAGATGGGTGGCATATACCTGGGGAATACTGCGTGGTTGCCTCAGTGAGCGACAATGGTGCCCTGGTGGGTTGGCTCATGATTGGTAGAGAAGGGTGGTGCACCATACATCCATGGTGGCATTGAGGTAGTTGGCAGAACCCTGGAGGGACCTGGTTGGCAACCATAGGAGATAGCTATGTGTATCTAGTGAACCGGGGGGCTCAGAGGCGTAACTAGAACCTTCAGGGCCTCGGTGCAAGAAACCATGAAGGGCCCCCCAGACCCCTGGCCAGGGCCCTTCCCTTCAAGCCTGGGGCTCTTCCCACTGATCTTTGGACCCTTTACTCTCGTTGCGGGGCCCTTTATTAAGGTCCCGCAGCGGGACCCTTTCACAAGTCCTGCAAAGACAGCAGAACACAAGTGAACTGAATGGAAGGAGTGGTGGGGGCAGCATACAGAAGAACCAATCTCCTTCATTCTCCTCTTGCAGCTTCAGGAGGAAAAAGGAGGACAGTGATTTCTCTACATGCTGCTCCCACTGCCCCTCCTATCCAGGTGTACAGGGGAGCCACGCAGGCCCCCTGGAGCATGGGGACCGGTTGCAATTGCACCCCCTGCAACCCCTGTAGTTACGCCCCTGGGGGGGCTCACTGTTAAGATCGTAAGCTGTAACCAGTAAGCCAGTGTTGGAATGGTCCCCTAAATCCCCAGGAGTGAAGTTTCTTACGTGGCCCTCCTAGATCCGAAACTAGCACATCAACTTCTCCTAGGGGGCGCTAGGTTAAATTTCAAATACACTTCTTGCATTTAAAAAACACATTCATTGATGTATTTATGATTATTAATTAATGTGGTTGTATCAATCAGATGACATAAACAGTAAATGATCAATATACCAAGTGAGTGCAGACATTTATCATTGTAAAGAGACCTTTGTGCTATGTAGAGATTGCATTGTATTTGCATTATAAAGATGGCATCCCATTAAGACAGTATTATCAGATCATCTTACAGCTGCAGCAAGGCTTTCTTTCTTCTTGAGAGTCTTTTCCATCGGACCATAAAACCGCACAGGAGACACAGCTATTTTTAGGTGCCTTTTGATGAGCTTTCACATGGAATTTTCTGGATGACAGTCAGCGACCAATGTCTTTCCTTAATGTATAGACCAGAGATTTTCTTTATTCAGGGAAAGGTTCCTGAGGCTTCAAGAATGTGAAAAAAATTATGCATTTTAAAGGGGATTTCTAAAACAAATAAAACATAATTATTTTACTGTACGGTTTGACCTCCCTCGTGTAGCAACACTATGGTGATTCCATCTTCTGCAGCTCCCTCGTATACAGTAGCTAGTCCAATCATTCAGATACAAAAGGTCTTTGGTATGGGTCAGATGGTGGGGTCTGGCTGGGCCGTTGACGTGGGGGTAACATTAATATAAACAGTGCAGCACTAAACATCACACATAACCGATGAAAAAATATAAAAAGTTCAAGAAAAAAATAATAAAAAGGCCCAAGATCCGAATGGTAAATAGGAGACTGACAGTCCTGCAAGCCGTGCTCAGAAGATGGAGATCATAAAAGAGACTTGAGGTGTCACCAGAAAGGGCTCCTATTGTGCGTACCAGAATACATGTGATCACCTAATCAAAAGTGGTCATATCACGCTTCTACTCAAAAGACATACTGTAGGTCCACCTTCTGGGGTCAAGAAAGCTCCTGTCCACCCTCGGGCACCAAATACTGGGGGGGGGGGGGCCTAATACCGTCTGTCCCTATGTTCAAAATGTCTCAGGCATCCAGGTGTATTAACCATGTATCATAAGAGAAAATACTCCACACAGTGCATTACCATCAATAAATAATTTAAAATATAAACAAAAGACACTCACAAAGGGAAAAACGATTCAGGCATGCAAACGATGGAAAACACTGCTTCCTCCAATAACCAAAATGGCCTACAAAGAATCGCTCATGTGTGGTTTGCATGTGTAAGTGGCTCCGCCCAATGTGTTTTGTCACACATGATGTCATCAAGGGCACCTCGCCTGAAGGTGTGCTCACCAATGCTGGGGGCCAGCAGAGGCTGCAGTCAAGTAAAGAATCAAACACCAAGGCAGTCCATAACTCAGAGATGAGCCACTTGTGTGCGGTGAATATGTTTCGTCCCATAACACTACACACTTGTACTGATGTATGTGATGCATTTGGAGGGACATGCAGAGCCATTACCCTCTCCACCAGTCCTGCGTACCTCACTCCCAGTAACAGAATGGAGCACTGCCAAGCACACATCGGGCCCCATGCATGCCCGTTAACTCTCTCCTTTTCATACCTAGTGATCATGTCTTAGATCTCCATAATACTAGTCTGCTCTTGGTGACCGAAGGATATGGACAGCTAGGTAGGGAGTCAGAGCACCGACTCCCTTGCTACCAGATGACCAGTCTTCTAACCAGGTACCATGCCAAATGACTGGTTGCTGTAGCTGTTCTTCCTTGCAGTTATCCAAGGAAATACCTCCTCTTCTATGCCTTGCGAGTTGACCTTTTGAAGTGGTGTTACTCATACCCTTAGTGCTTTTACGGACCCAGGTTCTTTAGGAATACGGCAAGACCCAATATGCACCCCATGAATAACTTCAGATCAGGCTCAAAGAAGTTGAAACAACTTTACTGGAAACGCAGTGTGCAAAAGGGTAAAACATCCTTTTCCTAACTCTAATTTGCTACCAGATGACCAGTCTTCTAACCAGGTACCATGCCAAATGACTGGTTGCTGTAGCTGTTCTTCCTTGCAGTTATCCAAGGAAATACCTCCTCTTCTATGCCTTGCGAGTTGACCTTTTGAAGTGGTGTTACTCATACCCATAGTGCTTTTACGGACCCAGGTTCTTTAGGAATACGGCAAGACCTGATATGCACCCCATGAATAACTTCAGATCAGGCTCAAAGAATTTGAAACAACTTTACTGGAAACTCAGTATGCAAAAGGGTAAAACATCCTTTTCCTAACTCTAATTGTGGCTTCCCCAGCATACCTGCACAGGTTAGGTCCTTATGAGTAAAGTCCATAACTGGAGAATCCAGAATGGAGATGTTCGTTGTCATAGGGTCCCGATGAGTCAGTGTTCCTGAGGTGAACCACAGGTCCCAGCAACCGTCTTCAATTGTTCCTGTCTTGTCTGCGTTCGGGGACCCGGACCTCTCCCCTTTTATAATACAGGGGAAAAACAGGCCCACAAACTTGCTCAGGGAAGGCAGCAAAAACATTACCCCCTCTCCCTGCCTGTCACATCCTTGTGACAGCAATAGGCATGTGACAGGTACTCTTTATGGAGAGATCTGAGGGTCTATAGGACCCCAAATCCCTCTTCTGGCCTTGAACACATTCAAAACTCCAACATCTGTTTTTTTCAAATGCTTTTGATTTTTTTTTTAAATGACACAGTTGACATCCAGGTAAACCACAAGTGATGTCTGGTCATCGCTTCCGGGTTACCATAGCCGAGAGCCCATCAAAGCTGATATGGGTTTTGTTTGACTCTCCAACCAACAGGGGGAAGTGCCGGCTGGTCCCTCGGGTCTCCCGGTGGGATGGGAGAGCCTGAGAAAGCAGTGGAAAATGGCGGGAGGAGGGGGACACCCCCTCCAGATGCTGATAAAAGCAATGCAGCGGCTAGTTAGCCACTAAGAATGCTTTTACAAGAGTGCCAACCGCCAGCTCTAAAAAAACATTACCGGGATGATGCCTGCAGCTGCAGGCATCATCCCGGTATAACCACCCGAAGTCCAGCGACGTACGAGTATGTAGTTGGTCTGAAAGTGGAGATAGGGGTCCTGGAGTAGTAAAATGGTCTTCTGGCCTTTCTATATAGCATTATGCTGCCTTTTTTAAAGCTAAAGTGCGGGCAAAAAATTTAGGGGGACATTAGCTAAGTACCAATCATGTACAGCTTCTTTATGGTGATCTCAATGCTGAAGTTCTGATGGTGAAACTTATAGTTGGGGCTGGAGATAGGAAAAGTGGAAATATACTGTAGCTCTGGACCCATAGGTTATCTTACTGGTGTTGCTATCTTAAAATATTGATGTTTATTTAAATGATCTGGTGACTTCTACACCCCAGAAGATCTCCACGGTCTCCGTGGCTTGTAGTATAACATAGCAAAAATTAAAATTGAAGCCCCTGACCACAAAAAAATAGCTAATATGGAAGTTCATTGGTGACATCACTACCAAAGGCTGCATGTCAGTAACAGTTTTTTAAAAAGAAACTAGAAGCTGCCAGTGGGGCAGGTGGCTTGGTTAGGTATGCCTCTGCTGTTACACCAGGGAGAATGACAGGCGGCTTTGTTTACATCAGCCGCCTGCCTTTCTCCCTCTGCAGCGGACGATCGCGGGTGGCCGGCGGACATCCAAGCCGCCGGTCACTCGCGTGGGGATCCCTGTGAATTAGCGTTCTAAAATCCCAATAAAACACATTTACGTTTTTGGTTGTAACATGACAAAAAGTGGAAAATGTCAAGTGGTGTGAATAATTTTTCAAGGCACTGTAGTACAAAAAACAGGAGAAGTAGGTCCTTGGTTCTGTAATGCTCACCATACACTATACAATCTGATTGTACAATCTCCTTTCGATCTACCATCAACTATGTGGTGCAAGGGCCTATCTGATTGGATACAGAGGCATTGGACAGATGGTGTGTGCTCCTATTATAATGTTTTGGTAAGTCTACAGGAGATCATACAGAGATTGTACAATTAGATTGTGTAGCACCCTTCTAGGTAATTACTAGGTAGGTAAAGCCTAGTAGCTCCTTCTACTTATCAGGGGAGCCTGATCATGAATTAGGCCTGCTCATGTGTTCCATGTGTGATTAATTTGGGCTGAGAGAGTGTCCCCACTGCATCCAATGGTGAGATCCATTGGACAGTGGAGGAAACCCAGCCAATGACACACAGGCTTAGATACCGTCCCTAGGGGTTTGGCACAGAGTGTGATGCATCATGGGATAGGGTATAAAAGCCGGGAGCACATGAGGCAGGGGGGCCTTTGGGCGGGAAGCCAAGTTCCAGAAGGAGGGTGACGGCTGTCTATTCTTCTGCAGCTGTGAGGGTGGTCATAGGCAGTCAGCCTAGTGAACCAATGGTGTGGCTGAACCCAGAGGTTCTCCTTTTCTATATGGGAAACTTTATCTATGTTTATTATTACCGAGTGTACAATTTGTTGAAATTACAGTTTTTAGATGAATAATTTTTTCACTTGCAAAGGAGATTTATAGACATACATACTGCATAGTACATTTTATAGTTGGTTGCTGTATGTATTGCACGTTACAATAATTGTTGCAACATCAATAATTTGCACTATAGCAAGGCCTGGCCCTACCATGGGTCCCGGTGGGTCCATGGGACACAGGCAGAACTTTAAGAGGGGGGGCAACAGGAGTGCACTGCCCGAGGACCCTAGACTCCCTCCCTCTAGCGTGCAATGTCATCCTTGCACCATGCAACGCTCTGCTCCCCAGCAGTACAACTTGTACTGCTGGGGAGCCAATCAGGGCGGGGCTGGTAAGCATAGTGGGGTGGGGCAGGGGGAGGGAGCAGCTCTCCCGGTCTCAGAACACCACAGGTTTCAATAGCAGGAGCACCCACCACCACTGCACTGCTGCTGTCAATGCCTGTTGTATCACTGAGCTTGGATCGGAGCGTAGTTGGTCATGAGACTGGGGATGTCTCTTTGCTGGATTGGGCTGTCTCTTTACTATATGGGGGATGTCTCTTTGTTTTATGGAAATGTCTCTTTGCTGAATTCATGGAAATGTCTCTGTGCTGAATATATGGGGATGTCTCTTGTTGAATATATGGAGATGTCTCTGCTGGATTGGGCTGTCTCTTTGCAGGAAGGGGCATGTCTCTTTGCTGGAGGGGGCATGTCTCTTTCCTGCACTGGGAATGTCTCTTTGCTGGAGCGACTTGTCTCTTTTCTGGAGGGGGCATGGCTCCTGGCTGAATATATGGGGATGTCTCTCTGCTGGATTTGACTGTCTCTTTACTATATGGGGATGTCTCTTTGCTTTATTGACATGTCTCTTTGCTGAATATATGTGGATGTATCTTGTTAAATATATGGGGATGTCTCTCTGCTGGATTGGGCTGTCTCTTTGCTGGAGGGGGCATGTCTCTTTGCAGGAAGGGGCATGTCTCTTTGCTGGAGGGGACATGTCTCTTTGCTGGACTGGGGATATCTGTTTGCTGGAGGGGGCATGTCTCGTTTAAGAAAGGGGCATGTCTCTTTGCTGGACTGGGGATGTCTCTTTGCTGGAGGGGACATGTCTCCTGCAGAGGCGCCGATTGGTGGCCGTTCTGGGTGTCACCGGGGCGCAAAGCAATGCGCCCCGACACTCCCCACTAGTCCTGTCCTGGCTGTGATTGGTCCAGACTCCAGCCTGGAGCAATCATTCAGGACATCCCGGCTGACGTCGCGTGGGGGTGGTGCGTGCATCAGTCACTCACCGTCCTCACCTTCCCGCCCGTCATCAGAGCGAGGACTCGGAGGAGCAGCGGCGCGCGACATGTCTTCGTCTTCTTCAGCAGCCCACAGCACAGCAGTCGGTCCGGTCGAATGAGCCAGCCCAAGAGCAGGTAAGTGACATGACTGTGACTGTGACATGCCTGTACCATGACCTGTGACATGCCTGTACCATGACCTGTACCATGACCGGTGCCATGACCTGTGTAATGCCTGTACCATGACCTGTGACATGCCTGTACCATGACCTGTGACATGCCTGTGCCATGACCTGTGACATGCCTGTGCCATGACCTGTGACATGCCTGTACCATGACCTGTGCCATGCCTGTACCATGACCTGTGCCATGACCTGTGACATGCCTGTACTATGACCTGTACCATGACCTGTGACATGCCTGTACCATGACCTGTGACATGCCTGTATCATGACCTGTGACATGCCTATACCATCATCTGTTCCATGCCTATACCATACCCTGTGCCATGCCTGTACCATGACCTCAAAGTCACACAATTTTTTACCGCGTTTTTTGCCGCAAAGCAATACCTATTTCATTTTTCTTTTTGCGCCCCCCCCCCCAAAAAAAAATTTTGAGCACCAGCCGCCACTGGTCTCCTGGCTGAATATATGGGGATGTCTCTTTGCTGGATTGGGCTTTTGCTTTACTATATGGGGATGTCTCTTTGCTTTATGGAAATGTCTCTTTGCTTTATGGAAATGTCTCTTTGCTGAATATATGGGGATGTCTCTTGTTGAATATATGGAGATGTCTCTGCTGGATTGGGCTCTTTGCTTTATGGAAATCAGAGGCGTAACTAGAACCTTCAGGGTCCCGGTGCAAGAAACCATGAAGAGCCCCCCAGACCCCTGGCAGCCTGGGGGTCTTCCCACTGATCCTGGGGCCCTTTACTCTCATTGCGGGGCCCTTTATTACAGTCCCGCAGCGGGAACCTTTCACAAGTTCTGCAGTGGGCCCCCTTCCTGCCATCTTGGGGCCTCTCCACGGTGGTGGAATGCCAGGGCCCGGTCGCAAGTGAGACCTTTGCGATCCTGGAAGTTCCCCCACTGGTGTGTTTTTATTTTTTGGTGTTTTAATTGTATTATTTTTTATCATTTTATTTTATTTTTTTACAATATCACTCACTGACTATGACTCTGTCCATTCAGAAAAGGAAGGAGCTGGTAAATTATATATTTACCGACCCCTTCCTGGTTCTCTATTGTGACACATCCCCTGCAGCAGCCGGCAGGAGAAGGGTGGGAGCACAGTGGGGGGGGGGGGGGGACCAGGGGAGCACACAGGGTCCCAGAGACAGCAGAACACAAGTAAACTGGGTAGGAGGAGTGGTGGGGGCAGCATACGGAGGAACCAATCTCCTCCATTTTCTTCCTGCAGCTAGAGGAGGAAAAAGGAGGACAGTGATTTCTCTACATACTGCCCCCACTGCCCCCTCCTATCCAGGTGTACAGGGAAGGCCGCACAGGTCCCATGGAGCATGGGGCCCGGTTGCAGTTGCAACCCCTGCAACCCCTGTAGTTACACCCCTGATGGAAATGTCTCTTTGCTGGATGGGCGTGATTGAGCATTAAAGAGGAGGTAGTAGGGATGTTCAATTGATTTCAATATTTCTTTGGTGTTTACATCAAATTGAAGAGCAGCTGCACCATATATTAGCTATTAGAAATGCTGTGGCGCAGTTCTAATCATTTTATTTAAATTTAGGGGAACCGGTAGGGAGCCAGGGTCCAAGGTATGTAACTTTTAACTTTTGGACTAATGACGCCACCTGGTGACGAGTCCAAGTACTTCAGGGATATAAGTAGCTGGTTTACTGCTAAGGCGTTATTACAGACCTTGACAGCAGAATCTTAGGGTACAAATAAACTACTGAATTTCTCTGCTTGACCGAGAGGGGGGGGGGGGGGGCACTTTCCACTTTTCACTCCTTTCCAAGTAGAGATGCTGAGCTATATATCTGAATTTGTAGAGCCCAGAGCTAGTGCTGGGCTTTCTTATTAAACAGCCATGCATGCGCTGCAGACACTAAAGCCTGAAAGACCCACTATTGGAGGTTAATTTGAAAAAAAAAAAACATTTTTTTAAATAATAAAAATATCAGTTTATGTATGTATACACGTCAGGGTGGATAAAAATTGAGGATTTAAATCTGATTTTTTTAAATTTAAATCAGATTTGTTTGATTTTTATCAAATTTATTTTATTAAAATGCTTTTGGAGTAAAAATCTATCTAAAGATAGTTTACTATTTAAGATACATTTATAATTTAGTTGATTGGTTTATTGATTTAGTGATTGGACACATCTGGTCACATGATAAAGAGCCTATGTCATAGGCTCTTTACCGGGATCGGAGATGCGGTGTATCAGAGTGACACACCGCAGCACCGATCGCCGCTCTGTGCACCCCCCGGGGGGGGCGCGCAGAGCGGCCAATCATGCTGGACGTAATATGACGCCCAGTCAGCAACCACTTTGCTATATGATGGGTGGGAAGTGGTTAAAGTGAATGGGACTGTCGGTGAGTCAACGGGTCAGAGGAGGAGTCGCTGCGGGACAGAGATGACAGTTACTCTTTAAAAATTGTGATTTAAATCGAATCTACCCTGATAAACGTTCAAAAAATGTAAATGTAAAGTAAAATTGTTCAAGATCTTTATGTTGTGCGCACACTAAAAGCATGGAAGAACCTTGTATTAAATGTTTATTTGGAAAATAAGAAATTTGTAGAAATAATGCAAAAAAAAAAAAAAAAAAAAATTTTTTTTTAGCTCCCTGTAAATATTTATTGAACATCAAATGCGTATTGTTTGTGCATTAATATGGTGTAGGCGGAGTCAAAGATGATTGACACTAGCTTTCATTTTGTTCAGACGGCATCCAAGGCTCTTTTTTAACTTTACAGGTATTAGCAATTACAATTTAAATATGTATTACTGATTTATTATACTATATCCCACTCCATAGTGTTTAGCAATATGAGGACATGGAGGAGGAGGAGGGAAGGGAGGGGAGTGTCATTTACCACTGTGTATGTGCCCACGTGTGTGACTCTATAGTCATGTGGAATGCACAGATAAGTAGCAAGGAGGAAATGAAGAGCTTAAAGGGAACTGAAACAGGAGCATGCTCTGTAGAGGACACCAGCTGGTCTACAGAATCCCAGGCTGCAGTGGGGACACCAAGAATATGTGAGGGATAGCTGAAGGCAGGATCAACCGACCAGGCACATTTCACTTTATACAAAACAAATGCTTTAGTGGCTTTGTGATAATACACACTCTGTTATGTAGCATGTAATGAAAGTTTTTTTTAATAGTCTGGGTTAAAGTGTTACTAAACCCAGGAGCCTGCATTCACTATATCTGGTCTCCCTCACTACAAAGAGCATGGAAATGCAATTATTTTATTAAATATAAACTTCTAAATACATTTTCCCATCAGCAGTATATAGCAGTCTTGTGACTTCTATCAGTGTCTGGTTAAAGCTTGTAGGAGGAGTTTTCATTCTCCTCTGACTATCCTATGAGGCTGCAGGACCCCTGACACAGTGCTGATTAGTCCAGTGCTGATCACATGCACCCTCCTGAGAAAAAAAACTCTCTAGCAATACACACCAAACTGAGCATGTGCAGAGGGACTCCAAGGCTCTTTAGTGTCAGCAGATGGCTTGGGGACAGTAAAAGAAGGGGAGGATCAGAGAAGACAGGAGAAAACAGCCTTTTTGCACAATGCAGAGGATTAACCCTTTAGGTTCCACAGTGAGTATAACAAGCCCGCTTTACTACATATACAGACTGATTTTACTGTTATGGGTTTAGTATCACTTTAACCGATTTCTGACTGTAAAACTTAGATATATGGCGGCAAAGTGGCACGGCTGTGCCGGATCACGCACCTAGTATATGATCCAACACTTCGGAGTCTGGGGGGCGCAGGCACGCCGCCGCCGGCCCACTCCCGCTTCCACTGTGATTTTACAAAGCAGGAGATGGTCAGCTAGATCCTTTGGTGCAGAGGGAGAACAGTGGTCTGCCTATGTAAGCAAGGCAGATCGCCGTTATGTCAGTACAGAAGGCATGGATCCTGTGTTCCTGCACTGCACTGATCTATGCCTTCCCTTAGCAAAAGCACCTCCCACAGTAAGAAAACACCAGCTAGGCACACAGTTAACCCTTTGGTTGCCCCTGATGTTAACTCCAGTGCAAGGACAAGGTCATCCAGCGCCCACGGCAAGGATGCCAAACTGCGCCCCCCCCCTTCCCTTAGGTTTAGGGTCAATGTGCCCCCCCATCCCTGCAATAAACCATTGCGCCCAGGGCAACCGTCCCTCCTGCTCACCCCTTGTCCCGGCCCTGGTTAACCCCTTCCCAGCCAGTGTCATTAGTACAGTGTATATTTTTTTTAGCACTGATCACTCTATTAGTGTCACTGTCCCCCAAAAAGTGTCAGTCAGTGTCCTGATTTGTCCACCTCAATATCGCAGCCCCGCTGTAAGCCGCTGATCTCCGCCATTAATAGTAAAAAAAGAAATAAAGAAAAATATCCCCTAGTTTGTAGACACTATACCTTGCACAAACCAATCAAAAAACGCTTATTGGGATTTTTTTTTACCAAAAATATGTAGCAGAATTCATATTGGCCTAAATTTAGGAAGAAATTAGATTTTTTTAATTTTTCTTCATGGCTGTGTTTTATAGCAGAAAGTGAAAATTATTGTTTTTTTTTTTTTTTTCCTAATTGTTTTTTTTTTTTTTTTTGTTATAGCACAAAAAAACAAAAAACAAAAACGCAGAGGTGACCAAATACCACCAAAAGAAAGCTCTATTTGTTGGAAAAAAAGGACAGACATTTTTTGGGGTACAGCCTTGCATGACTGCACAATTGTCAGTTAAAGTAATGCAGTGCCATATCGCAAAAAAAATGGCCTGGTCATGAAGGAGGGTAAATCTTCCGGAGGGCACGTGGTCAACTGTATGAACTTCCAAATACCGCATTATGGCCTCTAGATGGCGCTGAGTAGCATAGGAAATGAGTATGCCTCTCAGCTCCCTCTAGTTGGCGTAATGCAGTAATTTTCTCATTTTTTTAAAATTTTTTTATTAAGAATAACATCCAATCTGCAGAGAATTGAGCCAGAGAACATTCTATTTTGCCCTATTTGCACATAATGAATTTTAATGCAGTTTTTTGATGGATGAACAGCTATACAATTTTTTTCTAATGAAATAAATAAAATGAATATAATATAATAATATAATAATGATAATAATAATAATGATAATACTAATAATTAATAATAATATTATAATAATAATTATATTATAATAATATAATATAATGAAATAATTTTTTTTCTAAATAAGTCTCTAAAAACCGCCACAACCTCCCAGTTCACCTACCTTAGAGAACATATATTTGGCTTCTTTAGCAGGTGTCCTCCTGTCTTGGAGAATCTACCATGATTGGTGCACAAAAAGCCACAATAGGACACAACAGGCATTACACAATTTTATTAACATTATGGTTAGTTTACAATATCCTACATTAAAAATTACCAAAATGCCAATGACATCTCTAGACATTTATATCCCCCAGTTTATAGATACACTATATTACCAAAAGTATTGGGACACCTGCCTTTACATGCACATGAACTTTAATGACATCTCAGTCTTAGTCTGTAGGGTTCAATATTGAGTTGGCCCACCCTTTGCAGCTATAACAGCTTCAACTCTTCTGGGAAGGCTGTCCACAAGGTTTAGGAGTGTGTCTATGGGAATGTTTGACCATTCTTCCAGAAGCGCATTTGTGAGGTCAGGCACTGATTTTAGAGGAGAAGGCCTGGCTTGCAGTCTCCGCTCAAATTCACCCCAAAGGTGTTCTATCGAGTTGAGGTCAGGACTTTGTGCAGGCCAGTCAAGTTCCTCCACCCAAAAATCGCTCATCCATGTCTTTATGGACCTTGTTTGTGCACTGGTCCAAGTCATTTGGTGGAGCGGAGATTATGGTGTGGGGTAGTTTTTCAGGGGTTGGACTTGACCTCTTAGTTGCAGTAAAGGGAACTCTTAAAGTGATTCGTAAAGTCTCATTTTTTTTTTTTTTTTTAAATAACAAACATGTTATACTTACCTCCTCTGTGCAGTTGAAAGTTGGAGTGGGTCTTACAGATATTATTAATTGTTAAATAGAATGCAATATGGTACCGACGTCCCTAGTGAATTGATAGATATCAGAAAATCTCTGATGTATACGGCCACCGAAGTGGCAGAAGGAGGGCTAGGGATTGGGGATGGTACCTGGTAGTAAATAGCGCTGAAAGGCAAGATAAAATCAATAAATTTTATTAAATATAAAAACAGACAAACAAAACATACATAAATGATAATTGGAAATATTCATTGTATGTATAGAAACCATGAAGATAATATGTCACAGGTGACCTTAAATGACTAAGCCGGGTAGTGTGCCGGCTATTATCCACAGACATTGCCAGACATGTTTCGTCGTTGCTTCCTCAGGGGTGTGTAGCTGTAGCAGATATGGTCATATAGGTACTCTTAGACAAAGTATCAGATCAAAAGGTTGTATACTTGAAAAATCCAAAACACAAATATAAGGGGGCCAAGGGAGAGGATGAACATATCACCAAAGAGCAGGAAATATCTGTTTCAAAGGTTTATGATGCATAGGGATGGTCACTGAACTGGAATAGCTCCCCAGTGCTCCCGGATGGATCACGGGACAGATGGAAATGGAGAGGGTAGCAGGATAGCAATATTGCCAAACAAATAGATCCTTGCCAGGATACTAGAGGATCTATATTGCCAATGGAGGATGATGGGATGAATCAGCAAGCCTGCTCATGCTGGTATGTCTGCGTCTCCCGTGAAGCACTATATATACTTTGAATGGTATAATACAAAGTAGACACGGATATAATTTGAAGCACAGCAGCACTTTGGAAGTAAAAAATACTTTAAGCACATTATTAATAGGGATGATCGAACGGTTCGGGTCGACCATCGGTTCGACCCGAACATTGACTGTTCGAGGTTCGGCCGAATTTAGAACTTTTTGCTAAAAAAGTTCGGAATTCAGCAACCAGAACCGAACAAAATGAAATGGGACAGGAAATGGGCTTTAAAAGCCCGTGATTGGACCAGAACCATCAGTAAAAGCCAATTGAGGGGGCAGGAGAATGCTAGCAATGTGATTGGAGTGACTAGGGGGTCCAGAGGCCAATCATTAGTGAATATGCCCCCCAGTATATAAGATAGCCCCGCCAAATTCCTAGCATTGTAATACAGGGACATGGAAGAGAGTGGAAGCAGTTCTGTTACTTCTGCTTCAAAGTGTCATTTAGCAATTATTAGTGTGAGGAAAGGGATATCTAGTGTAGTTAGGGTACTATTTTCCACTATAGTTAGATTTAATAATCTAGTTTCTGTAGGGAAAGTGTTAAGTGTAAGGGGACCGTAGTGTAGTGTAGGGTTAACTGACTCTGACTGCTATGGCAGGGTGACAAAACCCTTCCATGTCAGGGTGACCGCTATAGAGAAAAGATCGTTTCTCTTAGAACACTTATAGAACCGGGATATGGCTTCGCCCCTGTCACCCTGCTTTTTGCTGCAGGCATTTATAGGGCTTTTTTGAGGACATGTTTGGAGTCAGGCATGACATCTGAACTTCTGTGTAGGGGTATATATACACACACACACATGTATGTATATATACACATGCACATATATAGGTGTGAAAGTAGCAGAACACTATGCTTGCGCTAAAGAAATAATTAACACCCATATGGCTTCTCTGCTATCACACCTATATATGTGTACGTGTATAAATACATATAAGTGTGTGTGTATATATACCCCTATACAGAAGTTCAGATGTTTTGCCTGCCTCCAAAGACCCCAAAAAAATGCCCGAAAAAAATGCCTGTGCCAAAAACACACTTGGGCGTTTTTGTAGCTGGCGTTTTTTTGGGCATTTTTTGGGCGTCTTTGGAGGCAGGCAAAACATCTGAACTTCTGTATAGGGGTATACATACACACACACTTATATGTATATATACACATACACATATAGGTGTTATAGCAGAGAAGCCATATGGGTGTTAATTATTTCATTAGCGCAAGCATTGTGTTCTGCTACTTTCACACCTATATATGTGCATGTGTATATATACATACATGTGTGTGTGTGTATATATACCCCTACACAGAAGTTCTGATGTTATGCCTGCCTCCAAAGACCCCCAAAAAATGCCCAAAAAAACGCTTGCTATAAAACCGGCAAGGTGTGAAAATAGCGGAGCCATATCCCTGTTCTATATTAATTCTAATAAAAACGAACTTTTTTTTTCTGGTTCTGGACATGCCACAGAGCTGAAACTTCACAGGTACACTTTTTAGACCCCCCCCCCCCCCAGACACTAAATCCAAAGAAATCTCTTTTTTTTTTCAATAATTTTTTCAATAATTGGCTCTCTATCAAAAATGACAATTTTTAAGAACTTTTTTTGTGTGATTAATAGTCCCTGGGGTATGACCCAGAACCCTAGGCACTTTTTAGGGGCATTTATTGGGTTTTAGGGCTTCAAAATTGTGTTTTTTGATTACCGAAGTTCGGGTCCCATTGATTTCAATGGGGTTCTAAAATCCCGGCCGAACTTTCGGGAAGTTCGGATGTTCTGGTCGAACCGAACTTTTCAAAAGTTCGATCATCCCTAATTATTAACCCTCTTCACAGTTTAAGTGTGTAAATGGTCACAACAGCACTTTAGATATACAAAGATTTTTTTGATTCATTCTACTGTTCACTGTGCATGAAATATAGAAATATTGATTGATGTGATAGAAACGCAGGAAGTATTTTGCATATAAGATGAATATTTGTGACCAGATGGGAGTGAACACAACTTTGTTAAGGTTTTGAGGTTCCGGTTAGCAACCCCTGGAGCGCAGTACAACCCCCCTTATATTATATATTGAAACTGTTTTATTTTGGTATCAGTTAACGTACATGCAGCATTAAGGTGACTTTAGCTAACCTTTCCAAGATAGCGCAGGAACCACACTCTATAAAATTGTCACTGCATATTGCTGTCACAAGGGATGTTTACATTGCTTGTGACAGCAATAAAAGTGATCAGATTTTTTTTTTAACAAAACCTGTGTTAAAATGAAAAAAAAAATAAATAGGAAAAAAAAAAAAAATTCTAGCCGCCCCCCGTCGCCGTTAGCGCGCGCACGAAAGAAAACGTATACTGAAGTCGCACCGCAAATGAATTCGCTGTTCAAACCACACATGTGAGGTATCGCTGCAATCGCCAGACCGTGAGCAATAATTAAAAAAAAATAATAATACGCTCTATCTCTAAACTGGTAACCGTTAAAATTTTTTAAAGCGTCGCCTATGGAGATTTTTATTGACCGTAGTTTGTCGCCATTCCGCGGGTGTGCGCAATTTTAAACCGTAACATGTTGGGTATTTATTTACTCGGTGTGACATCATCTTTCACAATATACAAAAAAATGGGCTAACTTTACTGTTTAGTTTTTTTTTTAAATGCAGTGAAATATGATTTTTCGTAATTTTTTTTTAAAAAAATGGCGTTTGAAAGACCTCTGCGCAAATACCGCGTGACAAAAAATATTGCAATGACCGCCATTTTATTCTCCAGAGTCTTTGCTAAAAATATATATATATATATAATGTTTGGGGGTTTTAAGTAGTTTTCTAGCAAAAAATACTGATTTTTGATAAATAAAAAGTGTCAAAAATAGGCCTGGGGCTAAAGTGGTTAAATCAGCGCCGTTGGCTGCCAAGTAAACCAGAAGTGACATTTTGACGTCGCTTACAGGTTTCTACATCGGAGACCCGAATCCGGCTTAGTTCGGGACTTCGGCCAGCTGGCGGATGTGCCGGATGGTGGCTCGGGTCTTCCGATGGGAAGGAAGAGTCGGGCGGAGCGGTGGAAAGACGGCGGGGTAACAGCTGAGCAGCTGAATAGCCGCAACGGTTGCTATTACTAGTAATGGTACCGGTACAACCACTTAAGCAAAATGATGTACAAGTAAGTGATTTTGCAGGAAGTGGTTAAACCTGCACGGGGGCCAATTGTTTTTTTATTTTTCTGGCAGTTTACTATTGCTCTAACTAGAGATGCACCAAAATTTCAGCCCTCAAAACTAGGGATCGACCGATTATCGGCAATGCCGATATATCACAGGCTGATATGCACTTTTCCAGATATATTGGAATCAGCCCCGGAGGTTACCGATATTGACGATATTTCGGAAGAGTGCTTGTACTGGAGTAATGCCTGCAGCTAGAGGCATCACCCCGGTACCGGCATCCATAGCCTATGGTCGGCTGTCTTGTAATGACAACCGATGCGGCTGAGTAGGCGCTCGGCTGTCATTACAAGGAGCGGAAGGGGACGTCTCCCCCCCCCCCTCCCGCCGCCTTCCACGGCTTGCCCGGGTCTCCCGTCCCACCAGGAGACCTGGGCATCCTACCTGCATGGCCGCCGAAGACCCGATCAAAGCCGTATTCGGCTCTGATCAGGTCTCCATGTAAAAAACCTGGAAGTGATGTCATGACATCACTTCCGGGTACTCGGCGCCAAAGTAAAAAAAAGGCAAGCATTCAAAACAGCCAAATTTGGCGTCTTAAATGCTTTTAAGTGCAGAGGAGGGGTTTGGGGGTCTTTTAGCCCCCAGATCCCTCCACAAGAGTACCTGGGAAAAAAAAAAAATTTTCTTTTAAATGTCCGAAAATATCGGCCAATTTAGGCCGATACCGATATCCGATGACCAAAATATCTATATCGGTATTGGCAATAAAAAAAGATATTGGTCGATCACTACTCAAAACATATCGGCAAAAAAGGTGCCAATAATGGCTCAAAAAAAGCATGTGGTTTTGCCGCAAATGCGCTGCAATTTTACCGCAATTTTACTATGCTTATGGTTTGTTTTTCATAGGTAAACCAAATAAAAAACGTAACACTGGTGCGTTATAGATGCGTTATTGATGCATTTTCAATGCATATCAACAGGGAGGTGCATTTTTGGTGCAGTTTTCTTAAGTGACCAAAAATGCAGCAAGCGGGATTTTTAGCACCACAATGACAGCACAATGGACCAAACTGAAGATAAACATAGAATTTAAAGGGATACATTTTTCTTGAGCTTTTCTTCTGCTCAAGATGGTGATAACAACCAACAATAAATTCATATTCATTTAAATTCATGATATAACTTCTCATTATCGGTTTTGATTTTTGGCCAAATCCATTCTGCATTTTCAGAATGTGAATGGGGACTGCGAGCCAGGCCTTCTCGTCCACATCAGTGCCTGACCTCACAAATGCACTTCTGGAAGAATAGTCAAACATTCCCATAGACACCCTCCTAAACCTTTTGGACAGTCTTCCCAGAAGAGTGGAAGCTTTTATAGCTGCAAAGGGTGGACCAACTCAAAATTGAACCCTACAGACTAAGACTGGGATTCCATTAAAGTTCACGTGCGTGTTAGGGCAGGCGTCCCAATGCTTTTGGTATTATAGTGTATTTATGGGCTCTTCCCCCCACCTTCTGGGCACACCACCCCAGGGATTGGTGGAAGTTCCATAAATAATCAGACTTCAGTCTCTATCCTCCCTCCTATTATTTTCTGGAAATCTCCAAAACACAGGATGAAGTAGCAGAGTAGCAGCCTGTGAAAACCTGAGCAGTCCTAACCAATCAACCCCTGCTCCACTAAACTAAATTTTCCTAACAACCTTTCCCAAATCCAGAAGGGTGCTACAAGGCTTTTGCTCCTCTGCCAAACCAAGGCAATTCCAAATGTCTATATGAAGAAATGCATGAGCGTAGGCAAACCACATTCTGAGCCTCTCTGTTACTCAGGGAGTCCAGCCAGCCTTATAAAAAGAGCAATAGGGAGACTTTGGAGGCTGAAAATGTGGGGACAGGCATGACTTTTACAGGAAACGTGAGACTTCCCTAAAACATTAACCAACTATAGCTCATTACGCATGGACTTCCGCAGAACTTTTTTTCAGAGAGGGGGGGCGCATCATTTTATGGTCACCCATGCTCCACTCCTTTTTGACAATGTCATAAGGACGATGTCAGTCACAGCGCGAGCCATGACTCGTGAGTATTTTTTCTTTTAATGGGGAAACGGCAGAATTTATTTTTAAAGCGTTTGTTAACCTAAAAAAAGAAATAAAAATATTGATCCTGTTCCCTTAAAGCATGTTATATAGACAATGTGGGCTATGTGGGACTTTAAGTGAGACACCAGCAGGTATGCCCAGCGTCTCCATCCCTGTATCAGAAAAAACAAATTGAAAAGGATTAAGAGAGGTGCATGGAAGGCAGCCAGCCCCCAGTCTGATGTACTCACCCTCCAGTCTGCCACCAACCAAGTAGACCTGTCTCCTGATATAAATAAAGAACAGGGGTTTAGTTGACACGCATTTGCAAACGCATGTGTAAGCTGCAGAGCCACGACACGGCACCCTGTTTTATCTGCAGTCCCTAACACTTTTAAATGTAAGTGTCTCCACTCTGGGAGCACATGGCTGCTAATGGATGGATAGGAGGCAGGTGAGAGGGAGCAGCCCAAACTTCCCCCAACCCACCTCCATCCATGACTGGTCTAGTATCTCAAAACTCTAATAGCAATGTTCTTAAGATGGTACAAACTGAAAACGACCAGCTGAGAAGCATACACCTCCAATCCCTTGGTGGATGCAGTGTCAAACACAGATTGGGACTTTATATGAGGCAATTTGCCTGTATAGCACAGTGCCTCCATCCCTAATTTCATAAAATATTTGGGACTTTACATGAGACAAGCAGGTCATGCTATGGTCTCCATCCCTGTATATGAAAAAACTGGGGTCAAATTAGACTGCATCCACCAAAAACGCACGAAAATCGCATGGTGGAACTTTAAATGAAGCACCAGCCTGTAGACAAGGTGCCTCCATCCCTGGTTACATAGACAATGTGGGCTATGTGGGACTTTAAGTGAGACACCTTCAGGTATGCCCGGCGTCTCCATCCCTGTATCGGAAAAAAAAAAAAAAAGAATTGAAAAGCATTAAGAGAGGTGCATGGAAGCCAGCCAGCCCCCAGTCTGATGTACTCACCCTCCAGTCTGCCACCAACCAAGCAGACCTGTCTCATAATATACATATATAAAGCATGTTATATAGCACAGTGCTTGAGCTGTGTAATTTGGCTCCCTATAACATCTAATATACCTGGCTGATCCTGCCTGGCTATGTCCTCCCCTCTGTAAACTGACCACGGTATACCCTGGCTGCTGAGCCCTGACACCGTGGTCAGTCTACGGGACTCTGTCATCCGCAGCCCTCACCCTCCCCTCCTTGCCTGTCTGCTCCTGTGTCAGTACCTGCCCCCTCCCCTCCTGCTTCTGTAATTTAATTTAAAGTTTCATATCCTGTCTACAGTCTGTTTAATAATCATGTGAGCCCCTGTGTCTGTGTTTTATAAAATAAGACATTCTTTACCAGTTTTCAGAGCGCCGATCGCCGTTCATGTGACCTAACTCCTCTCTCCTCTTCTTGGCCTCTCCTCCCCTCCTCCTCCCCTTCCGACTGACGTCAGTGGGGAATCCTTGGCCCTGCCCACTGCAGGCAACTATCAGACGGAGAGAGGAGAGAGCTGGCGGGTCACTTGAGCGGCGATTAGCGCTCTGAAAATTGGTAAAGAATGGATTTTTTTTTTACACATACACAGACACCGGTGCACAGGGCACACAGAATTATTAAACATACCAGACAGGATGGTATAAAGTGGCTTAAGAACCAAAGGGGAAGTTGAGATTCCGGGGGGGGGGGGGGGCGCTTACCCCCCCTTGCAGACGCACATTATGAATAGCTCAGATGTGTAAAAGGTAGGGGAGTCGCTAGCATTGGGAACCCAGAGCACCTGCCATGCATTTCCTGTGGGGTGCCTTGGGTCCACGAGGTCACAATCTCCAGCCACTGCTGCAGCTGACATTGTACTCCGCCAGCTACCTGTCACAGACAGAGTCAATAGAACCTTCCCTAGCCTTCCCTTCAATCTCCCATGTCACTTGGCGATCTCCCATGCTGCACGCTGAGGTCTTTACACTGTCCGTGGTGGAAGGTAAGTGTACTGGGGGACAGACGGACTTGGGGAGAAGGAAAACTAAAATTTGTGCTGGAGTTGAGAGGATTAGCGGGATTAGTGCTAAGAGGGGGGATTTGGGGGGTGAGAGGATAAGAACTAAGGCCTGGTTCACACCTATGCATTTTTTAGGGCATTTTGCAGAAACGCCATACAGTCAATTTAACATGGTTTCCATTGGGACACGTCTACATCAATGCGCTTTTTAGCTGCTGCATTTTTTGGAAAGCGCGAAGGACTTTTTTTTAAATGCAACATGGTGCGTTTTTGGTTCAATAGACTTCAATGGACATGCTGCGGAAATGCAAGTAGTGCGTTTTATGCTTTTTGCTTTTTTAATCTGCGTAGCAACAAAAACATCTCCCCTTTTTGTGTTAGAAGGAGGAAATTGGAGAGAAGAGGATTTGCACTAGGAGGAGCAAATTGGAGAGGTACATTGGACAACTGGTACACACGGTGGCAAGCCGGGGCGGGCACCTGCACAGGACTAGAGCAAATACACTCAACTTAGCAGTGCGCATCTTCTGTTTGGACACTGTAGAACTTGAATTTGAACAAATTAAGGACATCTAACATTCCGACTGTCTACTTCTTGACACACAAGGCTTGCACACCTTCAGCTACACCTGTTCAACACCTGACAGTATTGTAACTCTGATTGGCTGTCCTGGCACACGTCAGGCTGTACTTATTTTAGCAAACGTTACACAGAATCTCTATGCTGTCTGTGATCTGTATTCTTCCCAAAGACCGGGGGTCTCCAAACTTTCTAAACAAAGGGCCAATTTACTGACCTTCAGACTTTATGGCTGGACTGTGGCCATTGAGAGTAGAAATTGTCCTGGTGTCAGTGAGAGTACACAATGCATCTTTGGTATTAGGGGGAGGAATAGTGCCCCATTGTTTGTGTCAGTGAAAGGAATAGAGCCCCATGGTTGGTATCAGTGGAAGGAATAGTGCCCCAATGTTGGTGTCATTGCGAGGAATGGTGCCCCATTGTTGGTGTCAGTGGGAGGAATGGTGTCCCATCATTGGTATCATTTTGGGGAATAGTGTCTGTTGTTGATTTCAGTAGCAGAAATTACGCCCCATTTTTGGCATCAGTGGGAGGAATAGTTTCTTGTATCAGTGGAAGGTAAAGTGCCACAAGGGCTGTATAAAGGCAAGCAAAGGGGCGCATCTGGCCCCCAGGCTGCAGTTTAGAGATGATTGCCAAAGACTAAAGCACTCTTGCAGAACTCGGCTCTTGTACTCACACAGCCACAGGATCATCGGTTGCCTCCTGCCAAAATGCACTAGATTCTTTCCCCGTGAAAGAGATGAAGACTAATTCAGCCTTTGGACAACTTGAGCTTTCCCCTGCAGCTTCCTTCTTTGCTCTTTTCCTATGAGCTCTCTCCTGACCCCAGGATCTCTGGAATGTTCCATAGAGTAAAGTGAGCCTGTAGGCCTCCGTCAAACCAAGGTTATTCCAACTGTCCATATGAAGAAGAAATGCATGAGCTTAGGCCGACCACATTCTGAGCCTCTCTGTTACTCAGGGAGTCCAGCCTTTTAAAAAGAGCAATAGGGAGACTTTGGAGGCAGGAAGAGGGGGAGACAGGCTTGACTTTTACAGGAAACTTAAATTTTCCAAAAACATTAACCAACTATAGCCCTGGATCTAATTATCTTTTTCCTGTGCGTTTTTTACTGAAGGAAACCTCTATTTCTGTATGTTTTCATCATATGCCCATTATGAATAGCTCAGATGTGTAACAGACAGGGGAGTTGCTAGCATTGAGCACCCAGGGAACCTGCCACGCATCTCCTGTGGGGTGCTCTAGGCCCCGGACCCCCAGCCACTGCTGCAGATAGCATCGTTCTCCCCGAGGATTGGGAGCCCCCACTAGACCACTGGTTGGCATTAGATTGGGTCAACAAGTGAGTCACATTAAGCATATGTCATTACCAAGGGTGGACTGACAACTCATGGGTCCCCCGGGCAATCAGAGATCATGGGGCCCCCTGTGTCCACACTCAAGCCACACAAAGCCCCACCTACAAATTGCAGCTCAGCCACATAGAGTGGGCATTTAAATATCTACCACAGCATAGCCTGCATGGAAGTTTCTGGCTTCTTTCTGTAGTGTGTAGCCTCTCATGGGGCCCCCTACTGACCCTGGGCCCTCGGGCAGTGCCCTAATCCCCGAATGGTCAGTCCGCCCCTGGTCATTACATATACATTTTTGTGGTCAATACTGTCTGGCTAAGGCCCTTTGAGACATCTGACCCTTTAAGGACCGTTTGCGTTGTGACACACACATTTTGGTTTTTCAGAGGGTTAAGACTGTCCCTGCCCAGCAGCTCGTTGGGGGAGGTGTGTCTTCAGTTTGTGAACTCTCAAATAGGCGCTCACTGCTTGGTGTGAGTTAGCTCTGAGGAAAGAGGTCTGTCCCCCAAAACGCGTAAGCTTTTCCACCTTGTGGCCATAGAGTCACCCTCCTCACCAGTTGGAGCATTGTATATGTCAAGCTTGATTTTATTCCTACTTTGTGAGTAAAACACTGTTATGTGCTTTTAACCACTTGCCTACTGTGCACTTAAACCCCCTTCCCATCCAGGCCAATTTTCAGCTTTCAGCGCTCTCACACTTTGACTGACAATTGCGCGGTCATGCTACACTGTACCCATATGAAATTTTTATCATTTTTTTCACACAAATAGAGCTTTCTTTTGGTGGCATTTAATCATCTCTGGGTTTTTTATTTTTTACAAAAAAAAAGAATAAAGACAGAAAATTTTGAAAAAAAAAAAAGTTTCTTATTTTCTGCGAGTAAATTTTGAAAATAAATTTTTCTCCTTCACTGATGTGCGCTGATGAGGCGGCACTGATGGACACTGATAGGCTGCACTGATGGGCACTGATAAGGTGGCACTTATGGGCACTGATGAGGTGGCACTTATGGGCACTGATGAGAAGGGAATTATATGCCGCAATGATGAGCACTGTTAGGTGGCACTGATAGGCGGCACTGATAGGCCGCACTGATGAGCACTGATAGGCGGCACTGCTGGGCACTGAAAGGTGGCACTGCTGGGCACTGAGAGGTGGCACTGAGAGGTGGCACTGATGGGCACTGAGAGGCGGCACTGATGGGCACTGGCGGATGGCACTGATGGACACTGACGGGTGGCACTGATGAGCACTGATGGGCGGCACTGATGAGCACTGATGGGCGGCACTGATGAGCACTGATGGGCAGCACCATCAGTGCCCACACTCAGTGCCCATAGTGCTGCCAGTCAGTGCTTATCAGTGCCTAGATGAGCAGGCACTGATGGGCACTGACTGGCAGAACTATGGGCACTGATTGTGGGCATTGATGGGGGCAATTTGTATGTTTTTTTACCTTTTAGTAATCAGGGCACTGGTGATCAGTGCCCTGATTACATGTCTCTGTGTCCCCGGCGGCTGACGGCTCCCCCTCCTTCCTCACACTGCAGGCTCCGTGTGAGGAAGGAGCGCCAGCGATGAGAGATGATCTCATATGTTTACATAACATGAGATCATCTCTCATTGGATGGTCCGATCACGTGGTGAATGGCCGCTGTGATTGGCCATTCACCACGATCTGTGATCGGCTGTGTCCAAGGGACACGGCCGACACAGATTCTCCCCGATGCGCACTCGCGGTAGCGCGCGGGGGGCGTGTCACTGGGAGGCCGTTTAAAAACGGCCTCCCGAAAATTCGAGTCCGCGCTGCAGCCGTATATAGGCTGTAGCGCGGATGCGAGGAAGTTAATAAATGTTTTTTTGAGGTAATGCACTAGGCCAGGAGTTCCCAAACTGTGGAGACGCGAGCTAAGTTTGAGTGGGTCACCGGTGGATTTTACTGAGAGCGGGGTCAGGGCTGCCCAGGCATCGGCAGCGCACTGTGTTACAAGGAAGGAGCAGGAGGGGGCTGGAGCTCTACTGACGCTCCAATCCCGACCCTTGGTGTGCGTGCTGTTCTGTACGGGAGTTCTCGGGGTAGGAGTCGGACTGAGTGCAGGCCATCGGATCGGAGCTGAGCGTCAAGACCAGTCACCAGGTAGGCCAGACACTGCTTGATGGCTTATGTATGCGGGTTGACGACCCACATTTGCACAGGCATAGCAGCCTATTGATTCAAATGGACTGCTATGCCTGCATTTTCCACTGAAAAAAGGTGCATGCAGAATTTTAAAAAAATGCAGTGGCCGTAAAATCCATCCTGCTTTTGCACCATGCGACTTACCTGAAATTCCTGCACTTGCAAACTGTGTTTTTAAATGCTGGGCCCACGTATATATAAAAACACAGAAAGCTTGCCAGTGCAGGAACTGCAGGTAAGCGGCATGGTGCAAAAGCAGGATGGATTTCAAGGCCACTGTATTTTTATAAATGCTGCATGCACCTTTTTCTGCGGAAAAGGAGAGCATAGCAACCCATTCAAATCAATCGGCTGCTATGCCTGTGCAAATGTGGGCCCGCATACATGTGAACCAGGCCTAAAGCAGTAGTAAAGTAATATACAAATAAACACACCGGTCCACCTGCAGGTTTAACCACTTACCGACCGCCGCAAGTACATTTACTGCGGCGGTTAGCCCCTCTTGGGCAAAGTGACGTATGGGTACGTCACTCGCCCGCGAGCCAATAGGGGGCGAGCGCGCGCCGCCGGAGGTGGGCTCCCACCCCCGCCCGGTCACCAACATCCCCGCGCGAGTGACCGATGGCTCCGATGTCCGCCGGTCACTCGCGATCTCCCCCTGGAGAGGGAGAAAGGCAGGCGGCTGTAAACAAAATGTAAACAAAGCCACCTGTCATCCTCCCTAGTGTAACTGCAGAGATCATATGATCCTGCTATGTAGGATCGTATGTCTCTGTGGTTACATCAAAAGCCACGCCCCTTGACAGAATCACGCCCCTAGGGACACACTTAACCCTTGGATCTCTAATAAAGTTAACCCCTTCCCTGCCAGTGTGATTTTTACAGTAACAGTGCATATTTATAGCACTGATTACTGTAGTAATGTCACTGGTACCCCCAAAAGTGTCAAAAATGTCAGTCAAGGGTCTGATCTGTCCGCCGCAATGTCGCAGTCCCGCAAAAAAAATCGCAGATCGTCGCCATTACTAGTTAAAAAAAAAAAAAAACAATAAAAATGATATAAATCTTTCCCTTAGTTAGTAAACGCAATAACTTTTGCGCAAACCAATCAAAATACGCTTATTGTGATTTTTTTCACCACAAATATGTAGCAGAAAACAAATTGGCCTAAAATGTTAAAAAATTTTGATTTTCTAACATTTTTTGGGGGGGGGAATTTCATATAAAAAAATGTGAAAAATATTGTTATTTTTTTCAAAATTGTCGCTCTTTTTTTGTTTATAGCGCAAAAAGTAAAAATCGCACAGGTGATCAAATACCACCAAAAGAAAGCTCTGTTTGTGGGAAAAAAAGGACGTAAATTTAATTTGGGTACAGCGTCGCACGACCGCGCAATTGTCCGTTAAAGTCCGCAGTGCCGAATCACAAAATAGACCCTGGTCTTTGAGCAGCCAAATCCTCCGGGGCTTAAGTAGTTAACCACTTCTGGACTGCAAGGATTTGCCCCCATAATGACCAGGCCATTTTTCTGTTTCAAGTATTTTATTGAATAATGCAAGTGAGTAACAACGTTTGACATACAGAAAAATGCAAGGTAAGGTAAACAAAGCTCGGTAACAGAGCATGACCATTAACTGTGACTACAGCAAATCGTGAGGGTTAGTAGACAAGGGGTGGTAAATGGGTTGCCACGAGAGAGTAGTGATTGGCATGACCAGGCCATTTTTAGCGATTGACTTTAACTGACCATTGCCCGGTCGTGCGATGCTGTACCTAAATTAAATTGATGTCCTTACTTTCCCACAAATAGAGCTTTCTTAATCACCTGTGCGATTTTTTATTTTTATTTTTTTGCGCTATAAACAAAAAAAAGCGACAATAATCAATTACAAGCAAGCGGGTCCCGAAAAATAACTGTATTAAGAAGTGGATCTCGGCCCAAAAAAGTTTGGGAAGCCCTGCACTAGCCGTTTGCGCCCTCTTGTGTATATTTGTGCAGTGTTTGAAAGACCAAGGAGGGTTGCATCCCTGAAACCATTACCCACCATAGTCTTGTTGTTTGGGGAAGTCCTGGGATTGAGTGCTGGATGGTGTTTTTGGTTTATCTCACGCACAAGGAGGAGCCTGTGACACAGGAGATCTCCCATGCTGTGCGCTGAGGTCTGTAAATTGTTGAGGGGAATTTAGTGAGGGGGAGAATTAGCGCTGGCAAGGGGAGATTTGGGGGGGGGGGTCTGAGAGGAGATGATTTGTGCTGGAGAAGGGGGAGAATTTTAGTGCTAAGAGATGAAATTTGGGGAGGAGTGGATTTGTGTTAGGAGGAGGAAATTAAATTGGAGAGGAGAGGATTTGTGTTAGGAGGAGGAAATTGGGGAGGAGAGGATTTGTGTTAGGAGGAGGAAATTGGGGAGGAGAGGATTTGTGTTAGGAGGAGGAAATTGGAGAGGAGAGGATTTGTTAGGAGGAGGAAATTGGAGAGGAGAGGATTTGTTAGGAGGAGGAAATTGGGGAGGAGAGGATTTGTGTTAGGAGGAGGAAATTAGGAAAGAGAGGATTTGTGTTAGGAGGAGGAAATTGGGGAGGAGAGGATTTGTGTTAGGATGAGGAAATTGGGGAGGAGAGGATTTGTGTTAGGAGGAGGAAATTGGGGAGGAGAGGATTTGTGTTAGGAGGAGGAAATTGGGGAGGAGAGGATTTGCACTAGGGGGAGGAAATTGGAGAGGAGAGGATTTATGTTAGGAGGAGGAAATTGGAGAGGATTTGTTAGGAAGAGGAAATTGGAGAGGAGAGGATTTGTGTTAGGAAGAGGAAATTGGAGAGAAGAAGAATTGCGTTAGGAGGAGAAAATTGGGGAGGAGCGGCTTTGCGTTAGGTGGAGGAAATTGGAAAGGAAAGGATTTGCACTAGGTGGAGGAAATTGGAGAGGAGAGGATTTGCGTTAGGTGGAGGAAATTGGAGAGGAGAGGATTTGTGTTAGGAGGAGGAAATTGGGGAGGAGAGGATTTGCGCTAGGAGGAGGAAATTGGGGAGGAGAGGATTTGCGCTAGGAGGAGGAAATTGGAAAGGAAAGGATTTGCACTAGGTGGAGGAAATTGGAGAGGAGAGGATTTGTGTTAGGTGGAGGAAATTGGAGAGGAGAGGATTTGTGCTAGTAGGAGGAAATTGGAGAGGAGAGGATTTGTGTTAGGAGGAGGAGATTGGAGAGGAGAGGATTTGTGTTAGGAGGAGGAGATTGGAGAGGAGAGGATTTATGTTAGGAGGAGGAAATTGGAGAGGAGAGGATTTGCGTTAGAAGGAGGAAAATCGGAGAGGATTTGTGCTAGGAGGAGGAAATCACACAGGAAAGGATTTGCGCTAGAAGGAGGAAATCGGAGAGGAGAAGATATGTGTTAGGAGAAAGTAGAGGATTGGAGAGGAGAGGATTTGCGCAAGAAGGAGGAAATCGGAGAGGAGAGGATTTGTGTTAGGAGGAGGAAATTGGGGAGGAGAGGATTTGCGCTAGGAGGAGGAAATCATGCCCCATTGTTGGTGTCAGTGGAAGGAATAGTGCTTCATTATTGGTGTTAGTGGGGGAATAGTGCTCCAAGAGCCAAACAAAGGCAAGACAATTTTTTTTTTCTTTTTCAGTTTTGAGACCACTGTTCTAGACTACTAGGAAGTCCTTTCCTATCTGTACAAGAAAATATGCGATTTGTCCTTGACCTTTCAGCCCTTACTTGCACTGCTTTTCCACATATGTTTTTATAATATCAGATAGATTTTTATATTCTTAGCTTGGCTTTCTCTAGTTTCTACAATCGACTATTTTTTTGAAGTGGAAGTCAAGGCATCTGTTCAAGAGAGGATCCTTGGCACATAAATTAATAGCCTTCACTTATAAAAATATCTGTAGCACCCTCCTAGGTAGGTGCTAGAGAGAGAGTATAGTTTGGGTATTTTCTGCTTACCAGAGGGATTGCAGGTAAATTTATATTGTTCTCTGTTTACCAGAGAGCAGGATCTCTTAGTTAGGTCAGCTAATGGTGCTCAGGTGCAGCTCAGTTTGTCTGAAGTGTTTCACACTGGTCCAATAGGGAGGCATATTGGACAGAGGGAGGAAACCTGATATATAAGTGCACAGGCATTAAGTACAGTCCTGGTGATTGGCAGACGAAAGCGCCTTTGTACATGCTGGGATATTGTATAAATGTCAAGGGCATGTGTGCTCGGAGTCTTTCATCTGGAGAGCGGGGTCCCAGAGGGAGAGTTCAGCTGCCTATCCTCTGTAGAAGTTTCCATGTGGCCTCAGGTGGTCAACCTGAGGGACTTAGAGTCAGAGAGGAGCTGAACCCATAGGTCCTGCAGAGCTGACTGGAAGGGAGTCACTGGAAAGGATCTGATTCTGCATACAGTGAGTACAGATCTGTGTCAAGGGGCCTGTCCTGAGAGGGCCATCCCTTCAGCTAGAAGAGTCAGTAGACGGGTGTCTAAAACAAGAGAGGACAGGCGCCACTCAGTAATACAATCAAGGTTTATTGCACAAAGAACATAGCACACTTACATTAAAGTTTAGTTAAGGCTTCTTCTGATAGCTCCTCTACCCCCTTGTGGCATAGCGCTTCCTCCTCTCAGCCGGACCAGCAGCCAGGAGATGACGCTACCTCGATGGAATCCAATGGGGGAGCAGAATCAGACCAAAGGCGGCGGTAAGCCGCTTGTCAACTTGTGATGACGTAACGCGTTTCGGAGCATGCGCAATACGCTCCTTCCTCAGACGAAATCGGGAAAGGGAATCGTCTGAGGAAGGAGCGTTGTGCGCATGCTCCGAAACGCGTTACGTCATCACAAGTTGACAAGCGGCTTACCGCCGCCTTTGGTCTGATCCTGCTCCCCCATTGGATTCCATCGAGGTAGCGTCATCTCCCGGCTGCTGGTCCGGCTGAGAGGAGGAAGCGCTATGCCACAAAGGGGTAGAGGAGCTATCAGAAGAAGCCTTAACTAAACTTTAATGTAAGTGTGCTATGTTCTTTGTGCAATAAACCTTGATTGTATTACTGAGTGGCGCCTGTCCTCTCTTGTTTTATATGTGCCAGCGGGATTTTGGCTTCTGCCTGCCTACAGTGCTGCCCTCGGAATCAACATTGGAATTTTGCAATATCCGGAGTTTATTTCTCTCCACCTTATCCACATCCCAGTGCGGGTCCCACTTGTCGGCACAAGCGCCCAACACATCCCTTTCTTTTGTTAGTGGACGGGTGTCAGTCAAGGGGATGCTAGAGAGAGTCATGAAGATAAAGTAGTTGCATCAAGTCTGCTGCTGGAGAGAGAGCAAGAAGACTTAACCCTTCCATAAAAGTGGCATTATGGTTAAAGCAGTGTGACTGCTTCCACAAGTAACCTGGTGAGGCCAAGTGAGAGTTGTCCTTACAGTATCTACTGTAAATAGTTCAAGGTGTAGTATCCCACTAATTCCTTCTCCCATCCAAGTTCCACAATAAATACAAAAAAAAACAAAACCCCTGGACTGTTATTGAGTAACGAGCCATTGGGGGTAAGGATGGATGAGTGAACTGTACTCTAGTTATCACACAGCAAGCCCTACGGGGACAGTGCTCCATATATAATATGGCCAAACCATTTTGAAAAAAACCTCAAATTGACTGAGTTTAGGTGTTTCCAGGTTAGGATACTGTTAATGCTATAGCATACGAAGATATTTTAGAAAATTATGCCTTCCAACCTTGTGGCAACAGGTATGGGAAGGTTCTTTTCTAATTTGCTGTTTTCATATTTTTTATTCTTTTTTGCATATCACTGCTGCTTGTCCCGTCAACGTCATTCAACCATTTCCTGTCTACATGCACTCGCTCCATTGGCCTGTAGCTCCCTGATAGTGGCTACGATGGAACATGCCTGCACAATATAAATTGGCATAGTGGCTGGTACTCTCCCACAGGGGAGCAGAGAGGATAAGAGAAAGGGGAAATCTATATCTCCGAAATTTCAGTGGAATCATGTCAGTTTGTGTACATGCACTGTTGCATTGATTGAGGTTTTATTTATGGTGTGCTGGCTTTTTCTTTACCAGCATGTACAGGGTGACTTCACAGGAGATCAGTTGGGAGACAGTTGTCACCTCATAACAGGAAGTACCTGAACAAGGACCTACATGGCAGGATTACCAGGCTTTTTGATGCAAGGTTGAAAACAACATTTGAAATGACAATAACAAGTTTATATGAGGTTTTCGTGAGAGTGTGTAGGTCTACTTTAACTATAACAAATATAAATCAAATAGAAGAAATAACATTTCATGGGGCTTACATTTAAAAAGAACAAGCTCAAGTATAGACAATACTTTAATATTTTTCAAAGGCAGAGACACTTAACCACTTAAGCCCCGGAGGATTTTCCTGCTAAACGACCAGGGGGTTTTTTGCGATTCGGCACTGCGTGACTTTAACGGACAATTGCGCGGTCGTGCGACGCTGTACCTAAACGAATTTGACGTCCTTTTTTTCCCACAAACAGAGCTTTCTTTTGGTGGTATTTGATCACCTGTGCGATTTTTATTTTTTGCGCTATAAACAAAAAAGTGCATAAATTTTGGAAAAATAACAATATTTTTCACATTTTTTTATATGAAATTCCCCCAAAAAAAAATGTAAAAATCAAAATTTTTTAACATTTTCGACCAATTTGTTTTATCCTACCTATGTTTGGTAAAAAAAATCGCAAAAAGCGTATTTTTATTGGTTTGCGCAAAAGTTATTGCGTTTATTAACAAAGGGAAAGATTTTTGTCATTTTTGTTGTTTTTTTTTTTTAACGCGTAATGGCGGCGATCTGCGATTTTTTTTTGAGGTACTGCGACATCGCGGCGGACATATCGGACCCTTGACTGACATTTTTGACACTTTTGGGGGTACCAGTGACATTTTTACACTTATCAGTGCTATATATATGCACTGTTACTGTAAAAATACACTGGTAGTGAAGGGGTTAACTTTATTTGGGAGGGAGGGGCTGTGTGTGTCCCTAGGGGCGTGATTCTAACTGTGATTGGCTGTGGCTTGAGGTGTAAGGACACTGATCAATGGTTCTACATAGTAGATCCGTCTGATCAGTGTTTTTACACCGAGGAGAATGACAGGCAGCTTGTTTACACAAGCCGCCTGACTTTCTCCCTCTCCCAAGACGATTGCTGAGTGACCGGCGGACATCGGGCCTGCCAGTCACATGCGCGGGGGGGGGGGGGTCCGTGACCACGCGGGAGTGGGAGCGCGCCTCCGCGGGCGCGTGCTCGCTCCCCAGACCCTCCCAGGCTAGTGACGTTAATTAACGTCACTCTGCCTGGCAGGGGCTGACCGCCGCAGTAAATTTACTTGCAGCGGTCGGCAAGCGGTTAAAGGGTTAGTTCACCTTTACCAATAAAACTAGTTATGCGGGTGAGGGGCATCTGTAGAGAAAAACGAACTGTGCAGCTGTGACTAAAGTTGGATAATGCCCTTGCTATGGGTGTAGGCCATGTATGTACCTCCTGAAGTCTGTACAAAAACTCCCAGAGACAGCATCATCTTGTCCTACCATGTTGCTAAGACATTGCTAAGACGCCCTCAGCTGTTGTTGATCAAGTGAGCTCTTAAACCCCTGCACATGTGTGGTCCACTATCTCTAGCGTTTTTAGGGTGTGCCCCCCAATATCATTTTTGTTTCATATATAGTCCTGACCAGACTTATGGGCGGAGCACCCCACTCTCCCACACCAAAACCTCATTAGCATGGTCCACCTGTGAGTAGTTCCAGTTTTCTGTGTATGTGTGCGCTATTATATTGTTCAATTGGTCCACTATCTCCTCTGTCGAAGCATTGCTGAGCTTGGTGCTACTAAGACAAAGGAGAAAGAGCACATGTGAGGGGGTTTGAATTGGCTGGGAGTGTCTTAGCAATATCTTAGCAAGATGACAGGATGAGCTGATGCCACTTCTGGGAGTTTTTCAGCCAGGCTTTTGGAAGTAGATAAATGGCCTACACCTAGTGCCAGAGGCGTAACTAGAACCTTCAGGGCCCCGGTGCAAGAAACCATAAAGGGCCCCATGGACCCCTGGCCAGGGCCCTTCCCTTCATGCCTGGGGCTCCTTCCACTGATCCTGGGGCCCTTTACTATCGTTGCAGGGCCCTTTGTTACGGTCCCGCAGCGGGACCCCTTCACAAGTTCTGCAATGGGCTCTCTTCCTGCCATCTTGGGGCCTCCCCACGGTGGTGGAATGCCAGGGCCTGGTTGCAAGTGTGACCTTTGCGATCCTGGAAGTTCACCCACCGGTGTCATTAGTTTTTATTTTTTGGTATTTATATTGTATTATTTTTCATCATTTTATGTTATTTTTTTACAATGTCACTGACTATGACTCTGTCCATTCAGAAAATGAAGGAGCTGGTAATTACATATTTACCGACCCCTTCCTGGTTCTCTATTGGGACACATCCCCTGCAGGAAAGGGGAGGGAGCACAGAGAGGGGGGAAGAGGCAGCACAGTGGGGGGGGGGGGGCAGGGGAGCACACAGGGGCCCAGAGACAGCAGAACTGGATAGGAGGAGTGGCGGGGGCAGCATACAGAGGAACCGATCTCCTACATTTTCCTCCTGCAACTACAGGAGGAAAAAGGAGGACAGTGGTTTCTCGACATGCTTCCCCCGCTGCCCCTCCTGTCCAGGTGTACATGGGAGCTGCACAGGCCCCCTGGAGCATGGGGCCCGGTTGGAATTGCAACCCCTGCAACCCCTGTAGTTACGCCCCTGCCTAGTGCAAGCAATCTTTGTGATGTAGGAACACTGAACCTCATGCAGATGCGTTTTAACGGAACAGATGGTTTGTGGTCCTAGATGCTGCTCACCAGAAACTGTGGGGTCTTGCTGGACCCCAAGAGGAGTTTGTCGAAGTTTTGAAAGGATGGGAGTGCCACACCAGCTCGTACAGACTTTTTAAAAGATTTTTATTTTGTAATAGTAATTGTTTTGTCTACAGGTGTCCCTTACCTGCACAGGCAGTTTTCTGGTAAAGGTGAACTAGCCGTTTAAGCTTCTTTAAATGCAACCTATTAACCATTTGTTCTCCATTTCTTGAAGCAGTGCTAAAATGCATATGCTAAAACATCCTAAAAAGAAGATTGCAAATACTCACCTTTTCCCCTGCCAACGCCACCAAATGTTACTAAACTGAAAAGCAACAGGTCACCCAAAGACTCCTCAGAATTCTTGGTTCCTCCACTTAGTGGTTCCTCCTGTGGATCCCCATTGTTCTACAGAACTACTGAGCACAGCAAGAGAGACATTTGCACTTCAAGAAGAGTCATATTCTGAAGAGTCTTAAGGTGGAACAGCAGCATGAGAGGTGAGTATTTACATTTTTGTTTTCGGGGACCCTGAAAATATGCATTAGAAGTTCTGGATGGACCCTTTGCTCACTGTTATATACCTTTTTTTTTTAGCAAACTTTGTAATGAAAATCAGCGATACACAAATTGCAATACATGCTTAAGCTGGCCAAATGCATCAAAGTAATCCCTCTTATGGCCAGTCCTACTCTGCTCTGCCAATGTAAATGCTATGGTGGACACCATGCCAACATGGGGTAAACATACACAAAGTGTGGGTGAGCTACAAGGTTCAGGTCTGGTAAGTGACCTTAAAATTAAAAAAGAAACTGCGCTTGGAAAAAGAAACATAGAAGACAGAGTAAAAATAATTAAGAGATAAAAGCAGCGACTCTACTGTGAGATATTGGCACAGTACAAATTCATATTAAATATCAAAAAGCCACCCTACTACATTATAGTGGTACTAATAACCCTAAACAATGAGTGTATGCATACAATTGTTACCAAACAAAAGGTAAATAAACAAATGAAAGTCCCAGAGTGCAAATACAAATGAATGTAAGGCTAATGCCTCGTACACACGCGTCGATAGTTGGCCGTGAATTTTCGGCCAACGTCCGACCGGCCGATTTTCGGCTTGTTAGTATGATGCTTTCGACAACCGACTCCGACTTTTCGGCCGAATAAAATCTGGTGTGCAGACTATTAACTTTTAGTCAGTCAGTACAGATTTCAGCAGACAAAAATCTGATGAGCAAAACTGGGCATGCTCAGAGATGAAAAAACACACGAAAAGTAAACCATCACATGACATCACTTCTGAAGTAGATTTTTGTTGGCCGAGAAAATTTGTGTGCAGTCTAGGCACATTCCAACCAACACAACAACACTGGACAAAAGTCGGCCGATAATCGTTGCGTGTGTATGAGGCATAAGTTCACATGTAGGCGTTTTGGGGAGGTTTTCTGCTCTAGGATCAGCTCAAAAAACGCCCAACAAGACAAATCCTATTCATTTCAATGGCCCCTGTTCACATCTGAGCTTTTTGACGTTTTAAGCAAAACGCCCAACGCTCAAAAAAGTACATGAGCTTCTTTTTGGGCAGTAAAAAGGTGTAAAACGCCTGAAAAAACACCCATAAAAACGCCTGAAAAAACGCCTAAAAAACGCCTGTAAATAGCAACGCCAAGATGTGAACGTAGCCTAAAAGAAAATTTATTCTCTGCATGAATATTCAAAAATATCTGTGCATACAGTGGACATTCATCACCATTAGAAAATCCAAGCCGTGACACTGCCACCTTAATATGGGAAAAATGAAGGCTTACCAGCTTCCTGAGACCTTCTAATTAAAGAAAGGTCATGTGGCCAAACAACCCAGCCAGAGTCTTCCCAAAGTGTTCCTGAAGGATTCCCTTGGAGGCAGATGTTTGGACAGTGTTATCGTGCATAATGAGCCTGGGCTGGTAATGTTCGTCTTACCGCCAGTAGACCTGTTTTATACTATGTAGAGCATTTTCTTCCATGTTTTGGGGGACATTTTGGGGATCATCCTTTGGGAATGATGCTAAGACGATTATCACTATCCAAACATCTGCCTTCAAGAGAATCCTTCAGGAACGCTTTGGGAAGGCCCTGGCCGGGTTGTTTGTCCACATGCTCTGTTGATCTTTCTTTAATTCGAAGGTCTCGTGAAGCTGGCAAGCCTTCATTTTTCCCATATTAAGGTGTCGGTGTTACGGCTTGGTTTTTCTAATGGTGTCCACTGTATGCACAAATCTTTTAGAATATTAATGAAGAGAATCCAAATTTTTCACATTAATTGGTATTTGCACAGGGACTTTATTTTGTTTATTTACCTTTTGTTTGGCAAACAGAGCCCATTCACACTAGCGCGACTTGTGAGGCAACTTGTGTTGCCCCAGGTCGCTTGACATAACAAAAGCAATGTTAATCAATCAGTGCCGTCTTAATTGGCACTACTGAAGTTGCTCCGACTTCAGAAAAGGGTCCTGTACTACTTTGAGGCGACCAGTGATCCGACTGTCCCATATACTTCAATGGGAGTCGCCTCCTTATCTTAATTGACACGACTTGTTATCAGACTTTCCAGGAAGAAGAAAGAGATTAGCCAGGCATTCCCCACAGACAAAGTCGCCTGTCTCTTCAAAGTAGTGCACAAGTCTCTTCCAAGTCTCTTCCAAGTCTCTTCCAAGTCTCTTCCAAGTCTCTAAACAAGTCTCTTCAAGTCACGGGGCGACTTTCTGGTAGTGGTAGTGTGAACCAGCACTTAGAGCCCATTCACACTAGCGCGACTTGTGAGGCAACTTGTGTTGCCCCAGGTAGCTTGACATAACAAAAGCAATGTTAATCAATCAGTGCCGTCTTAATTTGCACTACTGAAGTTGCTCCGACTTCAGAAAAGGGTCCTGTACTACTTTGAGGCGACCTGTGATCCGACTGTCCCATATACTTCAATGGGAGTCGCCTCCTTATCTTAATTGACACGACTTGTTATCAGACTTTCCAGGAAGAAGAAAGAGATTAGCCAGGCATTCCCCACAGACAAAGTCGCCTGTCTCTTCAAAGTAGTGCACAAGTCTCTTCCAAGTCTCTTCCAAGTCTCTAAACAAGTCTCTTCAAGTCACGGGGCGACTTTCTGGTAGTGGTAGTGTGAACCGGCTCTTATTGTTTATAATTGTTAGTATCACTATAATGGAGTATCAAGGCTTTTTGGTCACCTACCTACAATGCAACAGAAACAAGATATACTTTTAACCTCCCTGGCGGTATGATTATGTCAGGAATTACATACCAAAAGCGGTACAATTTTTTGCATGGAAATTTGGCGTTATGTATTATAGGCCTACAATTCTTAGTAATTACTGACTTAAACCTGACCAAAACAAGAGTCTAGTAGACATCCTAGTAGGGATGCACCGAATGTTCGGCGGCCGAACATTATTCGGCCGAAAATAGAAAAAATAGCACCTTCGGTGTTCGGGCCGAATAAGTCAAAAGGCCGAATAATTTTGTGCCGAATAATAGGGCTGAACGATAGTCGATATGATATTGACTATCGTTCTGTGGCCGTAGGCGATATTCATATCGCCGAGGTCACAATATTTACAGGGGGAAGGGACTCGGAGGAGGACAGGAGGACTCACAGACTTCCGTGAAGCCGGGACACTTCAGCGGTGAGCATACATTACATTACTCACTCGTGCACTGCAGCCCGCCCCACACATTCAGTGAGTCTTACTCTCCTCCCTAGTTTTTTCAATGGCACATTCAGGAAGCCAATCACGCCGTGATTAGCTGCACAGCGAACCAATCACGCGTGCCTGCACACCTGATTGGTTCCGCTGTGCCGCTACTCACGGCGTGATTGGCTTCCTGAATGTGCCATTGAAAAAACTAGGGAGGAGAGTAAGACTCACTGAATGTGTGGGGTGGGCTGCAGTGCACGAGTGAGTAATGTATGTATGCGGCTGTGCTCCTTTCCAGGCTCCTACTAGTCCACCTCCAGCCTCCTACTACCACCACTATGAGAGACTGTGTCACTGTATAATCTGATCGAGTCCACACTGACACTGACTGACTGTCTGTCACTGAGTAATTGATGTTACCACATTAACCCTGACCTGCCCAGTGCCCTGTATCTGCAATTAAAATTTACAAGGCTGCCTGCATGCTTCCTGATTTCCATTCCCAGCATCCTTCCCAATCCCTACAGTGTCACTAACATTAACCCTATGGTACAAGGCTGCAGTGTGCACTGAATCCCATTCCCTACAGTAACATTTAGGGAGAGAGAGAGACATGAGAGGACAAGAGAGAGAGAGAGAGGACAAGAGAGAGAGAGAGAGTGAGAGGACAAGAGAGAGAGAGAGAGAGAGAGAGACACGAGAGGACAAGAGAGAGGACAAAAAATTAGCAAAATAAATGGAAAAAATGCGAAACACCGCGTTCGGTATTCGGCCTTCGGCCTTCGGCCAAACATTTTTTTATTATTCGGCTTCGGCTTCGGCCAAGAATTTAATTTCGGTGCATCCCTACATCCTAGATGTGATAAATTTGAAACACAAACGCATGAATTATAATCTAATCAATAATATAATTTTATTATATAATATATATATAAAAAGGAGGTGATACAATGTAATCTGAAATAATATATAATACATTTATATCATATATATATATATATAATATCAATTTTTTATATATAATTTCAGATTACATTGTATCACCTCCTTTTTATGTGTTTGTGTTGGTGCAACTTTTGAATTTCCCTCCCAGTTCCGCTCCCATGCACCATTGCTGCTGCAGGGAACGGAACCAGGAAGTCATCAGAGCGACGGACGAGCGGCGGGGATCTCGGCGGCGATCACAGCAATGGGAGATCATCGCTGGATCACCAGGAGAAGGTAAGGAACCCCGCTGCAGGCTCTGCACATCTACCCCGAGCGTGACTCGGGGATACCGATCCTAGCATGAAAAAACCACCCCGAGTCACGCTCGGGTATACCGCTAAGGGAGTTAAATCCCAATAGCTTGTACATGTGTATAATCTATCAGGTGCTAAAGAGGTGGGACCACATGTTAACACTAAAAAATATGAAAATTAGCCAATCTCCAAAACCAGAAACTTTGAATTCTTTGTTGTTTATGGTCAACACTGGAGTGAGAAGCTCACTGTGTAGCCTCACCACCTCTGATATCTATGATGGGTTGAGGGAAGGTCGCTACACAGGAGTTCTATATTTTATAATTCTTCCACATGTTTTACAGGACCCCATAAATATTCAATAAAAATTGCTTCTAGAATTGCAACATAGATTGTTCCAAGATAGAGTTTTCAAGGAGACAAGACAAAGTCTTGTTACATAATTTCCAAAATATAAATCAAATAAAGATGAATTGTATCCAGTATGATTTATAATCCACCATAATAATCCAATCTGGCATATCCGCTATGGTTTTCAGAAAGTATAATTTGTCAAGCCTTAAGGGCAAGCAATACGACAAATCATTCGCAAGCCTTAGCCAACAATGTCTTCTACAGTCCACGAGCATTTATCCACTGTGTGATTGTATCTCCAAAAAGATAAATGGTACAATTGTCATCCATGGCCATTTTTCAGCATGATCTCCTTTCTAAAGACTTCATACACTGTGTTGAGACATAATGCCCTATTGATAAAGATTAGCCCAGAAACTGTGTCATCCCCAGATCTAATCTGTAAACTTGATCCAATGGAAGGTATAATCCATAAACCACATCCACTCCATTGACTTGACCCAACATGGAGGACCTTCATCAGATGTTGTGTCATCCTTGGAGTCTATCCAGTACAATATATCAGCCATAATTTGTAATCTATCTTGCTTTGCCATCTATACCATTTAGATGATACTTTATATTATCCTTGCACATCATCCAACAAGTTAAATTATCCAATGCATTATTTATCCTGAATGGCCAATATGCCAAAAGGGAACGTAAACTTGAAACCTTGAAGGGAAGCCATTATTAAGACCTTGAAGCCAAACCATCATCTCATTTAAAGTCTAGCAGGTATTCCATACTTCTTTGTTGTATTTGTCAAACTTTTGTTCATCATTGAGCATCCATTTGTAGAATCCAACAACAAGACTTAGGAAGTGATCTTATTATAGAAGGACGTCCATTATGATGTTAATTTAGACCCTTATTTTTTGGATTTAAACTGTACAGTTTGGTTGTGTCTTTAGGCTTCCATGGAATCTATGGGTTTTGAACAGCAAAAAAAAGATCTTCCTTTCAAGGATCCTCCATGCTTTGATCAGGGTACGAATCTGTTAAAAAGGAAAATATAAAATTAGCTGAAATAAAATAAATCACACAAATCAGCATGACATGAGTAAAAAAAAGCTAAGATGCTAAAAGGAAAGTACTGTATAGTGGTTAGTAGATAGTTTCTTTGTTTATCCTTTTAGAAGTAGAAATACAAATTTACTTTTTTTTAAGTGCATTTGAAATATGAATATTTGATGTTTGCTACTTTGAGTCTTTTACTTCCATATTGGAAACAACGTAGTTTAACCTCGGGCTATTCAAACCTACACAAAACACATCCACACACGCAGTGATCTAGAAGGAAACTTGAAGAACCGCTCCAAACAAGAGGAAACCAAGCCCCTGCCGGCCAGGGCGAATGCGTCAGGGGGTGTGGTTTGTGGACTAGCACTGGCTGAGGCCTCCAAACATCTTTACTATACGCAGGTCGGGGGAGCGGCGTCCTCGATATCTCCAAACATCCACACACACAACCAAATGAATCATAAAGGGAGCACAATCCATCCTTCTCTTAGTTCCAATGATTCCACATAATTAGAAGATCAATGGAAGTCAAATGAAAGCTATATTAATCACTTAAGCCCCGGAAGATTTTACCCCCTTCCTGACCAGGGCCTATTTTGCGATTCGGCACTGCGTGATTTTAACGGACAATTGCACGGTTATGCAACGCTGTACCCAAACGAATTTGACGTCCTTTTTTCCCCACAAACAGAGCTTTCATTTGGTGGTATTTGATCACCTGTGCGATTTTTTGATCATGCGCTATAAACAAAAAAAGAGCGTCAATTTTGCAAAAATAACAATATTTTTAACATTTTCTATATGAAATTCCCCCCCCAAAAAATGTAAAAATCAAAATTTTTTAACATTTTTGGCCAATTTGTTTTCTGCTACATATGTTTGGTAAAAAAATCGCAATAAGCGTATTTTGATTGGTATTCGTTTACTAACTAAGGGAAAGATTTCTGTCATTTTTGTTGTTTTTTTTTTAACGAGTAATTGCTGCGATCTGCGATTTTTTTTTTCCGCGGGACTGAGACATTGCGGCGGACAGATCGGACCCCTGACTGACATTTTTGACACTTTTGGGGGTACCAGCGACATTACTACAGTAATCAGTGCTATACATATGCACTGTTATTGTAAAAATGACACTGGCAGGGAAGGGGTTAACTTTATCGGAGAAGGAGGGGTTAAGTGTGTCCCTAGGGGCGTGCTTCTAACTGTTATGGGATGTGGCTTGTTGTGTAACTACAGAGATATACGATCCTGCATAGCAGGACCGTATGATCTCTGCACTTACACAGGGGAGAATGACAGGCGGCTTTGTTTACATTAGCCGCCTGCCTTTCTCCCTCTGTAATGGACGATCGCGAGTGACCAGCGGACATTGGGTCCGCTGGGCACACGTGCGGGGGTGTCCATGAACGAGTGGGGGCGGGAGCGCGCCTCCGGCGGCGCACGCTCGCCCCCTATTGGCTCGCAGGCGAGTGACGTAGCCATAAGTCAATTTGCCTGCACAGGGCTGACCGCCACAGTATATGCGGCGGTCAGCAAGCGGTTAATATACATAGGTCAGTCGGGGGAGCGGCGTCCTCGATATCTCCAAACATCCACACACACAACCACATGAATCATAGAAGGAGCACAACCCATCCTTCTCTTAGTTCAAATGGTTCCACATTATTATTAGATAAATGGAAGTCAAAATGAAAGCGATATTAAACCCAAAACCAAAAATGTAATATATTGCAGCTCACCAATCATTAGCTATGGTGGCTGCATTTGTTTTCATTTTTTTTTTTGTCTTTTTTACCCTTTTTTTCACCCAATGATCTGGCCAGTAACACACCTCCTGTAATACAGCACTCCTACACTGGATTAGGCCGAACCGCTGAACCGGAAGAGATTCGAACCATCTATGGGCAAGCTGTTTGTTCCCAAGTCAATCCACCGATCGACTTGGGTACAACCAGAATGCCAGATGTTTACATGCGATTATTGCCGTCGGCTATTTCCCCCTAGCAATAATTACTGTGTTCTCTCGGCAGGGGCGGCTCCCTGCACCCCACACCGGGAGAAAACAATGTCTCCTGCAAGAAAATCACATCATCCATGGCAGGGCCATCTTTAATATTGATTTGACCCTGGGCAACATGTTCTTGGGCCCTCCCAAATCCACTTATCAACTATTTGCAGGCAGTGTGGGCTCAAGGGGCAGCTACTTTGGGCCCCACAACAATGACTGGGCCCAGGGCAGCTGCCCCTTTTGCCCTGCCTTAAAGACAGCCCTGATCCATGGCCTGCCTTAGATACACTAACAAACTGAAGCCAAACTCCATCTCACACTGCATTTAACTGTATATATCTGCGGTGGCTGGTCGGCAGGTTCCCTCGTGCCCATTCACCACTGGGGAAGCTGATCCTCAGGGGCCGGCGGCCACGATTGCCACCGGCACCCCCGATCCCTCTCCGTGGAGAGAGAACGTCGGTCTGCTGTTGTAAACACAGCAGACCGTTGTTCTCTCAGCCATCATCAAAGGGGTTCCTGTGCTCCTCCTATTTAGGATCACAGGTCTCTGTGTTGATTCCATAAGCCCATCCCCCTCACAGTTAGAAAACACCCCCTAGGCATACATTTAACCTTTGGATCGCCCCTGGGTTAACCCCTTTCCTGCCAGTGTCATTAGTACAGTGACAGTACATATTTTTAGCACTGATTACTGTAGTAATGTCACTGGTCCCCCCAAAAAGTGTCAAAAATGTCAGTTAGGGGTCCGATCTGTCCGCCGCAATGTCGCAGTCCCGCTAAAAATTGCAGAATGCCGCCGTTACTAGTAAAAAATAAATAAATAAATAAAAATGACATAAATCTATCCCTTAGTTTGTAGACGTGATAACTTTTGTGCAAACCAATCAAAATCGCTTAGTGCGATTTTTTTTTTTTTTTTTTACCAAAAATATGTAGCAGAATACAAATTGGCCTAAAAGGATGAAAATTTTTTTTATTTTTTATTTATTTATTTTTTATATTGAGAATGTTATATAGCAGAAAGTGAAAAATATTATTTTTTTTCTCAAAATTGTCACACTTTTTTGTTTATAGCGCAAAAAATAAAAATCGCAGAGGTGCTCAAATACCGCCAAAAGAAAGCTCTATTTCTGGGGAAAAAAGGGACATACATTTTTTTTTTAGGTACAGCGTCGCACGTCCGCGCAATTGTCAGTTAAAATAACGCAGTGCCAGATTGCAAAAAATGGCCTGGTCATTAAGGGGCCAGAAGTGGTTAAACAAGCAGTTACAGCAACAGTTATTTTTTCTTTTGGGATAAAGATTTTACAAAAGCTGATCATTCTAAGCACACCTTTCAGTAGCAAATGGTTTTTCTTAACTCTCTAAATGATACATTTGCAGGAGAGCTTGTTCTGTTGAGCAAACAGACTTACTGGCTGGTTCACCAAGTGAAATTCAAGGAAATAAAGCCTAACAAAGAAAACAAATGCAGCCATCACATCTAAGAATTGCTAAACTGCATTCTAATAAATGTTTGCTTTTGGATTTAATACTGCTATCAACTTAATATGGTTTTAACATTTCAGATCCAATGTAAACCAATCTCTTTGCAAGTCTCTATGAGAAGTCGGTCCATTAGGCCCCTTTCACACATTCCGGTCCGTCGGCGGACTCCGTTTTTATCTCAGTGAGGGATCGATCCGCCGATCCCCCGCTGAGCAGGCGGATGGCAGCTCTGTCTCTGCGCTGTGTGCAGAGACACAGCTGTCAGGTCCCTGCTGTTCTCTATGGGGGAATCAGATGAGAACGGACCGTCTGTCCGTTCTCATCTGATCCCATCCGCTGAACGGATGGAAAATAGGGTTTCCATCCGTCCAGATTTGACGGGTCGGATGTCAGCAGATATGTCTCCGCTGACATCCGATGCCCCATAGAGATGCATGGGGCATCCATTCAGATCTGCCAAAAAAATGGACAGGCGGATCTGAATGGTCTGCTTGTGTGAAAGGGGCCTTAAAAAAAAAAAAAATGACTTTGTATTGATTTGACGATCGGTCATGTTATTGAATACCTGTCCTGTGTGATTACTAAGTGCATGGCTGCCTCCAGTGATTGTACGGAGGTACATAGGAGTGTGCCACAGCCAAGTCAATGTAGCCGTGTGCTCGCTGAGTATATCGCTCTGGAACATTGAACAGGACAAAGTACAGTGCATTATTTTAAGTTATTACTACAATTTAACCAATTCTCATTCAGATATCACTTTCAATTTGGTAATCGTTTGTTCTTCCTTATTTTTTTTTATTACAATAAAGTGTAGGTCTAGTCTAGTGCAATAAAGGCAATGCTTCCGGATTCTGCGCTGAGCATCTGGCTTGATGCATTAGAGGGTGGATAAAAATCAATGATTTAAAAAAAAAAAATAAATAAATAAAAAATAAAAAATCAGAATTTTTTTAATTTTTAAATCTGATTTTTTTTTTTTTTTTATTTAAATCGGATTTTTTTGATTTTTATCAAATGTATTTTAATAAAACGCTTTTGGAGTAAAAATCTATCTAAAGATTGTTTTCTATTTAAGATACATTAATAATTGAATTTATTCAGCATGAAATGGAGCTTAGTTATGTAGCATGAGGCTGTATATTCTGCAATATTTACATTTTTGGTAAACTCATTCAATAAATCCAAGCTCTGCAGGCTGAGATAACATGCACTGCATTGATGCATTGATTATTATTATTATTATACAGGATTTATATAGCGCCATCAGTTTGCGCAGCGCTTTACAATGTGAGGGAAGACAATACAGTTACAATACAATTCAAAACAGGAGGAACTAAAGGGCCCGGCTCGTTATGCATTCACACAATTTCACAGTAACCATGAGAGTTCAGCAATAATCATGTATCCTATTGCTTTGCAAAGCTATGTACACTACAAACTGTATGATTGAATCAGTTCTGATATCGCTGTTTTACTAACCTGACAGCTTATTATTCTAAATAGGAAACCTTAATTTTGTTTGCAAATATTAAAGATTCTAACTACCAGCAAGAATAAGTCCTTACATTTAAAGAGCACTTGTCATTTCAGATCCAACACGGCAGCCCCTGTTAGCGGGCATCCACTCACCTGCTGCCGCCACGTCCCTCACCTTGTTGTGTCACTGCTGCATCACCAGCCATCCCAATAAAGTTAATGGGACTGTCAGTAAGTCAACAGCGGGTTCTTCTTCACTTATATGTGCTGATGAGGCTGCACCGATGGGCACTGATGAGGCTGCACTGATAAAGCAGCACTCACTGATGAGCACTGATTGGCAATGATAGGTGGCACTGATGGGCACAGATGAGCTGCACTGATGGGCACTGATGAGGCGGCACTAATGGGTACTGATGAGGAGAGACTGATGGGCACTGATGGGGAGCCACTAATGAGGCTGCACTGATAAGGCGGCACTCACTGATGAGCACTGATAGGTGGCACTGATGGGCACAGATGAGCTGCACTGCTGAGGCGGCACTGGTGGGTACTGATGAGGAGAGACTGATGGGCACTGATGGGGAGGCATTGACGAGGCTGCACTGATAAGGCGGCACTCACTGATGAGCACTGATAGGTGGCACTGATGGGCACTGATGAGGAGGCACTGATGGGCACTGATGAGGAGGCACTGATGGGCACTGATGGGGAGGCACTGATGAGGTTGCACTGATAAGGCGGCACTCACTGATGAGCACTGATAGATGGCACTGATGGGCAATGCTAGGTGGCACTGATAGGCACAGATGAGCTGCACTGATGGGCACTGATGAGGCGGCACTGATGGGTACTGATGAGGAGGGACTGATGGGCACTGATGGGGAGGCACTGACGAGGCTGCACTGATAAGGCGGCACTCAGTGATGAGCACTGATAGATGGCATTGATAGGCAATGCTAGGTGGCACTGATGGGCACAGATGAGCTGCACTGATGGGCACTGGTGGGGCTGCAATATTAATCACAGCACTAATGATCAGTGACCTAATTATCAATGTAAATGCTGTTCTCACTGTGCTCTGACAGATCAGCACTCCTTTCCACACATGCTGTCTCTGTGTAAAGAAAAGAGGGCCGATAACCAGAAAACAGCTGTTTACATTGTGACAACTGTGATTGGACACAGTTGATCACATGGTAAAGGGTCGCTCCAACTGACCCTTTACCCTGATCTTTGATCAGCTGTGCCCATAGCACGCAGCTGTCACAAACCGCACACAGCATTCTCTGAATGGTGCCTCCTGTGTTCACCAGGCCAGCCGCTCGGCACAGGATTCAGTAGCTAGTGGTGGAGATCACTGGAGAAGAGATTTCTACTTTAGTAATATTCAGCTTCCAGGGGCATCAGCCAGGTATGGTATATACAGTACATAGTTACATTGGTCCAAGCTAAACCAATGTAACAATGTCAAAGCTTTACCATGCCTGGAATTCTTGTTGAAGCAAATAATTGTTTTTGTTACAGTATTGCAAGTTTACCTACCTGGAGATCCTGCCAGTAAGAGCCCTTCCTGTGGCAGGCTGACAAGCCGCTACCTTGTACTACTTTGCACCAGCATTGTCAGACAGCTTTGTGCTTTGATTCAGTGGTGTTATGGTGCCCCATGGACCAGGCATGGGTCTAAGCAAGTGTTGGACTTCACCAGGCTTCCTGAGGGTGGAGATGGGCTGGAGACCATAGAGGTCTCGGCTTACTTCACTATAAATGGCCATCAGGTCTTTGCCGTTGGATTGCCAGACCAAGGGGATAGTGGTAATGGAAAGGCTACATTACATTAGACAGCAGGCAGGAGAATCGTCAGGTCCAGGCAGGGGTCAAGGCAGGTGGAAATCAAGAGAGAAGTTAGTTTAATCTGGATTGGCAATGGTCAGGCAATCACAGGTAATTATTGTAGCTCATTGCACAAGGGTAGCTGGCAAGGAGAAAACACTGGCCACTTCACAGGCTGAAGTTTAAATACCCCTTTGGCCAGAGGACACACCTAGTATTGTTTCAGGGAACTCTGCAATTCCCGACACGGATTCTGTCACTACCATTGGAAGTCCTGACAAGGATTCTGTGACTACTTCTGAAAGTCTTGACAGGGATTCAGCAAGTACCATTGGAAGTCTTGGCAGGGATTCAGTGATTACAACTAGAAATCCTGGCAGGGATTCTGCATGTACCATTGGAAGTCTTGGCAGGGGTTCTGAGAGTACCATTGGAAGTCTTGGCAGGGGTTCTGAGAGTACCATTGGAAGTCTTGGCAGGGGTTCTGAGAGTACCATTGGAAGTCTTGGCAGGGGTTCTGAGAGTACCATTGGAAGTCTTGGCAGGGGTTCTGCGATTACTATTGGAAGTCCTGGCAGGGATTCTGCGAGTACCATTGGAAGTCCTGGCAGGGATTCTGCACGTGCCATTGTCAGTAGTACTTAAAGGGATTCAGCGAGTACCATAGAAAGTCCTGGCAGGGATTCTGCCAGGACCATTGGATGGAAGTCCTGGCAGGGATTCTGCATGTACCATTGGAAGTCCTGGCAGGGATTCTGCATGTACCATTGGAGGTCCTGGCAAGGACTCTACGATTCTACAATCCCCATTGGAAGTCCTGGTAGGCGTTCTGCAAGTACCATTGGAATTCCTGGCAGAGATTTTACGAGTACCATTTTTAATCCTTCTAGGGATTCTGTGAATACCATTCGAAGTCCTGGCAGGGATTCTGCAATTACAATTGGAAGTCTTGGCAAAGGTTCTATAATTACCATTGGAAATCCCTGCAGCAGTTCTGCTAATACCATTGGAGGTCCTGGCAAGGATTCTGCGATCCCCATTGGAAGTAATTCTAAGAGTACCTTACCAAGTCGGACATCGGGCTGCCAATCAGGTCTTTTAGATAGGCAACCCAATGTGACATCAAGAAGCACACACAACAGGCTGGCAACCATGCTGATTATTACAAGGGATGTCTTAGCGTTGTCAACCCCTAACCGGAAGAAGTGCTGTTACTGGGAGGATTTCCAGGTAAGAAACTTTGCAACAACTTCGCAAACAGCAATTCACTTAAGAAAAATGGATACAGTAAGGCTTGATGTTAAACATACCGAAAAATAAATTTTGGATGTACAAGTACTCAATCTGATCACTTTTATTTGATTATCTAAAGAAAGGTTGGAATGGCTGTAATTCCCCTTTAAGTGATGATGTCAATGCAGAGGAACCAGGGCATCCCTGGTGTCCTGTGACCCTGTTTTCCCTTCTCTCGGATTCCTCGTTGTGAAGATATGAACTCACTAAATTGTTCAGTCATATCTAATGCTACAAGACAGAGAGAGCTGGGGTGAGAAGAGAGCCAGGCAGGACACACACAATTAAAGGCTTCTAGTCTAATAGTGTCAAAACGCAGCAGAAAGACTGTGAAATGTACAGTGAATAAATGATGGCTCTCTTCACATCTCCAGCTCCGGATCAGGAGGGGATCACTAGGTGAAAATGCATGAGATGTGAAAAGGATAACATGAACTTCGGAAGCCCTGTACAATGTATTCCTATTAGAATATTAACCCCATCCTCTGAAACGCGTTTTACCTTTTGTTATATGACAATAAAACTGACCTGTGCTCAAATGTTAGCATTAAAACAGAACTCCAGCTATAATTTGTATTACATTCTTACATTGGTCCAGCCTGGCACAATACAATTACCTACAGTATCTCACAAAAGTGAGTACACCCCTCACATTTTTGTAAATATTTTATTCTATCTTTTCATGTGACAACACTGAAGAAATTACACAATGTAAAGTAATGAGTGTACAGCTTGTATAACAGTGTAAATTTACTGTCCCCTCAAAATAACTCAACACACAGCCATTAATGTCTAAACGGCTGGCAACAAAAGTGAGTACACCCCTAAGTGAAAATGTCCAAATTGGGCCCAATTAGCCATTTTCTGTCCCCCGGTGTCATGTGACTCGTTAGTGTTACAATGTCTCAGGTGTGACTGGGGAGCAGGTGTGTTAAATTTGGTGTTATCGCTCTCCCTCTCTCACAGTGGTCACTGGAAGTCCAACATGGCACCTCATGGCAAAGTTGGGAAATGTGTATCAGGTGCGCTGAACTATCAAATAATGTTGTCAAATATATAATCATATAGTGACACACAACAAAAATGATGAGTGAAGTATAAGGACAGACCTTGTCCCAATAAGTGGGTCAAAATAATATAACAAAATGAATGACAGTGAATACGAGGAATAGATCCAAAATAATGCACAATCATACAAATATATATCTCAAGGGTGAGTCCATAAATCAATAGTGAATGTCCAAAAACATGTTCATCCAACATGCATGTGAAAAAGAATCCAAAAGTGCAAAATTCAAAATAATAGATGTGGGCAGCGAAGACCTCCACCGTGATTGAATAAGCCCCTTACCAGATAAGAAAAAATACTTACACATCACCTCATGGCAAAGAACTCTTAGCATTTGGAAAAAAGAATTGTTGCTCTACATAAGGATGGCCTAGGCTATAAGAAGATTGCCAAGACCCTGAAACTGAGCTACAGCATGGTGGCCAAGACCATACAGCGGTTTAACAGGACAGGTTCCACTCAGAACAGGCCTGGCCATGGTCAAACAAAGAAGTTGAGTGCATGAGCTCAGCGTCATATCCAGAGGTTGTCTTTGGGAAATAGACGTATGAGGGCTACCAGCATTGCTGCAGAGGTTTTAGGGGTGGGGGGTCAGCCTGTCAGTGCTCAGACCATACGCCGCACACTGCATCAAACTGGTCTGCATGGCTGTTGCCCTAGAAGGAAGCCTCTTCTAAAGATGATGCACAAGAAAGCCTGCAAACAGTTTGCTGAAGACAAGCAGACTAAGGACATGGATTACTGGAACCATGTCCTTTGGTCTGATGAGACCAAGATAAATTTGTTTGGTTCAGATGGTGTCAAGCATGTGTGGCGGCAACCGGGTGAGGAGTACAAAGACAAGTGCGTCTTACCTACAGTCAATCATGGTGGTGGAATGGTGGTGGAAAAGTGCTGCCGGCACTGGGGAGCTACAGTTCATTGAGGGAACAATGAATGCCAACATGTACTGTGACATACTGAAGCAGAGCATGATCCCCTCCCTGGAGACTGGGCCGCAGAGCAGTATTCCAACATGATAACAACCCCAAACACCTCCAAGATGACCACTGCCTTGCTAAAGAAGCTGAGGGTAAAGGTGATGGACTGACCATGCATGTCTCCAGACCTAAACCCTATTGAGCATCTGTGGGACATCCTCAAACTGAAGGCGGAGGAGCGCAAGGTCTCTAACATCCATCAGCTCTGTGATGTCGTCATGGAGGAGTGGAAGAGGACTCCAGTGACAACCTGTGAAGCTCTGGTGAACTCCAAACCCAAGAGGGTTAAAGCAGTGCTGGAAAATAATGGTGGCCGCACAAAATATTGACAGTTTGGGCCCAATTTGGACATTTTCACTTAGGGGTGTACTCACTTTTGTTGCCTGTGGTTTAATCATTAATGGCCTAATGAATTAGTGTGTTGAGTGATTTTGAGGGGACAGCAAATTTACACTGTTATACAAGCTGTACACTCACTACTTTACATTGTAACAAAGTGTCATTTCTTCAGTGTTGATACATGAAAAGATAGAATAAAATATTTACAAAAATGTGAGGGGTGTACTCACTTTTGTGAGATACTGTATGTCCAATTTTTTCTCAGAGAATAGGTGCAGGAACTCCCCCCTTTCGAGTCACCTCTTTTTTCCTACCCACCCACCTACCCACCTCCGAGCAATGTTCTTTGGTTCCACCCCCTACCCACCTCCCAGAAACGCCCCTTTTAGAGAATACAGAACCAAGTATCATTTTGTGGTGCTAAATAATTTGTAAGGAATTTGTTAATGACAAGAAAGACAAAAAAATAGATCCCCAGTGGCTAGCAACAATGGAATCCCCCAGCGACAATAGTCCCCCCCCGGCAACGATAGACTCCCAACAGCCAGCATCAATAGACCCTCCAGCAACATTAGACCCTCCCTCAACAGTAGATCCCTCTCAGCATAATTATCCCCCAGCAACAATAGGTCCCCTAAACACATCAATAGACCCTCCAGCAACATTAGACCCTCCCTCAACAGTAGATCCCTCTCAGCATATTTTATCCTCCAGTAACAATAGGTCCTCTACCAACAACAATAGACCTCCCAGCGGAAATCGACCCCCTTCCCCCACAAACACTCAAAAATAGATCCCTCCAGCAACAATAGATTCCCCAGCAGCCAGCTTTAAGAGACCCTCCAGCACACCCCAGCACCCCTTGCCATTACATTTAATGCTTGAGGTGCGTTCCCCTGCGTTACTGCAGAACAAAAGCCTTGCTTATACTTGATGGGCCACTGGGGAAGTTGGAAATCACTGTAGTAGTGCTACTACAGTGAGAGGTGCGATCATCCAGATCCAGATTTATTTGGGATCAGCCGCCCTTCTGCACACTGACCACAGGGAATTGCTTATTTTGCACTGCCTGCATTTTTTTCTGAATACAAGGTATTCTCTGATTGGACAAAGTAGATGGGCAGTGACATCACAAACTCCACCTCGACCAATCAGAGAACACATTATATTCATTGAAAAAAATACAAGGCGTTCTATAAATGGTGGCAGTGCTGAGTTAGCGACCCCCTGTGGTCAGTATACAGTGGAGCAGCTACTCGCATAAAACCTGAGCAGGCAGCTATCATTGCAGTGTACTTGTGCAATGTAAGTTTGCAATATAAATAATTCCTTTAAAATGTACGTTCACCTTTTCATAAAAAAATGAAAAGTTGAACTAGCACCGTACACCCTCCACACCCCTCCCCGGTCCCCACTACACTTACCTACCTGGGTTATGAGCAGTGTGGGGATTTGAAATTCCTGTTCTTCCTCCACTTATGTCCCAGGAGGGTACAGAACCATCGACAAAGCATTGCACAAGCTTGCACATGCGCAGTGGGGAGCCAGATATGGTCCTTCAGGAAGCCACAGCTGGCTCCCATATGTAAGATGGTGGCACTGGGGACCCAAGAAGACAGTGCTTGACACCAGGCTCTGATTTTTTAAACCAAGAACCAAATGCACGTTCCGCTTTAAGAAATGCTGGCTATTATTTTCATTTAGAATCTACATGGAGCCACCCTTCTAAACTGATTGTGGTCAGTGGGGCAGGACAGGACATTTGATGTTAGGGTCCCTTTCAAGCAGAAGGTGAATGTCCCTTTTAACCACTTTACCCCCGGAGGATTTGGCTGCTCAAAGACCAGGCCCTATTTTGCGATTCGGCACCGCGTGAATTTAACGGACAATTGCCGCGGTCGTGCAACGCTGTACACAAACAAAATTGACGTCCTTTTTTTCCCACAAACAGAGCTTTCTTTTGGTGGTATTTGATCATCTGTGCGATTTTAATTTTTTTTGCGCTATAAACAAAAAAAGAGCGACAATTTTGAAAAAATAATATTTTTCACATTTTTTTTATATGAAATTCTCAAAAAAAATGTAAAAATCAAAATTTTTTAACATTTTAGGCCAATTTGTTTTCTGCTACATATGTTTGGTAAAAAAAAAAAAATCGTATTTTGATAGGTTTGCGCAAAAGTTATCGTGTCTACTAACTATAGGAAAGATCTATGTCATTTTTATTGTTTTTTTTTTTTTAACTAGTAATGGCGGCGGTTTGCAATTTTTTTTGCGGGACTGCGACACTGCAGCGGACAGATCGGACCCCTGACTGACATTTTTGACACTTATGGGGGGGACAAGTGACATTACTACAGTAATCAGTGCTATAAATATGCACTGTTACTGTCAAAATTACACTGGCAGTGAAGGGGTTAACTTTATTGGCGATCAAGGGGTTAAGTGTGACCCTAGGGTCGTGATTCTAACTGTCAGGGGGCGTGGCTTGTTAGATCATCACAGAGACGTACGATCCTACATAGCAGGATCGCATAGCCTCAGTGATGATCTAAGGGAGAATGACAGACGGCTGTGTTTACATCAGCCGTCTGTCTTTCTCCCTCTGCTGCGGGAGATCGTGAGTGACCAGCGGCCATTGGAGCCACCGGTCACCCGCGCTAGCTCCCCAGGGAACGAGCGGGAGCTCACCCCCTACCGGCGGCTGAGCGAGCGACGTACAGATACGTCGCTTTGCCCAGCAGCGGCAGAGTGCCGCAGTAAATCCACAGTGGGCGGGGGTAAAGAGGTTAACATCACCTTGCTCCATTCTCTCCCACTTTTGGAGGTTTTCTATTTTTTTGTTAATTGGATACAGTATCTAGTTTTAACACTCCAACCATCTAGGCAATCAGAGCAGAGGTATTCACACAACCCTCCTTGCCTCCAACGTTCTGGGACAAATCATAGGTCCCAAAAGGCTGCGGGGCCCTTCATATAGTGTAGCGGCTCCCGCATGCACAGTAGGAAGCCCTCCGTGAAACCACAAGTAGTCATAGCTTTCCTTCCTGGCAAAAAACTGGCCTGGGTAAGGACAATGTTGGATCCCTGGACAGGTGAGTGTCCTTTATAAACAGAACTGGAACAGGTGCATCCACGCTGTTACCTCCATATGGTTCATCATCCGCCTCAGGAACATGGCACCCGGACTGGGAGGTCTCTGTAAACCTCTATACTCAGTCAACATGAAAGGCTGGCGCTACCAAAATTGGCTAAAACATATACAGTATACTTTAATAATTCAGGTGATAAAAAGCCATAAAAAGCCAACGAGTTTCGGCCGTCAGGCAATCATTTGCCATGATTAAGGCCTGACAACCGAAATGCGTTGGATTTTTATGGCTGTGTTTCACCTGAATTAACCCCTTCACGTCGACCTAACAAAAATTTGCAACCCCACTGGACTGGACTTTTTTCCATGGGGCCTCAGGTCAGCTTTGTCCCCGTGAAACAAATTAACTGTACGTCGCTTCGCCACAGGAGAAGCTGGTCTGCGGGTCTGACACACGCTATCGTTCCCTGTGGAGACAGAACGGTGATCTGCTGTTGTAAACACGGCAGACCGCTGTTCTGTCAGCAATGAACACAGGGCCCCTCCTAGTTAGGAACACAGGTCCCTGTGTTCATTCTATAAGTCCACCCCCCTCACAGTTAGAAAGCACCCCCTAGGGACACAATTAACCCTTTAATCGCCCCTGGTGTTACCCCCTTCCCTGCCAGTGTCATTATTACAGTAACAGTGCATATTTTTAGCACTGATTACTGTAGTAATGTCACTGGTCCCCCCAAAAGTGTCAAAAATGTCAGTTGGGTGTCCGATCTGTCCGCCGCAATGTCGCAGTCCCGCTAAAAATCGCTGATCGCCACCATTACTAGTAAAAAAAAAATAAAAATAAATAAAAATGCTGTAAATCTTTCCCCTAGTTTGTAGATGCAATAACTTTTGCACAAACCAATTTTTTTTTTTTACCAAAATAAATAGCAGAATACAAATTGGTCTAAAATGATGATTTTTTTTTTTATTGGGAATATTATATAGCAGAAAGTACAAAGTATCGTTTTTTTTTTTTTTTTTTTTTCAGAATTGTCGCTCTTTTTTTGTTTATAGCACAAAAATGTAAAATCGCACAGGTGATCAAATAGCACCAAAAGAAAGCTCTATTTGTGGGAAAAAAAGGATATCAATTATATTTGGGTACGGCATCGCACAACCACGCAATTGTCAGTTAAAGTAACGCAGTGCCAAATCGGAAAAAATGGCCTGGTCAGGGGTAAAACCTTCCGGTCCAGAAATGGTTAAGGACTGGCTTTTGATATTTTAAAGTTGGCATTAACCCTTCCAGGCAGAGTGAGTTCATCAGGTCGCAGTGCACAAGCAGCAGTCCCTGTAGAGCATAATTTGCATTACTTCTCACCCTCTGCTGTGCCTGAAAAACCTGTTTTCTCTCCCTGTCTGTCAGGCAGATGTGTGCCAGCAGTGACCTCATTACAATGCCCCCAGTGCCTGTCCCTGCGTCTGCATAATGTTAATGAGGCATCAAAATAGAACAAGCAAATGAGAACATTGGCTCTTAACCTGCACCATGCCAGCTCCAGAAGGAACCAGCAGCCTGATCACATTGTAGGGTATGGGATGATCTGCCATTCTTTATGGCCAGGGGTAACAATGAACATCCCTATAGGGATTCCATATCTACAAAGGATGATCCATCCAAAAAAAATAAAAAAAATAATAATAATAATTTCAAGGACCTAAAGAGAAGCTTAGAGTTATTATTGAGAACATGCCAGAAAACGTCCATGCTCCCACATTGCTCTGTAAGAACTGAAGATCTGTATGCTGAATTTGTTGCACCTGTACACGAAAAATTACCTTTATTTCATACTCTAAACTTTATAGGTTTGTATAATATGATCTGTTGGGTAAAAGTTTATCAGAAAAAGGACAATCAGTTTATTTTTTTCCTTTGGATCACCCGTTACAGTCTCTGTCTCTGGTCATAGTGAGAACATTCTACCTACACTGGCCAACCACTTTGGGGTGGCCATGCTCCCCCATTATGCTGCTAAAATTAGTGGTGTTTTTGAGCCACTACAACTTGTTTACTCAGGGGCGTAACTACAAGGGTTGCAGGGGTTGCAATTGCAACCGGGCCCCATGCTCCATGGGGCCTGTGCGGCTCCCCTGTACACCTGGATAGGAGGGACGGTGGGGGGCAGCATGAAGAGAAATCACTGTCCTCCTTTTTCCTGCTGTAGCTGCAGGAAGAAAATGGAGGAGATTGGTTCCTCTATATGCTGCCCCCGCTACTCATCCTATCCAGTTCACTTGTGTTCTGCTGTCTCTGGGCCCCTGTGTGCTCCACTGCTCCCCTGCCCCCCCCCCCCCACTGTGCTGCCCCCCCCCCCCCTGCCGGCTGCTGCAGGGGATGTGTCACAATAGAGAACCAGGAAGGGGTCGGTAAATATGTAATTTACCAGCTCCTTCCTTTTCTGAATGGACAGAGTCATAGTCAGTGACATTGTAAAAAAAATAAAATAAAATGATAAAAAATAATACAATTAAAATACAAAAAAATAATAACTATTGATGCCAGTGGGTGAACTTCCAGGATCACAAAGGTTACACTTGCGACCAGGCCCTGGCATTTCACCACCGTGGGGAGGCCCCAAGATGGAAGGAAGGGGGCCCACTGCAGAACTTGTCAAAGGGTCCCACTGCGGGACCGTAATAAAGGGCCCCGAAATGAGAGTAAAGGGGCCCAGAATCAGTGGGAAGAGACTCAGGCTTGAAGGGAAAGGCCCTGACCAGGGGTCCAGGGGGGCCCTTCATGGTTTCTTGCACCGGGGCCCTGAAGGTTCTAGTTACGCCTCTGAATATGTAATTTTTGGTTTCCCCCCCTGCCCTCCTTTCCTGTTTAGTGCTAATTAGTTCAGCCCTAGCTAGACCATTCCTGTTCCCTAATGGGCCATACACACTATAAGATTTTCTGAAGACTTTTTCCTTTAGACTTACCAAAACCATATAATATGAGGTCAAACCTAAACACTTTCAATTTGTATGCAATCCGGCAGGCCCTTGCACTACATAGAAAAGGTAAATCTGAAGGTAAAAGTCTTCAGATAATCTGATAGTGTGTACGGCCCTTTAGGTTCCTTAGTGGTAGTACTTTGCAGAGACAGAGCTTAGGAGAGTCATTGTTTTCTTCCTTGTGCTTCAAAAGCCTGGAAAAATATGCTCTGTACTGCAATTGTCTAATGGAAAATTGCCCTAGATTCTATGTCTGTGTCTTATTGAAGAGTTAAAGTTATTGTAAAGGTTAAAAAAAAAAAAACATGTCTATACTTACCTGCTCTGTGCAATGGAATCCTCTTTTCGGGGGGATTCGGGGGAGGGGCACTTCCCATCTCATGCATGCTCGGCCCGAGTCCCGCTTCGGTGTCCATTGACACAGACAATGGGACTTCGCCCCACCCCCCCCACCACTGGCTTTGATTGACAGCACTGTGAGCCAATGGCTCTCAGTGCTCCAGCAAAGCCAGCAAGTCAAGGAAGAGAAGAGCTGCAGATGTGCAGGCCGCTGGATAGAATGAGGGCTCAGGCAAGTGAAGGGGGTTGCTGACTGTTGGATGACCTCAGAGAGCCGGTCCAGGCTCAGGCAAGATCGCGATCATATGGTCAGGATCTGCCCACATGCCTGGACTGGCACCCGGCTCAGCCTCTGAGGCAGTTGAGTGTCTGAGCTGGCCTTTTTCCACCCCATCCACAGCCCAGTGCTCCAGTGAGTGGAGGGGGGGAGGGAAGCACCACAGAGCTGTGAGAACAGAGTGATCGGCAGTGTTTGATTGCTCAGTTCTCAGTGTTAGAGCCAACGGGGGACAGATGCAGCATCAGACCAATGCGGCATCCAGCTAGGTAAGTATGATTCTTAAAAAAATATTTAAACCCCTACTTCTCTTTTAATGCTAGGAATTCATTAGGGTAAAAAAAATGTTGAAGCTTTAGAACCACTTTAAGATGCCTGAGGATGGTGCCAAGTCAGCAGGTGACCATACTCTCCAGACAGAATGGGTCTAAGGAGGTATACAATGCAAAAAGTGGTATTTGAAACAGAACAACCCTGCACAAAAACGGTACACACAATGCCACACATGACCAAACTGTGTCACCTCACCTATTGCATCCACTCTTGGGCCAGGCTTTAACCCCAGGGGCCACCAAAGCATACTGACTTTCCTACACACACTTAGAGTGACACAGACCCCGGTTGATCGGTCGATCTCCTGGAGCCCCAAACTGGACTATGTTATATCATAGGCCTGTGTGTAAAATGCTCCAGGACAAAGGGGTAATTTGAACTATAATCGGGGAATGCGGACGAGCGCCTCCTGCAGTAGTAGAAAGTAGACTTCACCTGCCTACACATCCACTTAGTCCTAGTGACCATGATCAGAAAGTAGTAAAAAATTGAAAGCTTTACAGTTGCCCCTTGAACAAGAGATGACGGGGAATCCTCTCAATTTTGGAGAGACTTCTTCTCCCTTCCTGTTGTGTCTTGGGGACAAAAAATATGAAGATATCTCCCCAAAGCTTCATAGACTGCCAGGGGTTTTAAACATTTCCTTCTATCCAGAACTGAAAAAATGTTGCTTTAGTTACATTTTAGCAAACATCTGCTTTACTGCAGCAAACCGGACCATGTCACCTATAAAATTTCCTTTTTCATGATGGTTCCCCTAAATCACATGTGTCAAACACAAAGCCCGCCAGGCCATTTCATGTGGCCCTCACACATCTGCTCCAGCTGCAGCATCCCCCTCATCTCTACCTCCACCTTGTCTCAGCAATCGGCACCAGAGAGGAGGACTGAACTCCTCCAGCAGATCCTGTGCCTCCCTGTTCAGTCAAGGCACCCCCTTGTCTCCTCCTCCCCTGGTCTCAGCATTCAGTAGACTCTGGCAACTAATTCCAGCCCTCCTGGTCCTCCTCCAGCCCCTGCACTTTCTGCTTTCCAGCATTGCGCCCAGTTTCTTCCCAGCACCAGAACAAGTTAAGGGGATGCACTATGATGTAAGGGAGGACTCTTGACATCTAACGTAGGGTGTGGGTGGGGTGCTCTGGACATCCAGTCTTACAGATACAGCCGGCCCTTTGAGGGGAACCATAATGCTGATGTGGCCCATGATGAAATTCAGTTTTACACCCCTGCTCTAGATCAAACTGACCCACGTCAGAAATTCAAGACACTGTAAAAGAATATATTGAGTGCTCCATTAGAGGAATATCCAGGCTTATCTACGTCAGATGCCCTTTAACCGTGTTTGCTGTCCTCTGTGTCACCTCCCCTGTTGCATCCACTCTTGGGCCAGGCTTGACCCCAGGGGCCACCAATGCATACTGGCTCTTGTACAGACTCCCGGAGTGACTCTGACCCCGGGTAATCGGTTGGTCTCCCGGAGCCCAAAACTGGGCCACCTTAAATCGTAGGCCTGTTTATGAAATGCTCAGGGAGAAAAGGGTTAATTTGAACTATAATCAGGGGATGCAGGAAGATGGTTTTAGACCTTCATCCGTGCACGTCATGTCCGTGTGAGCTTGGGCAGTGAATACTATAGGATGCCTTAGAAGCCCTGATTGTAGGTGGGGCCCCAACTGCATGGTCAGCCATGTGAGTCAGAACTAGGCAGGCTGCTTACAGACTGAGAGATGTGATCATTCGTGTGCTGCTTCTTCTTTCACTGTCCAGTTGCAGACTGAGGGAGGGACAAGATCTGTAAATGATACTGAAATGGAGCAGAAAAAGTCAGGTCTTTTGTCCTGCCAGGGCAAATTCACCTGTGGGTAGGCGCAGCGTGATGCGGCAGCAGAAAACACACGGAGTTCAGGTACAACAACAGGAATATATTATACCAGAAGTCCAGCAAATAACAAACAGGCCTGGCAGGAAGGCAACCTGAGACAGTGTTCACCGTCACTGGAATTTAAAGACAGATAAGTAATGGTTTGGATTGCTTCATATTTGTCAGCAATATCTCCATATAGAAATATTAAGATTTATTCCCATTTGCCATAAAATCTGTATTTCCTAAATGCTGTGTATATTACATATCTTTCAATGTCAGAAAGGCTTTTCTTTTGTTTGTGTATTGGGAGGGAATGTGGATTGCCCTGTCTCATTGTTAAGTGCTAATGACCTCCCATTATTCTGTCTGTCTGCCTTAAGAGAAACGTATTATGGGATGTATAAAGATATGTGGATTGGATGCTAAGGGGGAGGGGGGATTGTCCCACATTGTATATTTTGTGTACACTTTATGAGAGTGTAAAACTCTGTTCCTATTGGATGGTGAATGTTATGTCCAGTCTTCAACAAGGTCCATCTGGGTGGTAACCTTGTGGGTGAAAACTGTATATAAATCTTGTTCAATAAAGTTGTTCTAGAGTTCGTTCACCCTCAATCTAGAGTTCTGTCTCTTATTGGGGGAATCTGCTGCAAGGGATTGCTATGGTCTTCCATACTCCCTTAGAGAATCACTGAGCTCTTGTAAGAGCTTGTATAAGAGCTTGTTCTGCTGCACTCTCTGGGGTAAGAGAGGTTCACCCACGGGAACCTGGAGCCTTGTTGGAGGTCCAGGGTGGGTAGGAGACTGCAAGACCCTAACCAAGCTGCGGCGGTTCGTGGGGTCTGAAGGGGTTACGGTGTCTGGTGGAGTGCTTGGAACCCCTCGGGAAGCACTAGGAGCATCTGTCAACGGAGATACCCAGTCAGGGGTGTGCTGTTCCGTTACATTGGTGGCAGTGGTGGGATGGTTCTTTTCCCCTAGAGGAGATGCTACAACTGGTTCTGAAAATGGAAGTGGTCAACCTTGAAAGATTTGTTGGAGAACCGTGGCCGACCAACAAATAACCGTACCAAAAAGGAACTACTGGCCGAGCTGAAGGAAATGGACCGAAACGACAGTGTGACTGAAGCAGTAGCCCGAACCTGGAGAATGAGTCGATGCGGACTGTGCATATGCGGTTGGCGTTGTATGGACCCAATCCTCCTGCAGACATCATTTCCCAGGTGATGAACGCCGCTATCACTGAGAACCAGGAGAAACGACAATACCAGATCTATCTCTCTTCTGCTTGGATCGCTCAATCACTAGCTCTGGTAAGAGCGATTCCTGCTTTACTCTACAGCATCCCTCCCACTAGGGGGAAGAGAACATCTCTGGCGGCGAAACCCCTCTTTCCATGGGGGCGGCCGCTACACAACCCAACCGAGAATACTCACAAGTTGTAACAGCAAAGTGGCAGCAGAGTGGTGGACCAAAGGTGCTGACAGTATCTGTCTCAAGGAGTGCAATGCAACCTAGCCGGTCCGCACGTGTCACTGCAATTTCCCTACTCCTCCGGAACCTTTCCTTGATGCTAAGCACTGACCCTGACAGATATTTTGTCTCTACTCTAGCCACTCGCAGAATGTGAGTTAAACCCAGGAACCAGGGTCGTAAATAGACTCTGCCTGACCCAAGATGGCCTCCAGAGTAACATCCTGTCTGATAGCTGCATCCAGGTGACTGAGGAAACCATAGAGGAAATAGGTTCCTCTCGACTTCCTCCTCCACCTGTGTTGCCGCTGCAGACAAGCGCCACCTGCAGTGGAGAAAACAGACTGCGCCTCCCTACACACTCACTTAGTCCTAGTGACCATGGTCAGAAAGTGGTAAAAAATGTAACGTTTTACCGTTGCCACTTGAATAAGAGGTGAGGGGAAATTCTCTTAATTTGGAGAGTCTTCCCCTCCCTTCCTGTTGTGTCTTGGTGACAAGAATTGAAGGGAAATCTCCCCTATGGGCAGTGGGGTATTTTGGTTTTGTGCTGCCCTAGTCAAGACTAAAATCAGGCATTCCCCATATTTTTTCCGACCCCTTCCTGTTTAAGATCCACCCCTTCATCTGTTATTATTATTTTGGTGCTGCCCCCCGCAAAGTGCCGCCCTAGGCCTGGGCCTTTTTGGCCTAGGCCAGGATACAGCGTTGCCTATGGCACACAGACTGCTAGAGGTTTTAACCATTCCCTTTTATACAGAACTGAAAGAAACTGTTGCTTTAGGTACATTTTAGCAAACATCTGCTTTACGTATTGCAGCAAACTAGGCCATGGCACCTATGTAATTTCCATTTTCATGGGCTGATGGTTCCTATAAATCAAACTGACCCACGTCAGAAATTCAAGACACTGTAAAAGAATTTCCGGAGTGCTCCATTAGAGGAATATCCAGGCGTATCTACGTCAGATGCCCTTTAGCTGTGTTTGCTGTCTTCTGTTAGCGGTGGAGGACACGGTGTCCCACAGCTGCGAAGAGCATGACCAGAACAATGTCCCTGACGCACCTTCATTGTCATCTATGTGCTGCACTGCAGGTCAACCATTCCCAGCTCATAAATGGTTCAAGTCAGAAACCGGGACATACCAGGACAAAGACATTTTGGCATTGTATCCAGGTCACATTCTTCCAAGAAAGCCTGAGATTAGGAGCGCGAGATACAGAGAAAAGGGAAGCTGAAAACATAAAACGTGAACACTCCGCTGATAAATGGAAATCTATATTGACTAGGTAGCCTGGGGTGCATCTTCTGCATGGGGTGGCTTTGCTGGCTGTATACCCTCTAGCAAGGCCTTTTCATGTATTGGTTCATTCTCAGAAAGAGTGCTGCTATCTCTACACTCTCATGAATAGCTACCTACCTCTTTCAGTCCGGGCCGATTCTGACATTCCTCTCCTACATGTAAAATAACATCATTTTTTTGCTAGAAAACTACCTAGAACCCTAAACACGGTATATATATATATTTAACCACTTAAGCCCCGGAAGATTTTACCCCCTTCCTGACCAGTGCCTATTTTGCGATTCGGCACTGAGTGACTTTAACGGACAATTGCGCGGTCGTGCGACGCTGTACCTAAACGAATTTGACGACCTTTTTTCCCCCACAAACAGAGCTTTCTTTTGGTGGTATTTGATCACCTGTGCGATTTTTTGATCATGCGCTATAAACCAGAGGTGTAATTTGAACCTTCAGGGCCCCCCGGTGCAAGAAACCACGAAGGGCCCCCCGGACCCCTAGCCCGGGCCCTTCCATTCAAGCCTGGGGGCTCTTCCCACTAATTCGGGTGCCCTTTACTCTAGTTGCAGGGGCCCTCTATTACGGTCCCTCAGTGGGACCCTTTCACAAGTTTTGCAGTGGGCCCCTTCCTAACATCTTGGGGCCTCCCCACAGTGGTGGAATTTCAGGGCCTGGTCGCAAGTGAGACCTTTGTGATCCTGGAAGTTCACCCACTGGTGTCAGTAGTTTTTATTTTTTGGTATTTTAATTGTATTATTTTTTCATGATTTTATTTTATTTTTTTTACAATGTGACTGACTATGACTCTGTCCATTCAGAAAAGGAAGGAGACAGTAAATTATATATTTACCAACCCCTTCCTGGTTCTCTATTGTGACACATCCCCTGCAGCAGCCGGCAGAAGCAGGGAGGAAGCACAGTGGGGGGGGGGGGGGGGGGGCGACCAGGGGAGCACACAGGGGCCCAGAGACAGCAGAACACAAGTGAACTGGATAGGAGGGGCGGCGAGGGCAGCATACAGAGGAACCAATCTCCTCCATTTTCCTCCTGCAGCTACAAGAGGAAAAAGGGGGAGAGTGATTTCTTTACATGCTGCCCCCACCGCCCCTCCTATCCAGGTGTACAGGAGAGCCGCACAGGCCCCTGGAGCATGAGGCCCGGTTGCAATTGCAACCCCTGTAGTTACGCCCCTGCTATAAACAAAAAAAGAGCATCAATTTTGCAAAAATAACAATATTTTTCACATTTTTTTATATGAAATTCCCCCCAAAAAAATGTAAAAATCTAAATTATTTAACATTTTAGGCCAATTTGTTTTATGCTACATATGTTTGGTAAAAAAAAATCGCAATAAGCGTATTTTGATTGGTTTGCGCAAAAGTTATTGCGTTTACTAACTAAGGGAAAGATTTTTGTCATTTTTGTTGTTTTTTTTTAATGAGTAATGGCGGCGATCTGCGATTTTTTTTTTGCGGGACTGCGACATTGCGGCGGACAGATCGGACCCTTGACTGACATTTTTGACACTTTTGGGGGTACCAGTGACATTACTGCAGTAATCAGTGCTATACATATGCACTGTTACTGTAAAAATGACACTGGCAGTGAAGGGGTTAACTTTTTTGAGAGGGAGGGGTTAAGTGTGTCCCTAGGGGCGTGCTTCTAACTGTGATTGGCTGTGCCTTGAGGTGTAAGAACAGAGATCAACGGTCCTACATAGCAGAACCGTACGATCTCCATTCTTACACAGGGGAGAATGACAGGCCACTTTGTTTACATTAGCCGCCTGCCTTTCTCCCGCTGTAACGGACAATCGTGAGTGCCCGGCGGACATCGGGTCCGTCGGGCACACGCGCAGGGGGGTCTGTGAGCGAGCTGGAGCGCGCCTCCAGCGGCGTGCGCTCGCTCCCTAGAGCCTCACAGGCTAGCGACGTAGCCCTACGTCACTTTGCCTGTGAGGGGCTGACTGCCGACGTAAATCGTCGTTAGGCAGTCGGCAAGTGGTTAAGCAGAGGCCCTAGAGAATAAATTAGTGGGTGTTACATATTTCTATGTCGCATGATTTGAGCCTTTTTTCAAACACAATTTTGTTTGGAAAAAATACACTTTTATGAATTTTAAGATACAAAAACACAATATAAAGCCCTCCGTTTTTTTTTCTGTAAAATATAAAAGATGATGTTACACCGAGTAGATAGAGACCAAACATATCATGCTTTAAAATTGCATACGCCTGTGGAACGGTGCCAAACTATGGAACCTAAAAATCTCCACTTTAAAAGCCTGATTACCAGTTTAGGGTTACACAGAACATCTAAAGCTAAAATGTATGCCCCCCCTTTGCCGTTTGCGGCGATTCCTCACTTGTGTGGTGCGAAACACCATTTACATATCAGCGTCCAAGCTACTTACAGTATATGGTCCTCTTTGTGTGGGAGCACAGGGGGGACAGGGGTGCTTTAATTTTTTAAAATTTTATTTTATTATTTATTTTTATAAAAAAAAAAAAATGTGCACATGTGTCTCTTTATTTTTATTTCTTTTTAAATCAACTTTATTGCTATCACAGGGGATTAACAACATTCCTTGTGATAGCATGGGCAATGACAGGTCCTCTTCACTGAGAGATCTGGTGTTCGCCTTTAGTACTAATTTAACAGAACTAGTGGATGATCTCCTCCGAGGCAGCCTCTGTGCCCGTGTCCCCAACTCGACTTCCTTCCTCCCCAGCAAAAAAAAAAATTGTCAGGGAGCAGTGGGCCGCATTGCCTGCGGTTTCTGGGCCGCATGCGGCCCTCGGGCCGCAGGTTGGACATGCCTGTCCTAAATTGAGGATTAAGGACCATAAGAGAAGCACTGTGGATTTAGCTAACTCATGATTAATGGCACTGGCAAGCGTTTATGACCTCCAATATATTTGAGGGGTCCACTTGATTAGGTGAGCACATGCCCTAAGGCAGTGATGGTGAACCTTGGCACCCCAGATGTTTTGGAACTACATTTCCAACAATTTCAACAACACTGCAGAGTGCATGAGCATCATGGGAAATGTAGTTCCAAAACATCTGAGGTGCCAAGGTTCGCCATCACTGCCCTAAGGGGTCATGGTGATGGGCACGGTGGTGTATGTTGTGTGAAGATTTAAGAAGATTTATTCCCTATACACGGTGGAATTGGGTATCTGTTAGGAACCTGTCAGGAAGGCTCTGGCAGAGGATGAGTTAAGACTCACAAGCTATTCCAGCTCCACCCCTCTCATCAAGAAAGAGCACTATTTAAGCTGGATCAGCACACAGGTTCAGTGCTGTCTTGTCTTCAGCTCCTGCCGTTGTTCCTGAACCTGTGACCTGTTTGCTGCTGATTTCCTGTTGACCTTTTGGCTTGTTCCTGACTCCGCTCGTCTGCTGCCCGTCCTGACCCCGGCTTGTTTGACCATTCTCTCGGATCTCCCTTGTCTGTTTACCCACCTTCGGACCTTGATCGGTTCTCCCTTGGTGGGGCGACCCTGAGGACCGCGACCTGGTATCCACACGCAGCAAAGTCCATCCTCACCACCAGAGGCTCTGGCGAAAACAGGTGGATACTTAGATTCCGCACCTCAAGCTAGCCTGTGTCACTTACCTTGGGGGTTCCGTCCAAGCTCCGCCCTCTAGCGAACATCGGGGCCTATCTCTGTCGTCAGGTTACCACCAGCACCCTAACAGTATCTATGGACTATTTCATTTGATTGGACATTACTGTTATTTGCACACTTCCTTAAAAAAAATGTTTTGCCTATATTTAACATAGAGTGTCTACATTTATGAATTATTTCACAAGATTTTATATATTTTTCTGTATACACTATATTGCCAAAAGTATTGGGACGCCTGCCTTTACACGCACATGAACTTTAATGGCATCCCAGTCTTAGTCCACAGGGTTCACTATTGAGTTGGTCCACCCTTTGCAGCTATAACAGCTTCAACTCTTCTGAGAAGGCTGTCCACAAAGTTTAGAAGTGTGTCTATGGGAATGTTTGACCATTCTTCCAGAAGCGCATTTGTGAGGTCAGGCACTGAAGTTGGTGGAGAAGGTCTGACTCGCAGTCTCCGTTCTCTAATTCATCCCAAAGGTTTTCTATCGTGGTTGAGTGCAGGCCAGTCAAGTTCATCCACCCCAAACTCATCTATCTCTTTATGGACCTTACTCGCCTTTTGGTCTCGGTGCCCACCTTAGACGTCTCTTGCATGTTAGCCACATTTCCAGAATAGAGGCGTGGACCACTAATTATATACAAATATTAATATCTTGTATGATTTCTCAATTAGCAGAAAATGTTGTTAATGGTTCTTTTTCTATTTAGTTACCACTGCAACTTTCCTCTAAAAGTCCTGAAGAAGCAAAATGAGAAACGTGTTGACCCATGAGGGCTTATCTCCACAGATTCTAAATGTTGATATAATTCAGAGAAACATTAAAAAAGTGTGTTACTGTGGGTGATGAAGAGTAGTTGGTATTAATGTATTGATTTGTCCATTAGACATGTGCAGAACGAAAATATTTGTTCATTTTTTACATAAATCTCCAGTTTTAGTAAATCAACCCCTTTGTGATTTTTTCCAGCAATTTGTAATAAAATCTGCTGGTGTTTTTTTATCGGCGCTTGTGTGTTCCCTTTTGTAGCAGTAGAGTCTGACAATTTCCCCATTCCAATAGTTATAGGTGTGTCGGTGTTGCTTGGCCTAGGATTGTCTCACTATCAGTTCTGCTTAACCAACACAACATGAGACATTGGGATACTGAGGCTGTTCTGCACCCTCTGACCCAATATCCCAACTGTTTGCTTCTGAATCCTCATTACAGACCACAGCCACCACATCCTGCTGGTATTCTGCGTTGCGTGCTCCGAGCTCCAGAACATGTGAAGATGATCAGGCAAAGGAAGAGAGCACCATAGCCAACAGCTATTCTGCAATCCCATTCAAGGACAGAACTATCTGCAATCAAATTGCAATAAACACTTTTTAACCACTTGCCGACCGCCCAGAGTATATTTACTGCGGCAGTCAGCCCCTCACAGGCAAAGTGACGTAGTACTGCGTCGCTAGCCTGTGAGGCTCTAGGGGGCGAGCACGCGCCGCCGGAGGCGCGCTCCCGCCCCGCTCATTCACGGACCCCCCCGTGCATGTGACCGGCGGACCCGATGTCCGCCGCTCACTCGCGATCGTCCGCTGTGAAGGGAGAAAGGCAGGCAACTAATGTAAACAAAGCCGCCTGTCATTCTCCCCTGTGTAAGAACAGAGATCATACGGTCCTGCTATGCAGGATCGTATATCTCTGTTCTTACACAACCAACCACATCCCTTCACAGTTAGAATCACGCCCCTAGGGACACACTTAACCCCTCCTTCTCCAATAAAGTTAACCCCTTCCCTGCCAGTGTCATTTTTACAGTAACAGTGCATATGTATAGCACCGATTACTGTAGTAATGTCACTGGTAACCCCAAAAGTTTCAAAAATGTCAGTCAAGGGTCCGATCTGTCCGCCGCAATGTCGCAGTCCCGCAAAAACAAATCGCAGATTGCCGCCATTACATGTTAAAAAAAAAACAACAAAAATGACAAAAATCTTTCCCTTAGTTAGTAAACGCAATAACTTTTGCGCAAACCAATCAAAATACGCTTTTTGTGATTTTTTTTACCAAGCATATGTAGCAGAAAACAAATTGGCCTAAAATGTTAAAAAAATTTGATTTTTACATTTTTTGGGGAATTTCATATAAAAAAATGTGAAAAATATTGTTATTTTTGCAAAATTGTCGCTCTTTTTTTGTTTATACTGCATGATCAAAAAATCGCACAGGTGATCAAATAACACCAAAAGAAAGCTCTGTTAGTGGGGGAAAAAAAGGATGTCAAATTTGTTTAGGTACAGCGTCGCACGACTGGGCAATTGTCCGTTAAAGTCATGCAGTGCCGAATCGCAAAATAGGCCCTGGTCAGGAAGGGGGTAAAATCTTCCGGGGCTTAAGTGGCTAAATGCAAAACAGAGTGGGCAACTACATGGCAAATGAGGTTTAATGTGGATAAGTGCAAGGTATTGCACTTAGGGACTAATAAGGTAAAAGCAAAATACACGCTGGGGGGGGGGGGGGGGGGAACCTCTGGGGGTATCAAAAATAGAGAAAGATCTGGGAGTCTTAGTAGAAGATAGATTTAGCAATAGCATGAAATGTCAAGCTGCACCTGCCAAAGCCGGCAGAATATTAGTATGCATAAGGAAGGGATGTATTCCAGAGACAAAGCGGTAATCCTTACACTTTATAAATCACTGGTCCGACCACATCTGGAGTATTGTGTCCAGTTCTGGTTGCCAGTCCTCAGAAGGGATGTGTTGAATCTAAAGAGAGTACAGAGAAGGGCAACAAAACGTATTAGGGGATTAGAGGACCTTAACTACGAAGAGCGTTTAGAAGTGCTTGATTTATTCTCCCTGGAGAAGAGACGCCCAAGAGGGGACATGATAGCAATTTACAAATACCTCAACGGTGATCTCAGCATAGGAAAAAAACGATTCAGTCACAAGAATGCATGAGGACACGAGGCCATACAATGCGATTAGAGGAGAAGCATTTTAACCTCAGGCTACACAGGGGGTTCTTTACAGTTAGGGCTACAAGACTGTGGAATTCTCTGCCACAAATAGTAACTGTGGGAAGTATGGCTGCTTTTAAAAGACTCTATGACGTACATCTCAAGGATCAAAACATTCAGGGGTATAGGAAATGATTCACACCTTCACAGGTTGAACTGGATGGACTATTGTCTTTATTCAACCTCAACTACTATGTAACTATGTAACCATATTTAAATGCAAAAAAATATTACATGAACGTTGGACCTTCAAATAACTGACATGGTGCAGCAGAAAGCTATAAATCACTACTTAGGACACAATAATATCTCTGCAATAAGTGCAATTCTTTTATCTTGTTTTCCGGTACACCGGTGATCTGTAAAAGCAGAAAGCTGGGAGCTGTTGCTGTCCTTTCTGCTAAATGCGTAGCAGCCTGTGCAGTCACATAAGATTACTAATCAGCTGATACCCTCTTGTGGTGAAAGCTGGGACTTCAGGCGTTCTACGCAGGTTAGAATTGATGACAATAAGATCGGATACACAGCAATGATGTGCAAAGTGCAGGAAACCATAATAACTTTCCCTGTGCTGCTCTGCTCAGTTGGCATCAAGTTTTTGCTGTTTCCGTAGCCAGGCTGTTAGCTGACACCCAATCATCCCCACATCTCAAAGAGAATTTTAGGATCCCCCAGAAAGGGGTGTAGAAGGAGAAACGAAGAAACCCTACTATCCCATTTGCTTTGGCATTAGTTGACAGGCTGTGCTAGAGGTGTTTTGCTTTGAGCACTGGAACCATAGCTGGTCCACAGTAAGTGCTATCAGCAGAGGTGATCATAATGGATGGAGGTACAAGAGTCAGACCTTGGCGGGGGTTTTCAACCCATGTGGAGGAGTGTGAAATGTGTGTTGGGTAGGTGCAGCATGGTGTGGTAGGAAGTAAACTCACAGAGTCCTATTTTGCAGAGAACATTGTATTGAAGCTAAGTCAACAATACTAATAGTCTTTTATTTTTTAATAGTCCTCAGTTGAAGTCCCACGTGACGAAACGCGTCAGAACGCTTGTACGTCGTTACCCAGGAGACCGGTTGTGTGACCAAGCTTGTCAGCGTGAGTTCCGGAACGAGCGCAGAGCCGGAGGTTGCTGTTCTCTCGGTGAAGGAGATACTGTCAGCTTGCGGCCGGCGAGCAATGGTATACTCGGTCCTATTATTTATATGCCTGTACAAGTTTTACCAAATGTAAGCAGATTGAGTGAAGGGAAGTAAGGGGATTGATTGTGCTTAATAAAGTCATATCAGTATTACACTATCCTCTGTTCCTTGTTTGCTTTCATTGGGATTGGTGAGCTGAGCCTTGGAACCTGACCCTGATTAGAAGCAGGAGGACAAAGGAGGTGTGGAAGTTTGCAGACGACCGCTATCCGGGGGCAAAGGCTCATGCAGCTGATGCATACAGGCTGTTATCAGTGTGAGATGTGGTGAGTGTCCACTGCTAAGGGGAGCACAAAAAAGTGTGGTGAAGGCTGCTGATTTCAAGCTAAGGAACACGGGTGTTTTTTTAGCCATGAGCATTTCAACCTTAAAGTTTTTTCCTTGCTTAAAGATTGGACACCATCGTTTCACCTCTTGATGTGAAAGAGACAGTTTTGGATTATGAACCTTCATTGTATTGTCATAGGAGGATTAAGCGCTGCTGAGTGTGTTACACATTAGACTGTTACCAGTATGGTGATCTGATTTGGACACATTTTTTTAATGAAATACTAATAGTCTGACAGGAAGCTCACCCATCCTGGGCAACTTACAACTGAGCAGCGGACAGAAGACTCCTGGATACCAACAGCAACCCAAAGGGGAGGCTCCTGAAGAGGTAGACATAGGCCCTGCTCTCTCCCTACTCAACTGGAAGCTTTCCCTATTGCTTCCACTATCCCTGACAGATGGGGTTCCTGCCTCTATCCTGTCCACTCTCCAAAAGCGCGCCAAGCCAGGAACACAGGGTCTTAAATAGACTCTGGATGACCCAAGATGGCTGCCAAAGTCACACCCAATGGGATAGCTGCCTCTCCGTGACCATTGAAACTATAGGGGAACTGAGTTCCTCCTTTCTAACTCCCCCAGCTGTATTGCCGCTGTAGTCAATTGCCTCTGGCAGTGGAGGATCAGGACAGCACCTGCCTACACATGTCAAACCAATTATTTCCCCTACAACGTTCACTAGAGCTGCCAGACTAACATTCCCCCAATTCAGCTCAGCTACCCAGTAGTAATTGTGGGAACAATGTATGTTATCCTGGCCATACACATAGCTATGCAGTCATTTGATATTGTAGTCATGACTCGGAAGCTTCTGGATTTTAAGGGGTCCTCCCAGCCTTCCTATTGATTTGCTTTTTACTTGTACACAAACTCATTGACCCACCAGTGCCAACTGAAAGACAGACTTCCACACTCTGTCAGCCTTCCCTTTGCTATTTTTATTGGCTCATCTGTCCAGGGAACTGAGGGTTGGGGTACAGGATGGCCAAAAACAACAGCAAAAATCATTATATCTAGTATCATTAACCTCTGCCACAGGCTAATGCAGATTTGGTTAGCCTCCTAGTTAGGTGCTAGGTTTAAAGCATTGCATGCTCCGTCTACTTATCAGAGGAGCTTGATCTATTAGGTTGCCTGTTGCATGTTCCCAGGTGTGATTCACTGGGTCTGAGGGAGTGTCCCCACTGCATCCAATAGGGGAGCCTGTTGGACAGTGGAGGAAACCCAGCCAGTGACACATTGGCTTTTGTGAGGGTCCCAGTGGGAGGGAACTCTTGCAGTGCATCCTGGGATTGCTCATAAAAGCTGGGGGGACATGTGACAGGGCGGGTTGCAGAGTCCCAGGAGGAGGCTGACGGCTGTCTCTCCTCCTGCTGATCTGAGGAAAGTGGTCTTAGGCAGTCGGCCTAGTGAACCAGGTGTGGAGCTGAGCTGCAAGGGATCCTGTAAAGCTGACAGTGGAGCTGCTGGCAGAGTCTTCCGGGAAAAACAGTGTCCGTGAGTACCAGGGGACTTGCCAAAGGGTCTGCCCAGGAAGGGGGACCACTCCAGTGAAGTCAGAGGATAAAGGGTCAGCTCACACAGTGTGTTAGAATAAAGGGGGTGCCGTGTAAAACCCTGAAGAGTAGGGGAAAAGGGGGTGCCAAGTAGGGCCCTGAAGAGTGATTCACAGTACAGTTTGCTTAGTTTCTACTTCACCATAGTGGCAAGGTGAAGCAGAGGCCTTGTCGCATCCAGCTACAATCAGAAGTCCCAGTAATTGTGCATAGTTATTCAGTTGGAGTATCCCACTCATCCCTTCTCCTATCCCAGCTCTCAAATAAAACAACAAAAACCAAATCCCCTGGTCTGATTTCTGACCGAGCCGAGCACTTGGAATTCATTGCATTGCTAAGTTGTTGCTATGGGTAACCCAGGGGAATCCTTACCCAGCAGCTCCCATGGGAGTAGTGCTACAATTATAGTGGGCCTCTAACCTGAGACCTGTAAGTTGTATTTCTGGACCTCCAAGCCAAGACTGGCAATTTACTAAGAACAACTCTTCTTGAGCTTCAGCTTCCTACCTCAGGCAGCAGGTCTGAGAAACATGAACAGAAGCTTTATTTGGAGATATACCCTCACCAGGCAGAAGGCTTGGAGGCAAGGACACTAACATGGACACTATCACCAGGGCAAAGCCCAGAAGGCAAAGACAACAATCCCCAACCAAGACATCCTCTCTCGATCAAGCCTTAGAGGGAAGGACCTTTCTAGAAGGCCTTCCAAAACATTGATTCCCTTCCCTAGCCCTTGTCACTGGCATAAAACTTTTAGTGATTTGCCAGAGTGTGAACAGGGTGCAGTGTTGTACGGTGGGCAGTGAGCAAGTTTGGCAAGGACAATGTATTGTAGAAAAGTTCAGCAAATACAAACAGGCCCAGCAGGGAGCAGAGGCGTACCGAGGGTCTCCAGAGCCCTTGGCGGGGGCCAATCTGGCCAACCCCTTGGTACGCCCCTGGCAGGGAGTCACACCCATGTGGAGCCACTTAAAACTGTAAGAGCAGTTTGAAGACTGGAAGATGTCAACAGCATTATCCACAAGGAGTGGGAATGTGGCTTGGCCAGTCCACACCCAAAGGGGAGACTCCTGGAAGAGATAGCCATAGTCCCTGCACTGTCCCTACATCTGCAGAAAATTCTCTAAGCACTGTCCCTGACAGGCGGGGAACCTATCCCTACGCTATCCACTCAAATAAAGTACACCAAGACAGGGAGCTGGAGTCCTAAATAGACTCTGCCTGACCCAAGATGGCTACAAAAATTGCATGGGATACCGACACCTAATTGGATAGCTACCTTCCTGAGTAAATCATAGAGGAACCAATTCCCGTTCAACTTCCTCCCCATCTGAAAAACTGCTGAAGTTGAGTGCCATTTGCAGTGGAGAATCCAGTTGGCAGAAGCAAACAATGCCCTGGACTTAGGTAGGCCATAGACGGTGCAATTTTCTTTCCTGCGAAGTTTGCATGCTTCCCCCATCAACACAGATAGTGCTGACAGGGGAATCCCTCCTGCATAGACATTGAATTCTTCCAGTGGGAAGGGAGGAGGGTTTTAGGGGGCAAGGGAAACCACCCCCCCCTCCGAGAAGACAGTGATTCTTCTGATAGTGATAATCGCAAGCAAATCTGGCAGGCTGGTTGTCCCCAAGTTGATTGATTCCCATACAGAGTGCCATCTTAAGAGCATTAAAGGGCCCCGGGCAATGCAGTGCACTGGGGCCCCGCCTACACAATCACATGGGATAGTACAGCAGTTCCAGGATAATGACAGCTTCCAAATTCGGCAGCTGGGTCCGGTGAACACACACAGATGGGAGTCAGACCCGATTGTCCTGTGTGTGCCTGTTCCCTTGGAGGCGGACAGGCATTCCTGCAGCTGTGGGCTCCCCCTCCATCCCCCTCCATCTGCCATCTGCTAATTTCGGCGGCGGGATGCACATGGGAATCGGGACTAATGCTTGGTTGGGCCTGGGTAGCTGGGCAGGTGGGGCCCCTCGGGGAAGTGGGGCCCCTGGGCAACAGCGCGCCCAATTGGTAAGATAGCCCTGCCAATACAAGGTTCGAATCTCGGATGCTTTTTGCTGAACAGGCCAAGATTCGAACCATCTATGGCCAGCCATAGGAAAAACTCAATGAACCCAGACAATAACAATATAAGCAATCAAAGCTCAGGCTGGCTACAGCCTAGCTGCCAACACTAAATCTGAACTAGGGCCACTTCAGCTTATGGTAGGAGGCCCCACAATATAATGACTATTTCAATAAAAATATCTCATTCTTTAGAAAATTATATCAAATTGTTGGTCTGTTTAATAAACCATCACTAGCATTCAGTCCCGATGGAAGAAGTTCAATCAAATTTTATCACATTGATTTTCTGTTTGTTGTGTTGAACAATCATTTTTGAGCAATACATGGTTTGAAAAAATCAAATTGTTTTTTTTTTTTTGGATGATCAGCAATTACTGTCACTATAGTGAGACTACCACTGTGTTGGAGCAGAGATTGTCCTATCATTAATACCGAAAATTGTTCCCTATAACCGCGCTTTGGAATAGTGTGCCCGTAATAGGATGAATTGTGTGCCAGCCTATTAAGCATCTTTACTGCCGACTGAGAGAGACGGTGTGAGTGTTGCTGGTGGTGATATTGAAATAAAGATTATCTTTGCTGACGGCTCTGCTATGTGGGTCTTGGGAAGAGAGGGAACTGATAGTTCTATCTTGTGTCAACCCCTTAATCTAGACATTACAAGGACTAAAGACCATCCAAGATGGACTTGGAAATTCGTACCAGGGTCAGTTTTGTCAGATGGAAGCCTACCATTAGGATTTTAGATTCAGGAAAAGACCAAACCTTAACCATTTAAGCCCCGGAAGATTTTACCCCCTTCCTGACCAGGGGGTATTTTGCGATTCAGCATTGCGTGACTTTAACGGACAATTGCGCGGTCGTGCAACGCTGTACCTAAACGAATTTGACGTCATTTTTTTCCCACAAACAGAGCTTTCTTTTGGTGGTATTTGATCACCTGTGCGATTTTTTGATCATGCGCTATAAACAAAAAAAGAGCGTAAATTTTGCAAAAATAACAATATTTTTCACATTTTTTTATATGAAATCCCCCCCCCCAAAAAAATGTAAAAATCAACATTTTTTAACATTTTCGGCCAATTTGTTTTATGCTACATATGTTTGGTAAAAAAAATCGCAAAAAGCGTATTTTGATTGGTTTGCGCAAAAGTTATCGCGTTTACTAACAAAGGGAAAGATTTTTGTCATTTTTGTTTTTTTTTTAACGCGTAATGGCGGCGATCTGCGATTTTGTTTGCGGTACTGCGACATTTCGGCGGACAGATCGGACCCTTGACTGACATTTTTGACACTTCTGGGGTTACCAGTGACATTTCTACAGTAATCAGTGCTATACATATGCACTGTTACTGTAAAATTACACTGGCAGGGAAGGGGTTAACTTTATTGGAGAGGGAGGGGCTATGTGTGTCCCTAGGGGCAGGATTCTAACTGTGATTGGCTGTGGCTTGAGCTGTAGGAACAGTGATCAACGGTCCTACATAGTAGAACCGTATGATTATTGTTTCTACACAGGGGAGAATGACAGGCGGCTTGTTTACACTAGCCGCCTGCCTTTCTCCCTCTCCAACGACGATTGCCGAGTGACCGGCGGACATCGGGTCCGCCGGTCACATGCGCGGGGGGGGGGGGGGGGGTCCGTGACCGCGTGGGGGCGCTCCTCCAGCGGCGTGCGCTCGCTCCCCAGAGCCTCACAGGCTAGCGACGTACCCAGCACGCAGAAGGTTTTTTTTACCATTTGCATAGAATGCATGAAGGTAAAAAACCTTCAGCCTTTATAACCACCTTAATAAAGAGAGGGAGAACATAGAGATCCTAAGCAGCTTGTAGGTAGGGGTATGTCTCTTTAATTCCCTGTGGGAAGAAATCCGAGGTCATTTTTGGGACATAAGGCTTAGGAGGGGCCAAACTAGCCACAGGAGGAAGCTATAGAAAGCAGGACAAGTGTGCTCTCCCCTTTGGGGGAGGGGTTAAGAAACAGCTGCAGAACTTAGACTGGAAAACGGGAACTTAGGAGAAAAACTTTGAAATCTGCAAGTTAGTACTGCAATGCTCCCTCCCTCCACTGACTAGTAATGTGACTATATTAACAAGCAATTCTCGCCATAATTTGGAAAACCATTACTGCCATTAAAATGGAACATTTGTTAATAGTTTTACCAGTATTGAAGTTACTTTTGTAACCAGATGACTCTGTGTGGTGTTCTACTGAAAGTAATGAAGAGTAATGTACCATGCACAGCCAATGTCCGGGGAGAAGAGTTATATATATTTATTGGAGCAAGCCTGGTTGGCTCAGGAATGGGTGGCGATGGGGGAAAAGGAATCCCCCGCCTGGCGGTGTGAGAAAATCATTGGGTTCCACAGGCTCTGGGTGTTTGACTGGACTTCTAGAACCTCTATTTGGACCACAAAAAAACATGCAGTAGGCCTATGTAAGAAGTTCTCTGGGCATTAAGTAGATGATATGAACTGTGACCAGGGGAATGCGGCGAGTCTAGGACCTGCATCCATGCACATGACCAAGAAGTGGGTTTGCACTGAGTGTAAAATGTATTGCCCTCAAGACCCAGTATGTAGGTTGGGCCCAGCTGCATGTGATGGCCATGTGAAGAGGAGGTGGGCTCCGCGAGTTCAAGCTAATATTCCATGTCTGCTTTAACCACTTGCCGACCGCCACACGACTACTTACTGTGGCGGTCAGCTCCTCGCAGGCAAAGCGACGTAGTACTACGTCGCTAGCCTGTGAGGGTCTAGGGAGCGAGCACGCGCCCCCGGAGGCGCGCTCCCTCTCGATCATGGATCCCCCCATGTCCACCGGGCACTCGCGATCGTCCGTTACACCGGTAGAAAGGCAGGCGGCTGATGTAAACAAAGCCGCCTGTCATTCTCCCCTGTGTAAGAATGGAGATCAAACGGTTCTGCTATGTAGAACCGTTTATCTCTGTTCTTACACCAGTAGCCACATCCAATCACAGTTAGAATCACACCCCTAGGGACACACTTAGCCCCTCCCTCTCAAAAAAAAGTTAAACCCTTCACTGCCAGTGTCATTTTTACAGTAACAGTGCATATGTATAGCACTGATTACTGTAGTAATGTCACTGGTAACCCCAAAAGTGTCAAAAATTTCAGTCAAGGGTCCGATCTGTCCGCCGCAATGTCGCAGTCCCGCAAAACAAATCGCAGATCGCCGCCATAACTCGTTTAAAAAAAAAAAAGACAAAAATCTTTCCCTTAGCTAGTAAACGCAATAACTTTTGCGCAAACCAATCAAAATACGCTTTTTGCGATTTTTTTTTTTTACCAAACATATGTAGCATAAAACAAATTGGCCAAAAATTTTAAAAAATGTTGATTTTTACATTTTTTGGGGGGGAATTTCATATAAAAAAATGTGAAAAATATTGTTATTTTTGCAAAATTGTCGCTCTTTTTTTGATTATAGCACCTGATCAAAAAATCACACAGGTGATCAAATACCACCAAAAGAAAGCTTTGTTTGTGGGAAAAAAAGGACGCCAAATTAGTTTAGGTACAGCGTCGCACGACCGCGCAATTGTCCCTTAAAGTCACGCAGTGCCGAATCGCAAAATACCCCCTGGTCAGGAAGGGGGTAAAATCTTCCGAGGCTTAAGTGGTTAAGACACGGTTAGTCACTTGGCCACCATATTGCCTACCAATTTACAAGACTCAGATTTATTTACTATAAGGGCACAGTTTACAGTTAGGGATTTGGGGCTCCCATATCCATCTCCAGCAACACAAAGTAATTTAAGGAGTAATAGAAAGTATGAATCTACTTGTAGACGGGTTCTCTACTGTTTTTAGTTAACAACACCAATACGATCGGGTGCCAACAGATTGTGTTGATCTTGTCACCGGGATAGATTATGGCCATCCGCCCATAGCAGCTAGAGAGTCTCCTTGGGATGGAAAAAAGGATTATATACACAAAAACAGTTCTGTCAACAAAGCGCTTAGGACAGTTTGCTGCAATTGTGGTTCAATCCAGTAAAATTAAAAATTCAACCAACTTTGATGAGAATGATAAAACCATTTATTTAAGAGTTAAAAATGGTATGTGAAGAATGCTAAGAAGGGGGCATCCAACCATAGTCTTGAAGGATAATATACACCTTGGAATGTCACTTATATTCATCTCATCAAACTGGAGATGCAAGAAGGCAATTTTGAGGTGTTACAGTATGATGCAAGTTGGTCCTCTGCCTTTACTTCCCTCCCTAGGCTCCTCCCCTCCTTTTTCAGTCACTTTTTTAAATTTTTCATCAATTTCATAACTGATTTTTCTTCCCTCCCCTCTGTAACAGATCAGGGCACCCCTGAGCGGGTACATCTGTTGACAGATGCTCCTAGTGCTTCCCGAGGGCTCCAAGCACTCCACCAGACACCGTGAGCACTTCAGACTCCACGAACCGCCGCAGCTTGGTTAGGGTCTTGGCATCTCCTACCCACCCTGGACCTACGACAAGGCTCCAGGTTCCTGTGGGTGAACCTCTCTTTCCCCAGAGAGTGCATCACAAACAAGCTCTTACACAAGCTCTTACAAGAGCTCAGTGATTATCCAAGGGAGTATGGAGGACATAGCAATTCCTTGCAGCAGATTCCCCCAATAAGAGACAGAACTCTAGATTGAGGTGAAGGAACTCAAAACAACTTTATTGAACAAGACTTATATACAGAATGTGGAACATCCCGCCCCCAACAACCGCTTTCCTATTGGTCAATTGTAAAGTACCTGTGGTCTCCTTCAGGTCCTCCTTAGCCATGCAAATGAGGACTTGAAAATGAGTCAGCAGGGATTGGTGCGATAGCTTGACCAGAAGGACTGCCATGTGCAATGAGACAGAAGCCCCCAGGGGGCAATCAATGTACACAATAGCCAGACACAGAACAATGGGAGGTCATTAGCACTTAACAATGAGACAGGGCAATCCACATTCCCAATACACAAACAAAAGGAAAACCTTGCTGACATTGAAAGATATGTAATATACACAGCATTTAGGAATTACAGATTTCATGGCAAATGGGAATAAATCTTATTATTTCTATATGGAGATATTGCTGGCAAATATGAAGCAATCCAAACCATTACTTATCTGTCTTTAAATTCCAGTGATGGTGAATACCGTCACACCCTCCCTCTTTAAAAGTCCGTGACTTTCAATTATGATCACATGATTTGACAAGGCTCTATCGAGCGAAACGCGTTGTCATAGTGACCGCCTAACAGGCATCAGTGTGGATTCCTTTTCCTCTACACAATGCTACCTTGGGCTGTGGCGTGGTCGGTGAGGTCATCTCCAGGAGCCAGGCTACTTTGCTTTCTCAGTCCCCTGTCCTCCCTGCGGTCAGCCAGTGTGTGGTGAGACGTCTCCTCAGCCGGCTGCTGGTGGCCACATTTCAGTGGTATACAGTGGCTGTTGTCAGTGATCGGGTCGGGTTGACACCACAAGCCATCTTGCCACCAGTTCCCCTATCCTTCTCAGAGTGTGGATTACTGCTGTCAGCTCCAAGCTTTGTTCCATCAGCCACACAATTGCCAGCAGCATCTTCATCCAGAGGCAAGTAGTTATTTCAGCCAAAGGTATCAGTATCAGTTTGACGAGAGGAATATAAGTAAAATTCCAAGGTGTATATTATCCTTGAAGACTATGGTTGGATGCCCCCTTCTTTCCATTCTTCAAAATAGATGTTTAACTGGTTAAATGGTTTTATCATTCACATGCAAGTTGGTTGAATTTTTAATTTCACTGGATTGAACCACAATTGCAGCAACCTATCCTAAGCGCTTTGTTGAGAGAACTGTTGTTTTGTGTATATTATGGTATTTAGTTAGCCGGCTTGGCTGCCCAAGCTATTGAATGGGTTATTGTTTTTGCTGCCTTCCCTGGGCAAGTATGTGAGCTTGTGGGGTCCGACCTTTTTTTCCTGTGTTTTATAAAATGGGAGAGGTCCGGGTCCCCGAACGCAGATGGGATAGGAACAATTGAAGAGGGTTGCTGGGACCTATGGTCAATCTCAGGAACATGGACGGACTCATCAGGACTGCATGACAACGAACACCTACATCCTTGATTCATCAATTATGGACTTTACCCATAAAGACTATAATACCTGTGCAGGTACGCTGGGGCAGCCACAATGAGAGTTAGTTCGAAAAAGGAGGTTTTACCCTTTACATACTGAGTTTCCAGTAAAGTTGTTTCAACTACTTTGAGCGTGGTCTGAAGTTATTCAAGGGGTGCATGTCGGGTCTTGGCATATTTCTAAAGAACTTGGGTCTGTAAAAGCACTATGGGGTATGTGTAACATGGCTACAAAATGTTAACTCGAAAGGCAAGGAAGAGGAGGTAATTGTCATGGGTAACCAAAGGGAAGAACAGCTAAAGCAATGAGTCATTTGTCATGGTACCTGGTTAGGTGACAGTCCTCCGGTAACAAAGGAGTCAATGCCCTGACTCTCTCCCTAGCTGTTTGTCTCCTCCGGTCACTGGGAGCAGACTATTGATATGGAGATCAAAGGCCTGATCCTGCCCAGATACTCCATAGGCATTCCCTTGGAGGGATAGATGCCTGGGATTCCCCTTATTATAACCTCCTGCGCACAACAAGGCAGAGAACCTAAGATCCTGAGCCATGACCTGAGACAGTGGTTCCATCTGGTTCCTCTGAAGGAATTGGTTCAGTCTCAGATTCCTTGCCTTAGTCTGTGGAGGTACACTACGACAATAAGGTAACCTAAAATGCAAAACAGTTCAAGTGAGGACTGCTCCCCTTCCACTTGAAAATCTATACTATGGAACTGTGTATAAATAATAACATGGAGCTTGAGGAAGTATTTCGACATAATAGAAGGTAATAGTAATTCAGGGCAGTTACCTGACATGGCAGGGTGACCAGGAGGTAAATTAACGAAAGTCCTTTTTGTGACCTTCAGTGACTCATACTTTGCACTTCACATTGTGCTCTTCAGGCTGATCTGAGCGAAGATTTCCTCCCAAGGACCCACTAGACACCAGAGAGGGACTTCATCCCACATACTAAGTAACAGGGAATGGTAGAAAGAAGCCTGGTCCTCCACAGAATCCGACACAGGTATATGTAGCTCACATCAGGAGAAGGATACTGATTTCGGGATTCAAGATGGCCCAGATACAAGTGAAAGTGGGGAAGGCTATGGAAAGGAAGCACAGGGGAGGAATGTTAATATCAACGAAAGCTAGTGTCTTTCAAAATAAGTTCATATTAATTATTCATATTTATTAAAGAAGTCAAGGAAAGTACACAGAGTCATTTGAAAGAGTAAGGACACTCCATGGAAATTGTTGACTTTTTCAACATATGTAAAAAGGCAAACATTCGATCTTGATTCAAATAGCGTTCACAGATAAACAAATGATGCATAAAACTGATTTCTAAATTAACCACTTATGCCCCGGAAGATTTTACCCCCTTCCTGACCAGGGCCTATTTTGCGATTCGGGACTGCGTGGCTTTAACGGACAATTGCGCGGTCATGCGACGCTGTACCTAAACTAATTTGATGTCCTTTTTTTCCCACAAACAAAGCTTTCTTTTGGTGGTATTTGATCACCTGTGAGATTTTTTGATCATGCGCTATAAACAAAAAAGTGCGTCAATTTTGCAAAAATAACAATATTTTTCACATTTTTTTATATGAAATTCCCCAAAAAAAATGTAAAAATCTAAATTTTTTTACATTTTAGGCCAATTTGTTTTATGCTACATATTTTTGGTAAAAAACTAATCGCAAAAAGCGTATTTTGATTGGTTTGCGCAAAAGTTATTGCGTTTACTAACTAAGGGAAAGATTTTTGTCATTTTTGTTGTTTTTTTTTTAACGAGTAATGGCGTTGATCTGCGATTTTTTTTGCAGGACAGCGACATTGTGGCGGACAGATCGGACCCTTGACTGACATTTTTGACACTTTTGGGGTTACCAGTGACATTACTACAGTAATCAGTGTTATACATATGCACTGTTACTGTAAAAATGACACTGGCAGTGAAGGGGTTAACTTTTTTGAGAGGGAGGGGCTAAGTGTGTCCCTAGGGGCGTGATTCTTACTGTGATTGGCTGTGGCTAGTTGTGTAAGAACAGTGATCAACGGTCCTACATAGTAGAACTGTATGATCACCATTTTTACACAGGGGAGAATGACAGGCGGCTTTGTTTACATTAGTCGTCTGCCTTTCTCCCAGTGTCAAGGACGATCGCGAGTGCCCGGCGGACATCGGGTCCGCCGGGCACACGCATGGGGGGGGTCCGTGAGCAAGCGGGAGCGGGAACGCGCATTTGGCGGCGCGCGCTCGCTCCCCAGAGCCTTTGCCTGTGAGGGGCTGACCGCCGCCGTAAATCTACTGACGGCAGTCGGCAAGTGGTTAACAAAAATTCAGATACTGTATATCATATGGAAAAAGATTAGGTGTTCAAAAATTAGAACTGTATAGGGAGTTTGATTTATTCCTCAAACATCTAGGTTCTGGCGTTCTCCTTAATTTGACATATGTGGTGTCACCAATCATGCCTAGATCAATAGAACTCTCTAAGATCCTCAGAAAGAAAGCAGTGGACATCTATGAATCTGGAAGGGGATTCTGAATGATTGCCGAATGGTTTGAAATTAGTCTTGAAATTGTAAGCAAAGTGATCTACAAATGATGTAGATTTCAAACAACTGCTAATTTGTCTAGGACTGGCTGGCCCAGCTAATTCAACGTAAGAGTTGGAGCTAAAAGAAGTCTCAAATAACCCCAAAGTTTTACTGTGGGGTGTTCAGGTAACACTTGCAACAGCTAAAGTCAAAGTCTGTGTATTTACAATCAGCTAGAGATTGTACCAGCTCAAACTGTATGTAGGAAAAAGAACTACATTTTCCATACATATAGGCAAAAACCAGGCCTTTTGGAAGAATGTGCTAAAGACTGATCCATAAAAGATAGAGTTGTCTGGTCACAGTAACAACAGACATGTTTGCCTCCAACTGAAGACAGTATTTCAGGAGAGGAAGCTCATATCAACTGTGAAGCATGGTGGTGCAAATGTTATGGTTTGGAATTTCTTTGCTGCTTCAGGGTCTAGGCAGCCAACAGTCCTCAAATCAACTATACATTCTATATCATATCAAACTGTGCTTGATGAGAATGTGAGCACGTCTGTCCAAAAGTTTAAGATTAGTCTTTCAACATGATAATGATCTAAAGCATATTAGCAAAGGAGAGGCTGAAAACAAAGAAATACAGAGCTATGGACTGCCCTGATCAAAGCTCTAATTTGAATCCCATTGAACGTGGTGGGGAGATTCTGAAACAAGCAGTTCATGTAAGGAGACCCACAAACATCTTGCAGCTAAAGGAACTTAGCATTGTGAATTGGTCGACATCAGAGATTGGTTGGGCAGGTATACCCAGGGCCGGTGCTTCCACTAGGCAAACTAGGCAGCCGCCTAGGGCGCATTGCCACCTAGGGGCGCAGCCAGAAGTCGGCACTCTCTCTCTATCGTGAATGATTATTGTGGGCTGAGGGGAGAGGTGGCAGTAGGGGAGGAAGAAGGGACAGAGAAAGATGCCAGGTGTCGTGGGCAGTGGTGGAACTATCAGGCCCTGGCTTTCCACCACTGTTGGAGGGGCCCCAAGAGGCAGGAATGGAGCCCACCAGAATTCTGCCTGCATGATGATCGTCTTCAGCTGGAGCTGAACGGCCTTAACCCAAGGCAGGAAGTGACTCTCTGCACTGAGCTGGTAGGCAGCCGTTCATTTCCCTGGGTTGGTATTAAGCAGAGAGCGGAGTAGAGCTGAACCTGAGCCGGAGCTCGGCACTGGAGGGCGGAACCTTTACTGGGGCAGAAGCGACGAGGCACCAGAATGGTCTGAGGAGGTTGGTGATGAAGGACATGCGGAGCTCTCTGATTGCTGCTTTTCCCTCCACCAGGAGACGGTTGGAGTTGTGGTGAGCACTGTGGTCCAGGAGAGCAGTGTCCTGGGAGAAGGAATCAGCAGGATCACTGTGAAGGAGGGCAGAGTGGGGGCCACTCTCTTCATACTGCCCAGTTAGTGTCCCCAGAACAGGGGATCGGGGTCCCTGGGTGTTACATGGAGCATCCCTGGTATGATAGGGAATCGGGGTCACCAGGTGTGACATGGAGGATAGGGGTCACCGGGTGTAACAGGAGTTCGGGGTCACCAGGTGTGCCATGAGGAATTGGGGTCCCTGGGTGTGCCATGGGGGATTGGGGTCCCCAAGTGTGACACGGAGGAACATCAGGGTCCCCAGGTGTGACATGGAGGAACATCAGGGTCCCCAACTGTGACATGGAAAAACATCAGGGTCTGACATAGAGGAACATTGGGGTCACTGAGTATGAGAGCATGACATGGAGGAACACGGGGGTCCCTGGGTGTGACATGGAGGAACATCAGGGTCATTGGGTACGACAGCATGACATGGAGGAATATTGGGGTCCAAGGGTGTGACATGGAAAAACATCAAAGTCCCTGGGTGTGACACGGAGGGACATTAGGGTTCCCGAGTGTGACATGGAGGAATATGGGGGGTCACTGGGTATGAAAGCATAACATGGAGGAACCATCGGATCAGGGTCACTGGGTATGACATAGAGGAGTTTTTAACCCCTTACCTTTTTTTGTTTTGTTGGGGGGGCGCAAGTAGCTGGTCTTGCCTAGGGCGTAAAATAGTCTAGCACCGACCCTGGGTATACCCAAAGCCTAAAAGAAGTAATTTCTGCTATAGGGGGCAATACCTGCTTCAGAGCCCAGAGTGTACTTCCTTTTCCCATTCTACACTATAGCATCCATTGATGTTTAGTTGAACAAATTACTGAAAAGTTAACTTTTCTTATGTTCTTGTCTATCACGTCTATCACCGTTATCTCTCTGAATAGCTCTAATGTTCAAACATATTGAAAAAGTCAACTATTTCTATGGGGTGTAGTTACTTTCTCAAATGACTCTAAATACAAATTTATACAACTGTGTTTAGCCAGGTTTATAATCCAGGCATCTCTGCCAAACAGCGCAGTCAGATCCTCGATCTTCACAGCAAGAGCAGCAAGGCTGGTTAGAGTGGAATTAAACTCTCTCAATCAACATTAACTATTTTGAATCCTCATGCTGCTAACATCAGTAAAAATAGATAGGAAAGTATATTAGATTAACTTGTTTAAAACTTTTTTTTACATTTTTTCAGTTGCTTCCTGGTTTCTGGCCTAGGCCAAAATGATGTCATACATTCCAGGAGCATTTCATCCTAAGGAGGGAAGGAGGGGCTTTCTCAGTTAAACACACCCTCCAGCCTGAATGCCTGAGGTAAGGGCAGAGGAATTTCAGGAAGTAAATGCTACCTGAATCATCTGCCCTTAATCAAGATGTCCACAGCTAGAAATGCAATGGAGGATGTTTTCCAAAGTGATTTCTCAACAAAATAAAGCGAGGAGACATGGATGGATGGGTGAGTTTGTTTTGAATATTAAACATGAATTAAACAGTATTCTCAGTTTGTGGTGCTCAGATACAGTTTAGTTCCGCTTTAAGAACACACTTCCAGCCTGCTGATTGGATAATATAGGTGCAACACACTCTAGGGTCATCACTCTGCTCTCTCCTTAGCTCCTAATGCTGACTATCTCTGAGTGCTGCTGTACAGGGCATTTCTGGTGGATGATATCAGGGCTTATTCAGATACTTTAAAGCTACAATATAGAAGATATAGTATACCTCTAACCCAGGGGTGTCAAACTCAATTTCATTGAGGGTACATCACCATTATGGTTGTATCTGTAAGACTATATACATTTACCCAGGTCTTTTTGTCTGAGAGAATAGGTACAGGAACTCAACCACACCTTCCACTGATGAACTGCATTGAGCGTTAGGTGTGGCCAAATTGCACTAACACTGGGGGGATCTTAAAGAGGCAATGAATACCAGGAGTATATTATTTGCGGATTTAAGGGGTGCCCAATGTACAGAGTGCAGAGTTCAGGTGTGCGCATGTACCAAGTGCAGGGTTCAGGGGTGCACTAATTACAGAGTGCAGTTATGGGGTGCCCTATGCACAGAGTACAAAGTTCAGGGGTGCGCTGCGTACAAAGTACAGGGTTCAGGGGTGCACTAAGTACAGAGTGCAGTTATGGGGTGCCCTATGCACAGAGTGCAAAGTCCAGGGGTGTGCGGCATACAAAGTGCAGGGTTTAGGGGTGCACTAAGTGCAGAATGCAATTTTGGGGTGCCCTGTGCACAGAGTGCAGAATTCAGGGGTGCGCTGTGTACAGAGTGCTGGGTTGTGGAGTGTGCTACATACAGAGTGCAGGGTTTAGAGGTGTGCACAATATGCAGGTTTCAGCTCTCTTGGCTTTCCACATCTCACTTCCACCCCCCTCCCCCCATCCCCTACCTATGCACACATCCCCCCCCCCCCCAAAAAAAAAGTTGTCTCGCATCTCACCTAAATGCCCATGGCTCTAGTACCCCCTGGCAGTGTAGACGGCTCCGCTCCTCTTTCTCATTTGCAGGAGGATCATTGGTTTAAATTTACATAGAAACATAGAAACATAGAATGTGTCGGCAGATAAGAACCATTTGGCCCATCTAGTCTGCCCAATATATCTGAATCCTATGAATAGTCCCTGGCCCTATCTTATATGAAGGATAGCCTTATGCCTATCCCATGCATGCTTAAACTCCTTCACTGTATTTGCAGCTACCACTTCTGCAGGAAGGTTATTCCATGCATCCACTACTCTCTCAGTAAAGTAATACTTCCTCATATTACTTTTAAACCTTTGCCCCTCTAGTTTAAAACTGTGTCCTCTTGTGGTAGTTTTTCTTCTTTTAAATATGCTCTCCTCCTTTACCGAGTTGATTCCCTTTATGTATTTAAAAGTTTCTATCATATCCCCTCTGTCTCTTCTTTCTTCCAAGCTATACATGTTAAGGTCCTTTAACCTTTCCTGGTAAGTTTTTTCCTGCAATCCATGTACTAGTTTAGTAGCTCTTCTCTGAACTCTCTCTAGAGTATCTATATCCTTCTGGAGATATGGCCTCCAGTACTGCGCACAATACTCCAAGTGAGGTCTCACCAGTGTTCTGTACAGCGGCATAAGCACTTCTCTCTTTCTACTGCTTATACCTCTCCCTATACATCCAAGAATTCTGCTGGCATTTCGTGCTGCTCTATTACATTGTCTTCCCACCTTTAAGTCTTCTGAAATAATTACTCCTAAATCCCTTTCCTCAGATACTGAGGTCAGGACTGTGTCAAATATTCTATATTCTGCCCTTGGGTTTTTACGCCCCAGGTGCATTATCTTGCACTTATCCACATTAAATTTCAGTTGCCAGAGTTCTGACCATTCTTCTAGTTTTCCTAAATCCTTTTCCATTTGGCGTTTCCCTCCAGGAACATCAACCCTGTTACATATCTTTGTGTCATCAGCAAAAAGACAAACCTTACCATCGAGGCCTTTTGCAATATCACTTATGAAGATATTAAACAAAATTGGTCCCAGTACAGATCCCTGAGGTACCCCACTGGTAACATGACCTTGTTCTGAATGTTCTCCATTGACTACAACCCTCTGTTGTCTGTCACTCAGCCACTGCCTAATCCACTCAACAATATGGGAGTCCATGCTCAATGACTGCAGTTTATTGATAAGTCTTCTATGTGGGACAGTGTCAAAAGCCTTACTAAAATCTAGATATGCAATGTCTACTGCACCTCCATCGTCTATTATTTTAGTCACCCAGTCAAAAAAATCTATAAGATTTGTTTGACATGATCTCCCTGAAGTAAACCCATGTTGTTTTTCATCTTGCAATCCATGGGATTTAAGATGTTCCACAATCCTATCCTTTAATAGGGTTTCCATTAATTTGCCTACTATTGATGTCAGACTCACTGGTCTATAGTTGCTCGATTCCTCCCTACTACCTTTCTTGTGAATGGGCACGACATTTGCCAATTTCCAATCTTCCAGGAAATCGGCAAAATTTGTGAAACCAGGCACAGATGGGGATCACAGGGCAGCTTACCATGCGATGCCCCATCCCTCACTACACCTGCCATCTGAATCTTCCTTGTCCCCGCCATAAGTGCAGGGCAGGCAAATATCTGTTAGAGTTTCTACTATGTACCAGCTGAAAAAAATCCCTGGGTGCAAGGGCTACATGAAATGCCCTGGAGGGACAGATTCGGCCCACAGGTCTTGTGTTTGACACATATGCTCTAACTGATTGACATTTAGTTTGCTACTGTGTATATTCTTTTTTAATTAAAAATCATGTTTTCATATTCTACCCTGCGATTCATATATTCTACCCTGTGATCCATACATTTCACCTTTTGATCCATACATTCTACCATGTGATGTATACTTTGCCCTGTGATCCATACATTCTGGCTTGTGATCCATACTTTCTACCCTGTGATCTATACATCCTACCCCATGATCCAAACATTCTACCATGTGATCTATACATTCTACCCTGTAATCTATACATTCCACCATGTGATCCATACATTCTACACTGTGATCTATACATTCTACACTGTCATCTATACATTCTACCTTGTGATCCATACATTCTACACTGTGATCTATACATTCTACCTTGTGATCCATACATTCTACCCTGTGATCCATACATTCTACCTTGTGATCCATGCAATCTACTCTGTGATCTATACATCCTACCCCATGATCCAAATATTCTACCATGTGATCCATCTATTCCACCCTGAAATCCATACATTCTATTCTGTGATCTATACATTCTTCCCTGTGATCCATATATTTTACCTTGTAAACCATACATTCTACTTTTTTGTCCATACATTCTAACTTGGGATCCATACATTCTAACCTGTGATCCATACATCCTACCTTGTGATCTATACATTGCCCTGTGATCCATACATTCTACCATGTGATCCACACATTCTACCATGTGATCCATATATCCTACCATGTGAACTATACATTCTACCCTGTGATCCATACATTCTTCCCTGTGATCCATACATTCTTCCCTGTGATCCATACATTCTACCTTGTTATGCATACATTCTACCATGTGATCCATTCATTCTTTCCTGTTATCCATACATTCTACCCTGTGATCCATACATTCTTCCCTGTGATCCATACATTCTACCCTGTTATCCATACATTCTACCTTGGGAAGTTGGGATCCATACATTTTACCTTGTGATCTATACATTTTACCCTGTGATCCATACATTCTACTTTGTGATTCAAACACTCTACCCTGTGATATATACATGCTGCCTTGTGATCTATACATTTTACCTTTTGATCAATACATTCTACCTCCTGATCCATACATCCTACCTTGTGATTCATACATCTTACCTTGTAATCCAAACATTCTACCCTGTGATCATTACATCCTACCCTGTGATCTATACAATCTACCCTGTGATCTATACAATCTACCCTGTGATCCATACATTCTACCCTGTGATCATTACATCCTACCCTGTGATCTATACAATCTACCCTGTGATCTATACAATCTACCCTGTGATCTATACAATCTACCCTGTGATCCATACATTCTATCATATGATCTATACATTTTCCCCTGTCATCCATCTTTTTCAACCTGTGATCCATATATTCTACCTTGTGATCCATACATTGTACCCTGTGATCCATATATTCTACCTTGTGATCCACACATTCTACCTTGTGATCCATACATTCTACCCTGTGATCCATACATTCTACCTTGTGATCCATGCAATCTACTCTGTGATCTATACATCCTACCCCATGATCCAAATATTCTACCATGTGATCCATCTATTCCACCCTGAAATCCATACATTCTATTCTGTGATCTATACATTCTTCCCTGTGATCCATATATTTTACCTTGTAAACCATACATTCTACTTTTTTGTCCATACATTCTAACTTGGGATCCATACATTCTAACCTGTGATCCATACATCCTACCTTGTGATCTATACATTGCCCTGTGATCCATACATTCTACCATGTGATCCACACATTCTACCATGTGATCCATATATCCTACCATGTGAACTATACATTCTACCCTGTGATCCATACATTCTTCCCTGTGATCCATACATTCTTCCCTGTGATCCATACATTCTACCTTGTTATGCATACATTCTACCATGTGATCCATTCATTCTTTCCTGTTATCCATACATTCTACCCTGTGATCCATACATTCTTCCCTGTGATCCATACATTCTACCCTGTTATCCATACATTCTACCTTGGGAAGTTGGGATCCATACATTTTACCTTGTGATCTATACATTTTACCCTGTGATCCATACATTCTACTTTGTGATTCAAACACTCTACCCTGTGATATATACATGCTGCCTTGTGATCTATACATTTTACCTTTTGATCAATACATTCTACCTCCTGATCCATACATCCTACCTTGTGATTCATACATCTTACCTTGTAATCCAAACATTCTACCCTGTGATCATTACATCCTACCCTGTGATCTATACAATCTACCCTGTGATCCATACATTCTACCCTGTGATCATTACATCCTACCCTGTGATCTATACAATCTACCCTGTGATCTATACAATCTACCCTGTGATCTATACAATCTACCCTGTGATCCATACATTCTATCATATGATCTATACATTTTCCCCTGTCATCCATCTTTTTCAACCTGTGATCCATATATTCTACCTTGTGATCCATACATTGTACCCTGTGATCCATATATTCTACCTTGTGATCCACACATTCTATCTTGTGATCCATACATTCTACCCTTTGATAAATACATCCTACCTTGTAATCAATACATTCTACATGATCCATACATTCTACCCTGTGATCCATACATTTTACCTTGTGATCCATGCATCTACCTTGTGATCCATACATTCTACCCTATCATCTATACTTTTCAACCTGTGATCCATACATTCTACCCTCTGATCCATACATTCTATCTTTTGATTCATGCATTCTACCCTGTGATCCATACATTCTACCTTGTGATCCATACATCCTTCCCTGTGATCCATACAAGTTTGATGCCTGTTAAGCATATTTCATTTTTTTTTTTTAAACAGTAAATTCTTTGTATAATTTTTTTAGTTTTTTATACTAGACTCAAGAATGTAATGGTAGCAGAAATGCATGCCACGTGGGGCATTATCTTCTTAGAAAAGTATGTAGAAGAGAAAATGGTCTCAAGAAGTTTTAACATTTGTCCAGACCAAGGGGACCCCAAACTTTTGGAGCGGTTCCAATTCTTGAATGGAGTGGGTCTGGACTTACTTACCTTCCTAATTGAAAGAAAAAGGAAGAAAGTATCTAGAGATTCTGGATATTAACGAAAAGCAGAATCCATTTAATCAGGAAGAAGCATATGGAGTATATAGTCAAAATTTAAGAGATATTCTTGCTATGGAGGAAGAGGATAAGAAAATTAAAAAGTGGTAAAAATATTTTAGAGGTATTGAAGATTATAAATCACAATTTGTTTTTTAATGGCAAGAGGTAGTTGTATCACAAACAGACCCCAACCCGATAGAACCCAGTACCTCAGAAGGGGGTGCTTCTCATGGGGAGAATGATACCCATGGTGCAAAAGTGGTCATGGCCCCTAAAGGCCAGGAGGGGATAAAATCCCCAAAGGAATCAGGAACTTCATGTGTAGGTCCTGGGACTAAAATGGTCCCAAGACTTAAACCCCTGAGAGAACATATCCCCCACAATGGGGGAAGAGGGAAAAAGTGGAAGGGTCAACCGGCGGTCCTTATCCATATAAGGGAGGACAAAGGAAGGGACGAGAGGTACAAAATGCCTCTCTGTACAGAAACCTCAATTCACAGCCCTACTGGTCCCCCAGGAGAGGTTCAGTAGACTATACAGGGAACTATAAGGGTCCACCTAATCCACAAGGGGCAACATATGCGTCATCCCAAAAAGGTATGAACCCCTATATGACCAAATGGAGGAAGAGGATCACTATGATGAATCCTTGTATGAATGTCATCCAAAGACTCCCCTTAGTTCCAAACCCAGAGGTTTTTTAAGCAAAGACCAATGGAAAAGAAAAAGAAATAACAAGGGAGTGCAGGGGAGGAAACTCCAAGAAAAAGGGAAAGGGTAAAGGGAGAAGGAATCTTTCATTTCAAGTAGGATTTCCTTAACTTATTCAAAAAAACATACTCTAGATAAAGGTTTGAAGTTTGTGCCAACCAGGACCTTGAATAAGTTTGAAACATTTATAGATGTAGATATATTAGGAAATTGAATATTAAGAGATATTTTTTTTTTAACGAATGCCACTGAGAGGAACTATATGTTCAATCATAAGCCTACATATGTACACACTGGGTTACGTAATGCTTCCTTTTTAACCCATCTGGGA